>NC_141875.1:619844385-620156621 GCF_056163025.1 Triticum urartu
GTTGTGCAACCAATTGTACTGACTCGCTTACCCCTGAGAACACCTAAGACATGGGGGTTATTTACGCGAGTAAGCCTAGCAAGGACCAAGATCTCGATCTAGCCTAGTTGGGGCTTTAGAGTCACATGACACAGTACCAAGAACGGGAGAACCAGTAACAATTGATATGGATTTCCAACCAACGGATCTTCTTACCTTAGGACCGGAACCTTTAGCTGTTTCCTACTCGGTCTACAGCTTGGTTTGAAATGAGGGAGCCATACCGTGTGGTTGAAGTAGAGTACCGTTTTGTAGTGGATAGGGCACTATCTCTATTCGTAGCAGCATTGCGTATTGCTCTCACTAGGAAAGGGGGACATAACCCCTACTATAGAGCAGGAATGGAAGGGAATGAGCTCGGCTGCTTCTCCCCCACACTTCTTTATTTCTCCGTGCCCCTATTTAGTTAGTACTTTCGAGTTAAGAGCGAGAAAACGAACTATTTCATTTAATAAAAAAAGTGCAACGGCTGTAGGGTGAAAAGGCCATGAGGATGGCTACGGCTTTGAAGCTCCTTTATCTACCATAGATAGAATGGAAGAGTTTTTCCTCACTGCACTGATCCACCAAGGCTAGGGATATCCAATGGGATGGAGCTATTTCCCTTGGCACCTTATAGTCCTCAGACGATGAACAGAGCACTAGATGCCCTAATCTACTCCTATGCTAAGTGTCTTTGTTTGGTTTGATTTCTTGTGAAAGCGGCTAGCCCCATCACTAAAGCATGCTTGTTCCATATGAAAGGTGATGTAGGTAGGGCTGGTAGGGGAAGTAAGAAATAGGTGAGACTCGTTAATGAAACTAGCCTTCAGCCTTAGATTTCTAAGTTCTGTTTCCACCATTACTAGTGTTTCCTTGTTTTCATAATAGAAAAAGATCAACTAAACTAAACCAGAGATTGTCGTAGAGATTGGCAGGATTGGGTATTATTCTGGGCGATGAAATGGATGGAATTTCTTGAAACATAACTCACTTCACTTATAATCGAATTTGGAAAAGGGAGACTAGCTGCTGCAATAAATCAAGAAGAAAGCAGGCGCAAAAGAGAAGCTCAATGAGAGAGATTCTAGACCGGTCATGGTCGGGGCTGATCGATCGCTCCTTAAAAGGGAGTTAACTGCTTCGAACCATACATGAAACTTATCTCATAGAGTGAGCTAGCCCCAGATAGCGAAGGATAGCTATTGACTTATTGGGAAAGCCGCCTCCAATACATGCTTATCCCAGACCCCCTATTCCTTCATTTTAGGTTTTCATGGCCGATTCAATAAAATAGTTCGCACACCTCTTTTCAATTCTCTAGAGATAGTTGTCATTTATCTCTTCTTCCGGGTCCCTCCTATTTGGTTGGAAGTTTCCTGCTCCAGTTGGGAAAGCAAGGGCCCTAGTTTCGTTATTGAGTCTCGTTATGGTCGAATATGAATGAATCCTGGAATGGAATAAAAACATGAGTAAAATGCATCGTAGTCCCTCAATCGAACAATCAACTAGTTCATATCTAACCTTATGTATTCTTTTCCTGCACCTTAGCTTCAAATAATTGAATGAATGAGTGCTATTTCAGAGTTCAAGTTTAGGTATTAACTCGCTACAGTTTAGTCAGTAGTTCTGTCCCTTTGTTCGGTGAACTAGTTCTGGATATAAGCATTAGAATGAGAGTGGCTACGTATTCAGATTACTTGACTCGCTTTCCTGTTTCCGAATCCCTTCTTGCATACAATCCTAATTCACAATCCGATTCTTGCTCGATTCTATAATGAAAAACAGACCTTGTGCCATGGATTTGATGAAGCTTGAAAGGACTCCCCTTGTTCGAAGCCAAAGATAAGAAGCATACGGGTGACAACCCCAATCCTTATATATCAATCCAATTACCGGAGGAACGAAGAACTAAGTTTGCCTGACGCCCGAAAACAACTTTGTTTGTTTTGGTGGAAGAGGAAGAAATAGAGAAAGATCGCCGCTTTTCATACGCTAATTCGTGATTCAAAGTAGAACGAGTGAGGGAGCTATACCCGGGACTCAATCAACATATGCCAAGTGTTCCGTAATCTATGGGCAGCACTCCGTAGGAATGTTATAGTCTAGGCATGTCGTAGTAGTCATTAGACAGAAAGAGGAGAAACTTAACATGTCTTATTCCGAATTCCTGTGGTTGTCATTATGTTCCAGCAAGGAAATAGTCATTCTTTCATTCCGAGCATTTGACTAACGGCACAGATTTCTAGTGCTATAACAGAAACTGCCCTTAACATGCAAATGAAAGCCCTCACAACACTCTTTACCTGCAACTGCTCCCGCTTATGGTAGTAGATAAACAGGTGGTGGACATGTATCAGCAGCCTCTGCTGCTGGTAGATTGACTGTTTTATATGGACTAAAAAAAACGGAGGGTAGTGCTTGAGAATGCTACTCTATTCCTGGAATTAGCCATCCCCTTCTTTGACTATTCGACCTGCTCCTCGAAGCAAGGATGGGAATGAAGATGGCATTGAATGCCCTTTCCGCAAGAAGGATAGGAGTTAGCTTACCGCATCTACCTTCTCATCGCGGGATAAGGGCTGGGGCGTTAACTTAAGTACTAAAGCTGCTGGAGCGGCTTCCTTCGTTGATTCCCCACGAAGGAATCGGAATATCGCTACTTCCCCTTACTGCCCTAAGCGGGGGAGATGGATTAAAAACCTTGTGTGAAGGAAAGGCTTTCAAAGTCATTGACCATTAATCCGGTTGAAGGACAAATGGACAGTGAATCAACGGAATCGAGTTGTTCTAAGGATTCAGATTCGGCAGTCGAGACATCTATATCTATGGAATTTCAAAAGAGAGAAAAGGATCCGAATCCGACCCGAGGACGAGCTCAAACCTTAGGCTTTGAAAAGAAGAAGTAAAGCTCTCGTTTACTTCAATCAAAAAAGGTAGGTCATAACATAGATTGAATTAGACCTTACTCAATCACTCATCGCTGGAAAAACTAGAGCGATTTCCTCGCAAAAAAAGCACGAGCGAGATATTCTTCCTTAACAGGGATCTCAATTGCGGGAAGAAGTACGAAGGGAAAAGGCAGAAGTGGAAGGGTCAAACTCCTCTATCAGGGAAAGACAGGAAGGATCAAAGTGTAAAATCACTTGTTTGAAACATCTAAAAAATAGAAATGGCTATTAGAAGTTGTATTTTCGGTGGTCAAAGGGAAGGAATCAGAAAAGAGGGAAGCGCTCTCAAGGTAGAATCAGTTCCAGGCAAGTATGTCCATTGAAAGGAAAGAGTCCCTAAACAGACAGGTTTTCAGCAAATAAGACGGGTCCTGGTCTTCGGCAACAAAAGAAGCCAAAGCGAGAGCTTGATCAAAGAACCTTTATAGATCCTCATCATCCTCAGGTTCTGGATACACAGCGAGAAGGGAATCTTCCTGTTCGAATGGAAAATTTTCGAAAGAGAGGGGAGCTAAAGAAAAGATAATCACTATTTAAGGTGACTACTGTACGACTCCTACTTACTACTAGTAGTACTACAGTATTGTTCACTTGTGCTCCCCGCCCCTCCATTCATTGAACAACCCCACGGGTAAATAAACATACAGTAAGTATTGTATTTATATAGAACGAACAAGCTCGAACTATTTTCGCGTAGTTGAAGGTTGAGGGCGGGGCTTTTCCAGGGCAGTACGCGCGGCAGTTTTCGGGTAGGCGGTTTGACAGAGAGGCGAGGAGGGTGAGCGAGTGTGGCTGTGCGATTTGACGGCGCATTACTGCTGGAAAGACTTGTGATATGACCACTCACTATAGTCATGAATTACTGGTGCTCCGACCGGGGTGATGCCCCCCCTTCCATTCCGCGCTCTAATCTGGTGCATGACATGTCGACACGGATGCTGGTTGTCCCACATGTCGGAGTAGTAAGAAGGAGCAAAGAATGATGCAGTATATACTAGTACTATACTACTCCCTCCATTCCTAAATATATGTCTTTGGAGAGATTTCACTATGGACCACATACGAAGAAAAATGAGTGAATCTACACATAAAATGCATCTATATACATCCGTATATGGTCCACAGTGAAATATCTACGAAGACTTATATTTAGGAACGAAGGGAGTACTACTCAGGTCGGAGGAGTGCGAACCACGGCAGCCCAGTGAACCAGCAGTGCGAACCACGGTAGCCCAGTGAACCAGCAGTAGAAAACAATGTGGTGATATGGCCATAAAAAACAATGTGCTACGGTCCACACTGTAGCATGTACAGTAACACTCCTCTTTGTTTGGATCCCTGAGTTAGAGCTAGTTTGGGTTGAAATAGCCTCAAATTATCGAAACAAGAGGGGTTAGTTTGAGCTATTTGCTCTAACCCAGCTAAAAAAATAGCCCGATGGAGAGGTTCTAATTGGGTTAGTTATCCTCGGGCCCACTAAAAGAGAACTAAAAAAATCTCCCCTGCCCGCACCAGATCGCTGCCCCCTCTCTCATGACTCCTCTCTGTTCCCCATAGGGCCGATCGCCCTCTCTCTCCTCCGGCCGGCCTCTCCTTTCGGCCTCCGCCGCCCTACTCCGGCCGCCCTCTCCCTCCGGCCTTCGAAGGTCGCCCCGCTCCCCCTTCACCAGTCATTTTTCTCCCTCTATCCTGCGCGGCGGCGGTGCATCTACCAGGGATGTCGCGAGAGGGGTGAGTTTGTTCGCTACTTCTCTGTCTCACGGCCATATCATTGATCTTGCTTTCTCTAGCGCTAATTCTGATTTGGAAAAGTAGATCCTGATCAAACTTGGTATAGATTTGTGGTGCACGCAGGGAATTGTTTCATGCTGCTTGAGGAAGTAATAAATCTTTCTAGAGGCCCAAAGATTTAGGTCACCTTTCTAGGTATTTCAATTTCAGGCTTGCATTATTTCTAGAGGGCCAAAGATTCAGTTCACCTTTCTAGGTATTTCAATTTCAGGCTTGCATTATTTCTAGAGGCCCAAAGATTCAGTTCACCTTTCTAGGTATTCAGTTTTAGGCTTGCATTATGTCTAGAGGCCCAAAGATTCAGTTCACCTTTCTAGGTATTTCACTTTCAGGCTTGCATTATTTCTAGAGGCCCAAAGATTCAGTTCACCTTTCTAGGTATTTCAGTTTCAGGCTTGCATTATTTCTAGAGGCCCAAAGATTCAGTTCACCTTTCTAGGTATTTTAGTTACAGGCTTGCATTATTTCTAGAGGCCCAAAGATTAAGTTCCCAGTCGGCAGCAAGTGGCCCTGCTACCCATGCCGGTGTCGACCTCAACTCGCAAGGGCCAACGTCGGAGGGGTTCCCGCGGCTTGGGCTCTACAGAGCCTTCCTCCAGAGCAACGATGGCGAGCTCCTCCCTCGGTGCATGAGGGGCTCCGGGATCCCTCCCTATCATGAATGACTTCCGTGATGAGTTAGCTCATTCTTTGTTTCATGAAGTGTTTTTTTATTTTGTGAAGCTTGATTGACGACTTGTATGTTTAAGTGGGATATATCATTTGTATGGACAAAGTAAAAATTATCATGTTTTGCATGCTTGATTTGTATAGATGGTCCGTTTATGTCAATTGTGAGCGGGAGGAGGCCACAGAAGAGCCGGCCACACCAAGAGGGTGCTTGGATCCAAGGGACTTATTTTAGTCTGACTAAAAATAGTCTCTTTAAGAGGATAAAGTTCCAAGCACCCCTGACTAAAGAGGGTCTAAAACTAGTCTTGAGACTAAAAAATTTTAGTCAGGGGTACCCCTACTAAAATGTGGATTAGTCCTCTCTCTCCTCATTTAACTCCTCTCCTTTAACACAGGCGAGTTCTGGATTGGAGGGTTTGGAGGATAATAAATGCTCATTAACTTAATTTTAGTCTCTTTAGTATTTGGATCCAAGCATGGGTGAGGCTACCAAGTTTTAGTCCCACTACTTTTAGTCATGGAACTAAAACGTATCCAAGCACCCTCCAAATCCGACAGGAAATAGGGTCCAAAGTAGTCAAATGATTGAGATAGGGCATTTATTGTCAATCTAACCCTGCCATCCATACACCTCTTTGGTTTAGAGTTAGTTCAGGGTTAGAATCTAACTCTGACCTCTAACTGAGTTAGAGTTCTTTTCGTCTTGGTTCATCGCCATCATACTTTCCCCATTCCTGTGTTTTTAGTATCCTGCGAATCAAAGAGGCCCTTTTTTGCGGGAAAAATCAAAGAGGCCCTTAGACTGGTTTCGGTCCGGTCATTTTTTTATAAACGTGTTATGTCCAAAATTTAATGAACGTGCTCTGGTTTGCATGAAAATAATCCGGTTTCATGTAGTAATTCATTCATTTATTTATTCTTCTGCGGGGGGTTTGCATGTAATTCGTGAGGTCTGGAATGTAAAGTACCCCAGCATATGCTCCGAGTCGTGCATGCACTACAACCCAGATGCTCTGTGTCCCACATGTCAGCGAATGGGAGCACGTGGAAATAGCCTAGGAGTACATATAGGAGGATAAATGCATGAAATAATATGTACTGTGAAGCGTAGCCACGGTTTGAAAAGGAGACCTAAAGTGATGACAGCTATAGGTCGCACGCACCCAACTAGTGGTACTAGACATACGACTAATTTTTCCCTCAAAAAAAAGAGGCACGAGTGCTCAGTACTCCTATTCTATAAACACGAGTGCCATCTGACAATAGCGTCCGTGCTACAGCTAGCTCTCCTCCCTCGTTTCTCTCTTCTAATTCTAAACTCGGCCGACGCCCGGTGGGCGGGGTGGGTTTGCTCAACTTCGGCCCCACCTCACAGTGAAAACGTTACGACTGGAATAAAAATGCCATATACTCCCTCTATTCATAAATATAAGCCTTTTTAGATACTATTTCAAATGGAATACAACATACACATGTATGTAGACATAGTTTAGAGTGCAGATTCACTCATTTTGCTCCGTATGTAGTAGTCACTTGCTGGAATCTTTAGAAAGACTTATATTTGGGAACAGAGGGAGTACTATACTAATAGAACATTAAGGCCACGAGGCGATGCAGTGCTGGTTACAGGAGGCAAGAAGAAGAGATGCATCCATCGACGACGTCCACCTCCTCGACTTAGGGTGCCGGCCCACCGAACGGCCCCTAAGTAGCAGCGGCTTTCGTGGCCAGGTCGACGTGCTTCTGAACAATGGCGTCCAAAGGTTCCAGCCGCCGGAAGAAGGCCAACATCTTTCTGTCCTCGCTTGCCTTGTAGTGGCCTGTGTACACGATTTCCTCGTAGACGTGGATGTGCAGGTCGACGGTTTCTTGCTTGGCGAGGCGCTGCGCGGCAAGCGCGGCCCCGAGGTGCACATTCTTAGTCGCGACCTCCGGCACCTGCAGGGCCACCAGGGCTTGAAATAGTTCGTCACCATGGAGGCCGATGAGGGTGGCAGGCAATGAGGAGCCTGGGCGCGCGGGCTGGAGCAGTACGGCAAGGTCATCCGCGCGCTTCTTGATGGCGGTGAACTTGCGGATGGAGTTGACCATCATGTCGTCCATGCGAGAGGCGAAGCCTGCGTCAGTGAGGGCTACGATGCCTGCGGTCGCCAGCACTGTCTGGAAACGCTGCGCGGTGCGGGGCCGCAGGCCGGCGCCTTGGATGATTTGGCACAGCCGACTGCCGCTCGTGTCCATCGCCTCCATAGGTGCTTGTGGCTTCTGGTCACTTGGTCTTGGATTGGAGTGAGCAGTGTTGTGCAGAGACTTGGGAGTATATGGATTGGAGTGGTGGGGCGCCTTTATTATATGAGAGTCCAAACTCTGTTGCCTTCACATCGTGCTGGCTCTATTCTGCTTCTCCAATTAATTCCCTCTGCATGTAACTGAGGATGCATCGTTGACCGTTCAACGTCTCGGGAACCGCTACCCTCTCCCTCCTTGGCATTCAAGCCCCTATGGACCCGTCGACGACGAGGTGCTTATGGTGACTTCGTAAATTTCAAGATGAAAGTGCCATGCGTGTGTGCATTCATAGGGGTGAGTGTATGCGCGTGTATATGAGCGCTTGCGTCTGTACTGTGTAAAAGAAAACGTAAATGCGTGTCAAAAAGAGACTAGTTAGTATACTCAATATTGTGCACCTTGGAGAGGAAAATGATAGAACTAGTATGTATTTATTTACGGCACAGATTCACTCATTTTGCTCCAGATGTACTCCGTCTCGGTGTATTCTAGTCACTTGTTGAAATCTCTAGAAGGGCAAATACTCCTTTCTGGTTTACAGGGCTATACTAGCAAGTAGTTGTACATACTAGTAAAATAGTGGGCTCACATAGCAATTTTGTCTCATGCAAGAGCCTGGCTATATGCGTGCTCCAATGTTCGCAACTGCAACATTCGGTTTGCGCTTGGCTCTTCGCCTCTTCGAGAAGACGAACAATGATGTTACTCCTACTGCTTCTACAGTGTCGAATCCACTGCTGCATGTCCGTCCACCGCGAGCGGGCCGGATAGCTTGTTGTAGAAGTACTACTAAGCAAAACCATGTCCTCGTTTGTGAGCAACCGTGCGCATGGGTGAGGGAGAAGGCGTGTAGTAAAATCAAGCTTCTCCTCGTTGTACGAGTTGACGCGACACATCATAGCACTGGCCCCACATGCTTGCCTCTAAACATGGCTGAAAGACCCGCAGGGTACAATATATTTGCTGCAACCTCTAACATTTACCCACCACAAATTAAAATATATGTGGCCGTATATGCATCGTTCTGATGCAGAGGCTGGGGAGTCCCCCCTTTTCAAAAAAAACAAATTAAAATATATATTCCTGTCTTGACCAGATGAGCGTGCAAACTACAATCACCAGGGTGTCAGGTAGGGCCAGAAGACTATTTTAATTTTTTTAAACTTCGAGACGGCCACATAGCATGGAGCCGACCCCAACGATTTTAAGCTTACAGGCACGATACACGCTATCCTAGACTACTCTACACATGAAACTGCCACACGAGCGTCCGGGCTGCGCTTGGCTCTTTGCCTCTTCGGGAAGTCGAACAATGATGGAGTACTACTGCACTGGAGGAGTACTACAGTACGCTTCTGGCCATCTGACACCGATTGAACTGCTGCATGTCCACTGCGTGCGGGAGGGAGAGCGTGTAGCGAAAGCTTCTCCTAGTCTTGCCAGCCACCTCGCTCATAGGCGAGGGAGGGACGCTCCTGCCTTTGCGTGTATGACAGGTGGGCCCGACAGGTGTGTGGACAACCTGTCATATAGCCAAAGGCAGGTGTAGTTAAGTCCGCGAGGGAGAGGATAATCAAACTTCTTGTTGATGTACGAGTTGACGCGACACATCAAAGCACTACACTCGATATATTTCAATAATTTGCGTTTACCGATGCATTAATTACAACACATGCATGCATGCCGTGACTCTCCTTTTGATACTTGCATGTGTTGATTTAATGCACCTTGAAGTAGTATAAAATATGTGACAGTAAAGCTTTGTAATACCCCGGCCCAAGTCGAGAGATGGTTGTGCACGAGGAGGGCGAGATCATGCAGACCGAATAGGACCCGACGATGGAGCTCTCTAAGGTCTCGATGGACCTCACCGTGCTCCACTGCCCCTTATTGTAAGTGCATCTAGTGCCACCCCTAGTTGGTTTTGGAGTATTGACGACAAACCTAGTTGAGGGACTAATGTGTTTGTGAGAATTGCAGGATAACACAGGTAGAAGTCCCTCATTGATTCGGTTTTCCTACCGGAGATGGCCCCTAAAAATGTATGAAGACATCGATGGCAAAGGTGGTATATGAAGATATTCACATTGAAGACTATGACAAGAGAAGACGTGACATGAAGCATATGGAGCTCGAAGACTTAGATCTTTTGTAGTTCTGTTTCTTCTTTATTGAGTCATAGGAACCACCATACTGTTAAGTGGGGTCCAAGAGAACTAGTCAGAATGACTGAAGTGATGCTTAAACAAAACCTATGTCTTCGAGTGCAGACTATGAGAGCGAATCTTGTCCAGAGTCGGACAAGTCAGCTTTGCTTGTAGCCCAAGTAAAGTTGTCGTGTGAGTTTGAAATCTGACCGTTGGAACACGTGTCAGTTCCTTAGTGACCCAGGGTCATTTCGGACAAATCAGGTCGGGTTGCCTAGTGGCTATAAATAGCCCACCCCCTACAACCATAAACGGTTGGCTGCTCAGAGTTAGAGTACGGCTTTTGTCGTTTGAGAGCAACCAACCTCGAAGCCTTTGAGAGAGAATTCCTTGCGAGGATAAAGCCCTAACCACCCAGAGCCAAAGAGAATTAGGCATCACTTAAGTCTTCTTGTCTGTGTGTTCTGAAGACTTATTACACTTGTGGACTGTGAATCCTCCAGCCGGTTAGGCGTCGCGTTCTGAGGGTCCAAGAGACATTTTGGATCGCCGGTGAACGAAGTCTGTGAAGGTTTGGGAGTCTACCTTGAAGACTTACCAGAGTGATTGGGCGAGGTCTGTGTGACCTTAGCTCAAGGGGAATACGGTGAGGATTGGGTGTCCTGAGCTGCGTGTTCAGGACTGGGTGTCCGGGACTGTGTGTCCTCAGGTTTAAATACCTAGCCGCCCTAACCAGACGTACAGTTGTCATAGCAACTGGAACTGGTCCAACAAATCATTATCTTCAACGAGTCACTGGTTTCATCCCTCCCTTCCCTTTACTTAATGTTGTTCCTTGTGAAGTCATTGTATGATTGCACTATCTTTTGTCTTCACTGAGTGACTGTGTGTTCTGTTTGGCTTCTTAATATCTTCCTACCTGATCCTTACTACCTAGCTGCTATTAGTCATTGTGCTTTCACTTCATTGAATACATGACTGTGGTTTACCTAATGTAGTCTACCTTCCGCTGCATGGTTATAGGTTTATTTCTATCGTTTGTCTTTGAAACTTCCACGTTTTGAAGACTTCCATAAAAATTGCCTATTCACCCCCCCTCTAGTAGATATAACGCACTTTCAATTGGTATCAGAGCAAGGTACTCCCTTGTTCTGTGTGATTCGGTTTAACCACCTGGAGTTTTAGCTATGTCGACTGCAGGGATAATTAAAGTCTCCGCTACGTGCCCCGTCTTCGATGGAACTGAATATCCCTACTAGAAGAATAAGATGCGCATGCATCTTGAAGCCATTGACGTTGACCTATGGTATGTCATCAAGAACGGCATTCCCAAGGCTGGAGAAGGTGTCACTGCTGCTGATGTCAAGAAGTTCGTTCAACTGGACTCTACAACCAAGAATATCACATGTGGTCATCTGACCAAAGGACAGTATGGCCGTGTAAGTGCTTTGGAAACATCAAAGCTAGTCTGGGACTGGCTCTCCAAGGTCAACGAAGGCGTCTCAACCCAGAGAGATCAGAGAATCAGTGTCCTTCGCAACCTCTTCAACCGCTTCAAGCAAAATGACAATGAGAATGTCTAGCTCACGATTGATCGACTCACTGACATCACAAATGAGCTTCAAGCCCTCGGCGCTACTGAGATCACCAAGCATGAAGTCGTCAAGACACTACTGAGATCACTTGACAGCTTGTTTGACACCCTAGCCCTGATGATTCAAGAACGTCCTGATTTCAAGACACTCGATCCGTCTGACATACTTGAGAGGCTCAACACACATGAGTTTCAGCTTTCTGAGAAAAGAGATATCTACGGTCCAAACTATGGGCGAACTCGTGCCTTGAAGGCAAAAGCTGTCTCCTCAACTGAAGAAGAATCTGACAGCAGTTCTGATGACCCTGAAGACATTGGAAAGGAACTTGCTATGCTTGTGAAGAAGTTCCAAAAATTCACCAAGAAGAAAGGCTTCAGGAAGTCTTCACGATCAAGCTCAAGGAATGATGAAGCTTCTGCTCATGACTACAAGAAGAAAACATGCCATAAGTGCAAGAAAACTGGCCACTTCATCTCTGAGTGTCCGCAGTGGGACAATGAGAACAAAAAGAAGAAGAAGAGCAAGGAATATGACTCTGACGACAAGAAGAAGAAGAAATACTCAAAGTCTTCTTCCAAGTCTTCCTCAAAGTCTTCATCACACAAGAAGAGCTCATCTGGCAAGGCACGTGCGTTTGTTGGCAAGGAAATGGATTCAGAGGAGGAGTCTGCTTCTGAGGAGGCGGAGGTGGAGTCTGAGGAGGAGTCCGATTCTGGCGTTGCAAGTCTGGCTACAACATACGTTTCCAAGTCCATCTTCAACACTGAAGACAATGACTTCATCACCGACACCAATGCAAATGACAAGGACTACTCCACTCCTACCTACTGCTTCATGGCATGCGGTGCCAAGGTAAACACACGCACTACTCACTATCAAACATCTAGTGAAGATGACTCTGATTGTGGTTCACGACCCAGCTACAAAACACTTGCTAAAATTGCAACTGAACAACAGAAAGCTATGGAACATATTCAAAAACTGTTAGACAAAAGCGATGATCTGTTAGGCGCTGAAATGACTCGATCTGAGTCCTTAATTGAAGACATAAAAAATCTTCATGTTAAGTATGAGGAACTTGAAAGTTGCCATGAAACGCTCTCAACAACTCATGAAAAGCTTTCCTATGATTATCTTCAAAGGAAGCAAGATCTTGAGAAATTGAGAGCGGCTCATGAAGATCTTCAAAAGGAAAACGAGTCACTTCGCGCCGAACAGATCAGTTCCGCTCAGGAAGGATTTGAACTACCATGTCTTAAATGCATTGAGCACGATAATGCTACTTCTGTTGCTGGATGTTCTACTGCTGCTACTGTTGCAATATCTTCAACTATTGATGTGGTAACTAACCCCTCTGCTGAGGATACCACTTCTATTGCCGATGAGAATGCTAGGTTGAAGACATTGCTTGAAACAGGGATGTACAAAAGTCTTAAACGGCATCAGACACTATGTGATGTCCTCAAAAGGCAGATTCTGAACCGAAACCCGAGGAAAGAGGGTGTTGGGTTCATAAGGAAAATGAATGCTCATGGCTCTTACTGGAAACCTGAGCAGTACCCCAAAACCACCTGGGTTGCTGCAAAGGAACCTTCAACAGATCCATCCAATCTATCTGGCTTCACTTGTGCTAACCCCATTGTCATTGATGAATCCTTTGATGCAAACTATAAACTGTTTAAGAATCAGAATGGTGAAGTGTTTGCCAGGTATATTGGTACTATCTGCAGGAATGGGCCGCCTATGAAGAAGATATGGGTGCCGAAAAAGTGTTTGGAAAATCTTCCTGTGAATATCATCATGACACCACAGGTGAAGAAGACAAACCCCAGACCATAGGCTTCATACGGTCCAAAGGCTTCATACAGACAAAGGACTCACCTGAGTCGCACTAACGCAAATGTTTTCCAGGGAAATCATACTCAGGCCTATGAATATGAGCGCGGTTCATCGAACCGCCATGTTCATAAGACCAAGAACTATTCTGCTTATTCTTATGAGTACTATTGTCCGCCTGCAAGACTTTTTGCCAGGGCTCCAAAGCCAAAGTTCTCAGACGCTGCACTTAGACTTATCGCTTCTAAGCCACCCTTGAAGATGTGGGTGGCTAAGAAAGCTTAACTCTCTTTTGCAGGGAAAGGTCTCCAGCAGAAAACCAAAATCGTCTGACGCTATTGCTGGGGACCTTAAACATCTTGTAGGGCGCAAGATCAAATGCCCGAATGGTCTTACTATGTACTTCGTTCCTGAATCGCTTGCTACTCTCCCTATCAGTCCTAATATGGATCTAAGCTTTCATAACCCGCTGGTTCATCAAATGTTTTTGCTTCACCATTCTCTTCGTGAAGCCTATCCCCCTAACTACACTGTAGGGTACGACACCAGCGTCTTCAGAATGGATTATTGATAGTGGGTGTACCAACCACATGACTGGCAAAAGAAGCCTTCTTATGGACTCAACCTTACGTCCATCCGACAAGAGTCACATCACATTTGCTGACACTGGTAAAAGTAAGGTATTGGGTCTAGGTAGAGTTGCATTCTCAAAGGATCAACACATGGATAAAGTCATGCTTGTTGAATCCCTTGGCTTCAACTTAATGTCTGTCTCAATGCTTTGTGATTTGAACATGATCGTAATATTTGGAAAATATCGTTGCCTTGTTCTAATGGAATCTGACAAGTCTCTAGTGTTTGAAGGGTATCGGAAGGATGATTTTTACGTGGTAGATTTCTCAGCAGGACCACAGCTTGCCGTATGTCTTTTAGCAAAAGCTTCAGAATGCTGGCTCTGGCATCGGAGGCTTGGGCATGCTGGCATGAGGAACCTCCACACCCTTGCAAAGAAGAAGCATGCCATAGGCATCGAGGGTGTCAAGTTCAAGAAAGATCACTTATGCGGTGCCTGTGAAGCTGGAAAGATGACGAGGGCCAAACATCCCTCGAAGACAATCATGACTACTACTCGACCCTTCGAACTGCTCCACATGGATCTTTTCGGTCCCACTCATTACTCAACTCTTACTACTACTGCTTGTCTCTATGGCTTTGTCATTGTTGATGATTATTCTAGATACACTTGGGTGCACATAATCCTCTACAAGACTGAAGTGCAGGATGTCTTCAGACGCTTCGCCAATTGAGCAATGAACAACTATGGCGCCAGGATAAAGCACATCAGAAGTGGCAATGGCACTGAATTCAAGAACACTGGCCTTGATACATATCTTGATACCTTGGGCATCACACATGAATTCTCAGCCCCGCACATGCCACAGTAGAATGGCGTCGTCGAACGCAAGAACAGAACACTCATTGAGATGGCCCGAACGATGCTTGATGAATACAAGACTCCAAGAAAATTCTGGCCTGAAGCCATTGATACTGCATGCCATACAATCAATCGTGTTTATCTTCACAAGCTTCTGAACAAGACATCTTATGAGCTCCTTACTGGCAAGAAGCCAAATGTCAGTTACTTCAAAGTATTTGGCGCCAGGTGCTGGATCAAGGATCCACATCACATTTCAAAATTTGCACCAAAAGCACATGAGGGTTTTATGCTTGGATATGGAAAGGATTCGCACTCCTACAGAGTCTTCAATCTCTTTCATTATAAAGTGGTTGAAACAGTGGATGTGCGGTTTGATGAGACTAACGGTTCACAAAGAGAGCACCTCCCAAATGTGCTAGATGAAGTTCCATCCAGCGAATCAATCAAGCTTATGGGAACCGGAGAAATCATACCCTCTGAAGCTCAACCTGAAGAGGAACTTATCATCTCCGCACCTGATCAACCTGAAGACAATGCTCAGCCTGAAGACAATCCCACTAACAATGACAATGATCAGCAAGAGCAAAATCTTCGCCCTGTACATCCTCGTGTTGCCAATGAAGTGCAGATTGAGAGAATAATTGATAGCATCAATGCACCCGGTCCGCTCACTCGATCAAGGGCAACTCAGCTAGCAAATTTCTGTGGGCAGTTCGCATTCGTCTCAATAACAGAACCCAAGAAAGTTGAAGAAGCCTTCATGGAACCTGAATGGATTCAAGATATGCAAGAAGAGCTTCAACAGTTTGAGCTGAATAATGTATGGGAACTGGTTAAGCGTCCTGATCCTCGGAAGCACAACATAATAGGCACCAAATGGATATACCGCAACAAGCAAGATGAGCACGGTCAAGTTGTCAGAAACAAAGCTCGTCTCATTGCTCAAGGATATACTCAAGTGGAAGGCATTGACTTCGATGAAACATTTGCTCCTGTGGCTAGACTTGAAGCCATACGCATACTGCTGGCCTATGCAAATCATCATAACATACTTCTATATCAAATGGATGTGAAGAGCGCCTTTCTCAATGGCAAGATTGAATAAGAAGTGTATGTTGCACAACCGCCTGGCTTTGAAGATCCAAAACATCCTGACATGGTATACAAGCTCAACAAGGCACTGTATGGCCTCAAACAAGCCCCTCGGGCCTGGTATGACACACTCAAATACTTCCTGAAGAGCAAAGGCTTCATACCTGGTTCCCTCGACCCCACTCTCTTCACAAAGACATATGATGGTGAACTGTTTGGGTGCCAAATATATGTGGATGACATTATCTTCGGCTGTACCAATCAAAAGTACAGTGAAGAGTTTGGATATATGATGCAAGAGCAATATCAGATGTCCATGATGGGAGAGCTGAAGTTCTTCCTCGGTCTTCAAATACAACAGCAACGCAACGGCATCTTCATATCTCAAGAGAAGTATCTCAAAGATTGCCTGAAGAACTTCGGTATGCAGGACTGCAAAGGCTTCACGACGCCAATGCCAGCCAAGCATCTTCTGGGTCCTGACGACAATGGTAAAGAGTTCGATCAAAAGGTATCCTGCTCCATGATTGGTTCTTTGCTTTATCTATGTGCATCTAGGCCAGATATTATGCTTAGTGTTTGCATGTGTGCTCGATTTCAAGCGGCACCAAAGGAGTCGCATCACTTAGCTGTGAAGCGAATTCTTCGATATTTGGCTCACACCCCAACTTTAGGATTATGGTATCCAAAGGGCTCAGAGTTTGATCTGGCTGGATTCTCGGATGCTGATTATGCTGGTGACAAAGTGGATCGCAAGTCTACATCAGGCACATGTCATTTTCTGGGACGATCACTTGTATGTTGGTCTTTAAAGAAGTAGAACTATGTATCTCTCTCCACTGCTGAATCTGAATACATCGCTGCTGGATCTTGCTGCGCTCAGCTTCTGTGGATGAAGAAAACACTCAAGGACTATGGCATTCATCTAAAGCAAGTGCCACTCTACTACGACAACGAAAGCGTCATCAAGATTGCCAACAACCCAGTTCAGCACTCGAAGACAAAGCACATTGAAATTCGTCATCACTTTCTCAGAGACCATGTTGTGAAGGAAGATATTGATATCATACACATCAACACTGAAGAGCAATTGGCAGATATCTTCACCAAGCCCTTGGATGAGAAGAGATTTTGCAAGTTATGGTGTGAGCTAAATATCTTGGAATCCTCAAATGTCCTGTGATCAGGCACACATCCTAACACTTATGCATATTGACGACTTAGATGTGCAACGCACGAAGTAAAGTATATCTTCAATCAATGAAGACATACATTCTAAGTGTGAATACATTAATGTGGAATTTGACTTCGGAGCGCCACGATAATTGTGCGCCATGTCTGGGTCTAATACTTCCTATACAGTGGGTAACGCCACCACCAAATTTTCTGTTTGAGGTGTTTCACTCATGGCGTTACATTTGCTATGTCTTCACATTTGGTTTGGCTTCAATCTCAACATGTCTTCATGATTATCTTCACTATGTTGATTATATTTATATATATACTAGTGTTCTGTCCTCTACAGCATTCACTTATAGCTATGTCTTCTTGTTGAATCTTTTGAACTAAGTGAATGTGATCGGACCCTAATCTCTCTATGCTTTCTATCTCAAACTCTATCTCTCCAAATCATATGCATTCTATTGAAACTGTCGAATGTCTTCTCTGCGTCCTTGTCAGCAGAAGATACAGAGACAAACATTAAGTCCGTTTTGAATGCTCATTCCTTCACCTGAAACCCGGAGAAGTGGGAACGACCACCCGACAATCCAGGCGTGCGTGGGACGTGGAACAACCCCCGATATGCTGCATGATGGCCACGTGTTCCTCAAATATGAATCGCCAGGGGCACCTGTGTAATAACACTGAGCCGCCCCTGTCCCTATATATACTCGCCTCACCATAGTCATTATCTCTTCTTCCACTCTCGCATGAACCCTAGCGCCACCGCTAGCCCTCGACGACGCCGGTGACGAAGCGCTTCACTGCCGCAACCTCTCCGACGCCGTCTTCACGCCGACCGCGGACATCGTCCTCTCCGCCGTCACCGTAGGTGTCCTCCGTCGCCAAGTTAGGGCATGGACGATCGAACTACTCGGCCTCCTCTTCCACTCCGTCTAGCAGTTCTTCGTGTGGTAAATAAAACTTCCTTTTTACGGCCCCTTTGATCCTATAGCTTTATCACTTTCTACCACAAGCAGTTTCTATTCACACAAGTTGGATCTCTTTCATACTACATCTCATAACATGCCTAGTATATTCACTTATGCTTCACAAATTAGTTAGATTCCTCACTGTACTGATCCATGGATTCGTACAAATCTGGAACCAACTCCTTATCTATGAGTGAATGTCTTCGCACGATGAGGTCAATGTCTTCTAAACTGATTTATCTTCAAAATCTTCTGAGAATGCATATGACCTCTTCCCCTTCCCTCGCACCTTAATGTTGTCAAAGGTACATGTCCGTGGGAGAATCCCTTGGTTCTCATAGTCTGCATTCATTTGCAGAATTCTTACAGTATCACATAAATTCTCCCGAAGCCAGGTCCTGTCTGTCCAGCAAGCGAAAGCCTTTGAAGCCTTTGAACATATTGAAGCCTTTCAGTTTAAAGTTCATGGCTTCAGAGAAATCAGCAAGGAAGCGTGGCAGAAAGTGTCGTGGAGAAACATCAAGAGATCTGCCCAATGACCTCTCAGAGCTGTACAAGACAGATCCTGAAGAGGATTACAATCATTCTCCTAATGATGTGATCCCGTTATCAATGACATCCAATGTCCATGGTCAGGAAACCGTAACCATCTATTGATCAACGAGCTAGCCAACTAGAGGCTTACTAGGGACATGGTGTTGTCTATGTATCCACACATGTATCTGAGTTTCCTATCAATACAATTATAGCATGGATAATAAACGATTATCATGAACAAGGAAATATAATAATAATCAATTTATTATTGCCTCTAGGGCATATTTCCAACAAAGGCGGCCCCATGTCTTGGATTCTTGAGAGCCGGGCGGGCTCGTGATTTTTTCAGAAGGGCCAGGGGAAGCCGGCTAGGCTATCCATGGCTATTTACTCCGACAGTAGTCCCCGAAGCTGATCGAGCCTCGAGGCGGACAGAGGGACGAGAAGCTTGGTCAGCTTCCTATCCTGAAGAGCCGACCTTGCTTGCGCATGCCGACTTTAGAGAGTTCCGGTTCTCGCAGGCGGGGACGCGGACCACGTGGCAAGGAAATCCTGCCAACGCACGCGCGCGACGGGACGTCGCCGCAAGCCCGGGCCCGCCACTCGCGAGCCTTGGTCCGGGCGCGGATCTTCCATGGCCCACAAAGGCCACTCGCCTTCCCGAGATAGTTTTGTTCCGCCGTTAAGGCTCAATGATCGTGGGACGTGGGGAGTGGGCACGATCGATCCCCACGCTTCCCCACGCCGCGCCTCCTCGGCTCCGCCACGCAAGCCTATAAGTAGGGGGAGGAGGGAGAGCGACAGAGGTTCACACGCTCTCTCTCGCTCCGCCCACCCAATATTCGTTTCTTCCTCTTGTTGCCGCCGCAGCCTCCCGTCTCAGCGCCGCCGTGTCTCCACACCGCCTCGCTCCCATGGCATTGTAAAGCTCGTGGGATGGCTCCAATGTCCATGAAGACCATGTGGAGTTCCTCCGCCATACTCGGCGCCTGCCCGGCGCCAACCTCATGCAGGTCCGCCTGGTGCCGGAGACGGAGATCTCGCCGGCGCCGGAGGAGGGCGAGCGGGTCGTCTTCCGCTCGCACTGCCTGCACGGCTTCGGCCTTCCGGCGAGCGGATTTCTGCGCTCCTTCTTGGAGTTCTACAACCTCCAGCCGCATCACCTTACGCCCAATGCGGTGATGCTGCTGTCGGCCTTCGTCTCCCTCTGCGAAGGCTTCTTGGGGCTGCTCCCCACGCTGGAGCCCTGGGGCGAGTTCTTCCAGAGCAAACTCGGCACCGTCGTCGCCGGCGTGCCCGCACCCTACGGGGCCTTCATCGCCATGAGGAGGGCGAGCGAGAACAATCCGTTCCCGTCCATCCCCCTAATCCAGTCGGTGAAGGTCTGGCAGAGATCATATTTCTACGTGAAGAACGTCGCCGAGCAAGGAGACAACATCAACCTGCCGGCTTATGTAGCCGGCCCGCCGGCTGGGAGGCAGCCCTCGTGGAGTTTCCGGTCCCGGTCACTGTCTTCGGCCGGGAACGCCGCCATCTCTCGACTTCGGGTGATGATCCAGTCGGAAGGCCTGTGCGGGGCCGACTTGGTGGCCGCCTTCGTGGAGCGCCGGATTCTTCCTCTCCAAAGCCGGCCCCATATGATGTGTCAGATGAGCGGCCGCTTCGACCCAAGCCGGCTGAGCACATGGGAAATGCCCCACGCAGAGGTGGCGCTCATGGTTAATTACATCGCCAACTGCAAGCTCGCCGGGGACTGGCAATACGGCAAGGCACCGTATTCTCGCGCCAATCCTCCGCCCGTGGTAAGCTTCTCTCTCTATCTTCTTTTTGTCGTCAGCTGGCTTCATGACGGCCGGCCTCTGACCAGTCGGTTCTTTTGAGCAGAACCCTCTTCTTGCGCCACCGGCCGGGGCGGCAGGGATTGAACGTCAGTATGCCCCCGACCGCACGGTGGACGACGTTGACGACCCGGACTTGGGGGCGGCCGCCATGGAAGACGCCGTCGTGGGGGACAACACCGAGCCCGGAGGCTCGAGGTTCACCGCGAGCTTCGAGGACTGGCCGGACTATTTCGAAGCCGAAGTCGCCCCGCGTCGCTAGCCGGCGGCCGATCATCAGGGCGCGGGCTCGTCCATCGCACCGGCTGCCGGCGGCGCGCAGAAACGCCGGGCCGCTTCAGGCCTCTTCGGCAGCCGGCCGAAGAAGTCCAAGCCCTCCACCGCGGCGACAAAACGAGACGAGGCGGCCGCGAAGGCGGCCCGCTTCCGCAAGGCGGTGAAGCAGCCTCAGGCGGTTTCAGCGTAAGTCGCCGGTTGCCTGGTCGCATGTCCTTCATCATTCTCTTTCTCTTCGAGTATTCTTCTTAAATTTTTCTCGCTTGCTGGACAGGGTGCCGCTTTCCCTTGAGCGGGGTCCGAGCGGCTCCGTCGTGGGGCCGGCTAGAGGGTCTTCGAGCTCCCGCCGCGTGGACCCCCGCGCCGATCTCAGGGAGTCCATAGAGCGGAACACCCGCGAAGCGCGGGAGGAGCGCGAGGCGGCGGAGAAGGCGGCCGCCCAGGCGGCGAGGGAGCAGGCCGACGCGGCAGCCAAGGCACAGACGGAGGCGGCTACCGCGGAGACGGAGGCGGAAAGCTCGCGCAACCAGCCTCCGCTGCTCGCCATTCGTCTCCGAGCCGTAGCCCCCGACACCCCATTGCCCTTGGCGGAGGAGATCGTCCAAGACCCGCCGCTGATGGAGAGGGGGGAGGACCCCATGGCCCTCGCGAGGAGAGCGCCGCCAGCAGCGCCAACCGGAGTGGGCCAAGGCAGCCAATCGTCAGCGGCGCCAGAGGGGCCGACCGGAGGTGAGCCGGAGAACAGAGCCGTCCTCGAGGTGCAGCCGGCGACGAGCCGACGCGCAGGGGGAGGCGCCGCTCCGCCGGAGTTGCGCCGAGTCGCGGGAGCAGGCCAGTCGGCGGAAGATCTGGAGGCGGCCAGCACTGCCACGTCCGAGTGGACTCCCAGCGGGGGGACTGGCGAGCTGAATGTGGCGGCTCAAGGGGTCCGGAGCCGGCTGCAAGCTCAGGCCGCCCTGCCGCAACAGTTCACCCAGGAGTTCTTTCAACGCGAGCCACCATCCGGGTGAGTCCTTCGTTTTTGGCTGCTTTGCTTTCTTAATTTCTTCCATGGGGGCGCGTCAGCGCACCCACTGGGTGTAGTCCCCGAGATTCAGGCCGACTGCTGCGCAGTCGGGTCGGATCTTTCTCGACGGCTACCTTACTTTGCTTTTTTCTGAACTTTCAGGAATATCACAACCTTCGTGCTGCCGCCTTCAACTCCCAGGCTCGGGAGTTGAGCCGGAGGACCGACGACCTGTCCGACAGCCGAAGTAAGTACTTGATCTTGTTTGTCTCCTGTGGGGGCGCGTCAGCGCACCCACTGGGTGTAGTCCCCGAGATTCGGGCCGACTGCCGCTCAGTCGGGTCGGATCTTTCTTGACGACGCTTTCCTTATTGATTTTTCTTTTTCTTTGTCTTCAGGGGCCAATGCTGACTTGAGGAAGGAGCTCGGCGAAGCGAAGGCCGCCCTTCATACCAAGGAGGCCGAGTACGCCGCCTTGGTCCAGGAACGGGATCGCCTAGCCAAGAAGCTGGCCGACCAAGAGGAGAGCCACAAGGCGGCCCTGCAGGCGGTGCAGGATAGCGAAGCCGCCTTGAAGGCGGAGTATGAGACCGAGGCGGCGAGCTGGTCTGAGACCCGGCGAGCCCTGGATGAAGGCTTCGGCCGGATTGAGGATTTGATCGACGGTAAGCCGCCTTCTTCGCCCTTCTCCTGCCCCTTGCCGCCTGGGTTTTTTGGCTTATCTTGAGCTGCTGCTTGTTGTTTTTGCAGACTACTTCCCGGGCTACTCCGCCTTCGCCGCCCAAAGCATTGAGGCCCATCGCGAGGCGCGTCGTCAGGCGGGGGCCAACATCGCGCCGGATGCGAACCGGACGCTTGAGGAGCAGCTCTTGGCTGTCCAGGCGCGGTTACAGCCAGCTCATCGGATGCTTCGCCGGCTCCAACGTGCCGGGGCGCAAGTGTTGGCCACCCTCTGGCCCGGCGAGACGATCCCCCGCACCCCAAGCCGGACTGCCGACTGGTTGGAAGTCGCCGTCGGTCGCTTTGAGGCTTGGAAGGCGTCGGTGGCCCGCCTCGGAGCCGGGCGGGCGTTGGAGTTCGTTCGGGCTTGGTACCCCGGGCTGAGCCTGGACCAGCTGCGCACTTGGCGGCTGGAGGCCGACGCGGAGCTGGAGGAGGTGCGGCCAGCTATCGCCCAGCGAGCTTCGACGATCGCTGAGTGCACCGACATCAGCGTTTTCGCACCCGAAATCGACGATGACAGTGTTGCTCAGCCGGAGGAGTGGTTCGGGCTGAACCCGGCGGTGGGCGAGGACTCGGCGGAGGAGATTGCCTCCAGCGACGAGGGCGAGGAAGACGAAGAGGAGGACGGCGAAGACGTCGAGCCGGCTGGTGGAACAACCGGCTGACCTCAGGCCGACCGTGCCTCCAGCAACGAGGCGCGTGGAAGCGCGCCCTCTGCTGAAGCCGAAGTTCGCCAGCCGGCCGCTCCTTCAGCCGGCATGACCGTCTCCGCCAACCAGCCCGGCTCGTCGGTCGCTCCGCCAGCTTGACCTGCCGTCTTTATCTTTCCTGCTTGTTGTCTTTTGAACAATCTTTGTTAAGTTTTCGCAGTTCCACCCACTGGAGGTGTATCCAAATTATGTTGAATGCTGGCCTCTCGGAGGTCTTTTTATGTAAATATTATTATGTGCATGTTTGGTTTCCATTCGTGTATGCTTTTTCATCCTTAGGCCTTTTCCTTTGCCGCCTTCCCTTTTTGGGGAGGCAAGTACTTGAGTTTTCTTGGATTGAAGTGAAGTGAATGGAAACCGGCCGGCCGGCTACTCTGGTAGCCAGTCGGCGGTGTGAGAATAACCGGCTTTTGTTATATTAGTCCGTTAGTCACTAGCCGTTGTTTCGTGTGGGTGCCCGTTCCTGCTTTTAACTCTTGCCAGTCGGACAGCCGGTTCTTCGAACTGCGACTTTCGGCAAGAGAAAGCTTGGGAGCCGGCACACTACTTATCTGACTGCGGGTAGGACTTCTAATATAACTCCAGTCGGCTAGTCCCCGAGCCGACTAGTCGAACCCGGTGCCGGACGGAAAATGAAATGACAAGGTCATAAGCATGATACTTTTCATTCATAGATAAGGGATGGCAGTCCCCGAGCCCTCCTTGGGGAGCCTATTGTCTTGTACTTAATACAAAAGTTAGCGTGGTACATACTGCATTTCAACTGTAAAACCTTCGAAGGAGGTTGGCGTTCCATGGTCGTTCCGACTCCTTGACGGAGTCGTTTCTCTTGCGTGCCTTCGGCTTCTGTGCATCGATCAGGTAGTAGGAGTCGTTGCCTAGAGCTCTGCTAATGACAAAGGGGCCTTCCCAAGGGGCTGAGAGCTTGTGCTGGCCGGCTGTTCGCTGGATCAGCCGGAGCACAAGATCACCCTCTTGGAAAGATCTTGGCCTGACCTTCCGGCTGTGGTAGCGGCGCAAACCCTGCTGGTAGATGGCAGACCGGCTGAGGGCTAACAGCCGGCTTTCTTCCAGCAGGTCGACGCCGTCTTCTCATGCTTCCTTGGCCTCCGCTTCCGTGTACATGGTTACTCGAGGCGAGTCGAACTCGATGTCAGTTGGGATGACCGCCTCGGCACCATACACAAGGAAGAAAGGGGTGAAGCCGGTTGACTTGTTTGGTGTAGTGCGCAGACTCCAAAGGACAGCCGGCAGCTCATCGAGCCAGCAGCCGGCTGAGCGCTCCAGAGGTACAACCAGCTAGGGCTTGATGCCGGAGAGGATGAGGCCGTTGGCTCGCTCGACCTGGCCGTTTGACTGCGGGTGGGCGACGGATGCTAAGTCCAGCCGGATACCTTGGGCTGCGCAGAAATGTGCCAAGGCTCCTTTGGCAAAATTCGTGCCATTGTCGGTGATGATGCTGTGTGGCACGCCGTACCGTGCTATTATGTCTGCGATGAATGTCACAGCAGTCGGCCCATTCAGCTTCTTGATCGGCTTTGCCTCAATCCACTTGGTGAATTTGTCCACGGCGATGAGCAAATGCGTCACGCCGTGCGCCGTCTTGAATGGGCCCACCATGTCCAGTCCCCAAACGGCAAAGGGCCAAGTGAGGGGAATGGTCTTGAGTGCCGAGGCCGGCATGTGTTGCTTGGAGCTGAAGAGTTGGCACCCCTTGCAATGTTTAACTAATTCTTTGGCATCATCCAAAGCTGTCGGCCAGAAGAAACCATGGCGGAAGGCTTTGGCGACAATTGATCTTGAGGCCGCATGGTGGCCGCATTCTCCTTGGTGAAATTCTCTGAGGATTGCAATGCCTTTCTCTTGCTCGACGCACCGTTGGAGGACTCCAGTGACACTGCGCTTGACGAGCTCTCTGTTGACGATTGTGTATGCTCCGGCTCGACGTTGGACTTGTCTTGCTTCTGTTTCATTAGCCGGCAGGTCTTGGTTTACTAGGAAGTTGAGGATGGACTGAGCCCATGATGGAGCCGCGACTTCTTCTACTGCCAATGTGGCTACTGCCACCAGGGTGGGCGGGCTGGGCGGTGAGGTGCTGGAGTCGGCCGCCGGCTGTTGTGCTGGTGCAGTCCCCGGGCCGGCTACCGCAATCCCCGAGCCGGGTGCGGCAGTCCCCGAGCCGGCTGCCGAAGTCCCCGAGCCGGCTGCCGAAGTCGCCGGGCCGGCTACGGGAGTCTTGGGGTCGCCTACTTGGTTCTTCGAGCCGGACCCAGCCGCATCGGGGTCAGGCGGCACGAAGATGGAATCGGACTCTGAAGACGGCTTGATAGATGGCTTGAGGAGGCGTTGTAGAGCGACACCGGTTGGAATTGCTTGCCGAGTGGAGCCTATTCGAGCCAAGGCATCGACTGGCTCGTTGTCGGCTCGCGGTACGTGGAGGAACTCGCATCCTTCAAAGTATTCGCTGAGTTGTTGGACCAAGAAGCGGTAGGTCGCCATATTCGCGTCCTTGGCATCCCAATCGCCGGAAGATTGCTGGACCACCAGGTCCGAGTCGCCATAACATAGGATCCGGCGAATGCCAAGCTCTTTAGCAAGCCGGAGCCCGTGTATGAGCGCCTCGTACTCGGCCACGTTGTTGGAGGCAGCAAAGTGGATCTATAGCGTGTATCTGAGCTTGTCGCCTTTCGGAGAGGTAAGGACGACGCCGGCTCCCAAGCCGGTGCGCATCTTGGACCCGTCGAACTGCATGCGCCAATGGGTGGAGTCGGGAGCCGGCGGCAGGTACTGGGTCTCGGCCCAGTCGACAAGGAAGTCGGCCAGTGCTTGGGACTTGATGGCAGTGCGGGGCTGGTAGAAGATCGTGTACGGGGCCAGTTCAATGGCCCATTTCGCCACCCGGCCGGATGCGTCCCGGCTGCCTATGATCTCGGCTAGCGGGGCGGTGCATACGACCGTGATGGGATGTTCTTGAAAGTAGGGCTTCAGCTTCTTGGTGGTGAAGTACACGCCGTAACACATCTTCTGGTAGTGCGGGTAGTTCTGCTTTGAGGCGGACAGCACCTCGCTCAAATAATACACCGGCCTCTGGACCGGCTGAGCTCGGCCTTCTTCTGGGCGCTGGACTACGATGACGGTGCTGACCACCCGGCTGGTTGCGGCGATGTAGAGGAGCATGGGCTCTTTCTCAGTCGGCGCTGCCAGAATGGGCGGCGGGGACAGCATCTTCTTCAGCTCGTGAAAAGCTTGGTCGGCCTGGTCGGCCAGGGGGAGAGCTTTCTCTCCGAGCTGGCTGATGAAGCGGTTCAAGGAGGCCAAGCACCCGGTGAACTTCTGAATGTCTCGAAGCTTGGTGGGGATCGCCATTCTCTCGATGGCCTTGATCTTCACCGGGTTGCATTCGATGCCGCGTTCGGAGACCAGGAAGCCAAGGAGCTGGCCGGCTGGCACTCCGAACATGCATTTCTCAGGGTTAAGCTTGATTTGGAACCGGCGTAGGTTCTCAAACGTTTCCTTGAGGTCTCCCAGCAAGGTGCCGCGCTTCTCCGTCTTCACCACGATGTCGTCCACGTAAACGTGAGCGTTCCTGCCGAGCTGCTTGAGGAGGCACTTCTGCATGCAACGCTGAAAAGTGGCACCGGCATTTGTCAAGCCGAATGTCATAGTCAGGTAGCAGAAGGCTCCAAATGGCGTGATGAAGGCGGTCTTCAGGCGGTCGTCCGGATCCATCTTTATCTGGTGATATCCGGAGTAAGCATCCAAGAAACTCAACAGCCCGCATCTGGCTGTGGAGTCTATCACTTGGTCAATCCTTGGCAGAGCAAAGGGATCTTTGGGGCAGGCCTTGTTGAGGCTCGTGTAGTCTATACACATGCGCCACTTGTTATTCTTCTTCAGTACGAGGACCGGGTTGGCGAGCCACTCTGGAAAGAAAACTTCCATGATGAAGCCGGCCGCCAAGAGCCGGGCTATCTCCTCCCCTACAATTCTGCGTTTCTCCTCCGACAGTCGGCGAAGGGGTTGTTTGACTGGCTTTGCGTCTTCTCGAACGTGTAGTTTGTGCTCGGCGAATTTCCTCAGAACACTCGGCATGTCCTTGGGGGACCATGTGAAGATGTCCCGATTCTCACGGAGGAAATCGGCGAGCTCGCCTTCCTATTTGCTGTTCAGGTTTGCCCCGATGACGGCAAACCTCTCTGGATGCTCGGGGTCAAGAGGCACTTTCTTCTTCTCCTTGGCCGACTGGAAAGATCCTTGAGCATCATGCTCCTTGGGGTCAGGGGACACGGCCGACTGCTTGCCGGCTATGGCCACGACTCGGTCCAACATCTTCTTTTCCTCGGCAATCACAAGGGACTCGGCCAGCCGGCTGCTGGCCACCGCGCACTCAGAGGACTTCTTGTAATCGCCGGCTATAGTGATGACGCCTTTGGTGCTTGGTATTTTCATCTTGAGGTATGCATAGTGGGGAATTGCCATGAATTTGGCCAAGGCAGGTCGGCCAAGCAACGCATGGTAAGGGCTTTCTAGGTCCATCACTTCAAACCAGATCGCTTCCCGGCGGAAATGCTCCTTGTCCCCAAAAAGTACATCAATCTTGATCTTGCCAATGGGGGCGCAGGACAGGCCGGGTACGATGCCATGGAACACTGTCCGAGTAGGCATGAGCTGCTTCGTCTTGACATTTAGCTTCTCCAGGGTGTCATGGTACAGGATGTTGATGCTGCTCCCAATGTCTATCAACACACGGGAGAAGCGGGCGGCGCCTCTGTCCGTTGCAAGGGTGGCTTCCAGGACCAAAGCATAAGAGCCGGGAGACGGCATCACCTCCGGATGGTCGGCCCGGCTCCAGCTGATGGGCTTTTCTGACCAATGCATGTGTCCGGCAGGGTTGGCAGCGACCATGCTAACTTCCTGGCGCTCTTGGCGTTTGCTGCGCCGGTCTTCAGGCTGGCTTGTAAAGACGATGTAGGTTGCTTGCTCGTCAGGGAACTCGTCATGCACGGCTCCGACTGCGGGCCGAGCGGCCGGAGGCGGAGGCGGCGGGCCGGCAGGCGGAGGCGGCACGAGCCCTTCGCCTTTAGAGATTCGGGTGAGCCAATGGCACTTCCGGGTCATGTGGAACTTGCAAGGGGCGTCGAGAGTTTTCTCGTAGGAGAAGGCGGGCTGCCAAGCCGGCCTACCGCCCTTGGGCTTCTTGGGTGCCGGTCGCTCTTCAGGCGGCGCGTCTTCGACTGTGGCCACCTGCCGACTGGCGGGAGGCGGCGCGGGGCCCTTGCGCTTGTGGTCGTTTGAGTGGGGGAGTCGGCCGGAATCCCCTGTCGGCGTCTTGGGCGCCGGGTTGAGTACCTTTCCGGACGCGTCTACCCGAAGCTCGGTCTTCACCGAGGAGTCGGCGGTGGCGTACTTGTCCTCTATGTCCAGAAGCTCGTCGAGGGTAGCCGGCTCGTCGCAGAGGAGCTTGTGCTTGAGGAGGGTGCCTTCTCGGCATCCGGCTGTGAAGTATTCTATGGCTTCCACCTCGTCCACCCCTTCACAGGAGTTGCGGAGCTCGGCCCAACGCGTGAGGTAATCGCGAGTGGACTCGGCGGGGCCTTGTACGCACAAGGAGAGCTGTCTGGGCTTGGGAGCCCGCTTGTAGGTGCTGGTGAAGTTGCGGATGAAGGCTTCTGTGAAATCTAGCCAGCTGTTGATGCTACGCGGCTTGAGGCTGTTGAGCCAGGTCCGCGCCGTGCCTTGTAGCTTGAGGGGCACGTACTTCACGGCAACGCGCCGGTTGCCGTTGGCTATGCTAACCGCCGTGGAGTAGTCGATCAACCAATCTTCTGGCTTCACAGAGCCGTTGTACTTGGGCGTGTCTCTTGGGAGCGAGAACCCTTTGGGAAAGGGCTCGTCGTGGATGCGGGGGCCGAAACAAGGCGGGCCGACATCATCTTCTTCTTCCAATGCCAGGGATCGCGCCAGGCGGTCGAGCCGATGGCAGGCGGTCGAGCCGATGGCCGCTGAGAGTCGGGTGCGCCACTGGCGGCGGGGCGGGATATCTCTCTCCACGGGGCGGAGGCGGAGGCGGGTCGCCCCGCCATTCCATGGCTCGGGGATGACCGTCTGCATCTCGCTCGATGGAGATCCGGGTCCGGCTGCGGCTGGCAGCCGACTCCTTCTCGCGTCGCGCGCGGGTGTTGCTCGTAGTTGGCGTCCGGGACGTCACGCCGCGTTCTCGGCGCGGGGGAGGGCTTTCCGCGCGGGCGTCGGTTTTGTG
Source organism: Triticum urartu (assembly GCF_056163025.1). NCBI lineage: Eukaryota > Viridiplantae > Streptophyta > Magnoliopsida > Poales > Poaceae > Triticum > Triticum urartu. The sequence continues at coordinate 619,873,714 of NC_141875.1, forward strand.
TCGCTGCGCGGCTGCGTCAATCAATTGCTGGGTGCGTCGGGTCATGTGGGGGAGGTCTTCGGCCTCCAGGCCGTCCAGCTCGTCTACGGCCGCCTGGGCGGCACGCAAGTTCTCGAGCGGAGTGGCATAGACCGAGCGGTCGACTCCCAGCGTGTCAGCGATGACGGCACCGCATTGCTTGACAAGGCCGGCCCGGCTTGGTCCGCCCGGGGCCGGCGTGCCAAAGGCGGCGCGGTCAGCTTCGCGCTGATAGGCCTCAGTGAGGCGTCTTACGGAAGCCAGCCTCCGGCCCTCTGCGAGGAGGGCGAGGCGGCGTGCCTCCAGTGCTTCGTTGTCGGCATTGGCCGGGAGGGGGGTGAACAAGTCGTGGGCCACCGCGTGCAGGGCGTCGTGGGCGCTCTCGTCGGCCGGGCCGCCGTGGCCGACAACCATCACTTCGGTGGTGGCTGCGTCGCAGCCATCGGCTCGAGGAAGCGGGTCGTTGTAGATCGTGACGTTGGTGGGGAAGGTGTCGTAGGAGGCCGTGTCGGAGCCGATGGGCATCGGGTCGGTGGAGCCAACCGACTCCAGATCCACAGCAGGTTTGCTGGAGACATGGAGCTGGCCGAGAAGGTTTTCGAGGTGGTCGGTGCCCGCATCAGAGGCGAGCTCGTCGGAGATGAGGGTTTCGTCGAGGAGATCGGCGAGGCTGCTCGCCGCGCAGATGCTGGTGACGCCTTGCAGCGCGTCATGGCAAGCGCCATCGGGCGTGCCAGGCTGGCTACGCTCGCGGGGGAGGAATAAGGTTCCCGTCCAGAACAGGTCTCCGGACGACGGTGCACCTGGCCCCACGGTGGGCGCCAAATGTCGGGTGGTAGGTACGACATATGCCAACGGGTGGCTTATCATTATGGGAGCCAGTAAGACATCGCCGGTGCCTGGAAACGGGATAAGGCGAAGACATGCACGCCGGCGGATCTTACCCAGCTTCGGGGCTCTCCGTGGCGATAACACCCCTACTGCTACTCTGCGGGGTCTTCGCATGTTCACTAGATGAATCTAGTAGCTACACAACGCTCCTTGAGCTGTTTAGTGGGAGGAAGAAGAAGGGCACGGCTAGCCTGCTTCTTCTCCTAGGGTGGTGTCTAGAACTAGCAGGGGGTCCAACCCTTTGCATGTGTGCTCTGGGGGGTTTATATAGGCCTACCCCCCGGGGGTACAATGGTAATCCGACTGGGCGCGGGGCCCAGCCGTCTGTGACTACGCTCGCCAGCTTCTGCGCCGGCTGCTGGGGCCCGCCGACTGGTGGGTCCCGCCGGCTGCCGGCCCCTTGGTCGTCAGGCAGGTCCCACTGTCCAGGGCCTGGTCGGCGGCTGGTTACTGTGGCTTCATCTTGGTGACGTAGGCTTCGTCGTGGTAGGCGTGGCTACAGTGCCGCCGCTCGCCTGGCGATCGCTGTAGCCTCACCGTGTCTTGTCTCCTTAATAGGGAATCTCCTTCGAGGGAGGCGGCTAGCCGACTGCGGGGAGCCGGCTCCGTCTTGGGCCGACTGGTTGGAGGCGTGGCCGCCTTCGGGCGTCTCTCTGCTCAAATGGGCCCACCGTCTGTGGGCCACGCTGGCGGCCCGTCGTGGGTGATGCCAGGGTCAACGTGGCAACAGTGCCACGCCGGACGGGTCATGCCTACCTCGTACGGCGCACTGTGCCAGGCGTGCTCCGGGATTCGAGGGTGGCAGGATTTACTGTAGCCACGCCCCGTCGCACCGCCGTTAGGTGGGTGCAAACTTTGAGGGTACGGTCTCCACCGCTTTATGGGCGCCGGCTTCTTGGAGTCGGCCTTCTCATGGCCGGCTTCTTGGAGTCAGCCTTCTCATGGCCGGCTTCTTGGAGTCGGCCTTCTCATGAGCGCTAAAGTCGGACCGCCTTCCGAAAGCCGGCCTGGGTGGCAGCCAGCAAGGGGAAGGCGGCCCCATGTCTTGGATTCTTGAGAGCCGGGCGGGCTCGTGATTTTTTTCGGAAGGGCCAGGGGAAGCCGGCTAGGCTATCCATGGCTATTTACTCTGACAGACTGTGTGTCCTCAGGTTTAAATACCTAGCCGCCCTAACCAGACGTACAGTTGTCACAGCAACTGGAACTGGTCCAACAAATCATTGTCTTCAACGAGTCACTGGTTTCATCCCTCCCTTCCCTTTACTTACTGTTGTTCCTTGTGAAGTCATTGTATGATTGCACTATCTTTTGTCTTCACTGAGTGACTGCGTGTTCTGTTTGGCTTCTTAATATCTTCCTACCTGATCCTTACTACCTAGCTGCTATTAGTCATTGTGCTTTCACTTCATTGAATACATGACTGTGGTTTACCTAGTGTAGTCTACCTTCCGCTGCATGGTTATAGGTTTATTTCTATCGTTTGTCTTCGAAACTTCCATGTTTTGAAGACTTTCATAAAAATCGCCTATTCACCCCCCTTCTAGTCGATATAACGCACTTTCGATTGTGCATCCGCCCCTTGACGCCTCCAGTGTATGAGGTTCGAATACACCTCGTCCGTTCGGCTGATTGAGCAAGGTGCAGGTTTCTTGATTGATGTGTTGTTCGATTGATTTCTGCAGTGCAAGGGAGGGCACCTGGCCTGCGCGGACTGCCGCGTCGAGCGCCCCGGGAACCAGCGGCAGTGCCAGAAGTGCGAGCGCGGCGGTGGCTTCGACATGCGAAACACGGCGGTGGACTCCGTCCTTTTGTCGGTGAGGGTGGAGTGCCCGCACGAAGGCTGTGGGCTCTACATCACTTACCACAAGCTCGCCGATCACCAGAGCGTGTGTCTGCTCGCACCGTGCAAATGCCCCGTGCCCGTCTGCGGCTACGAAGGCCCGCCGCCGGCGCTCTACCACCACATCAGCACCGCGCATCCCATGCCCGTGCACAGGATCCAGCATGGCAAGGAGCTCTAGCTGCAAGTGCCACTATCGTGGGCACAGCTCTTGCTGTTCGCGGAGGAGGACCGCCGCGTGTTTTTCTTGGTCGGCGGCGTGCTCGAAATCGGCGCGCCTATCGCCGTGTCGGTCGTCTGCATCAGAGCGGGGGCGTTTCCACTGCCGTACTACGTGGCCAAGTTGTGGGCGAACGGCCCGCCGGGGGAGCCCAAAGACATGACCGACGCCGTCAAGGTGGAAATGGAGGTGATAAGCAGCCAGGATCCCGGCGATGTCGACGTGCAGGAGCTGACCTTCTTAAGAATTCCGCCCAAGCTGCTGGCCGGGGCAAAGCTTGTGTCCCTCCACATTCAGATTGACAAGCTCACGTCCTAAATGTTTCTACAGTGCCTTCTGTTTATCTTAGTAATATGCTAATATAGGGATTACCTTGGTCTACTTTAGCTTAAGAAATGGTGGGTTTTGGTGGCGATGCAGCAATTACTTCGACATCAGATCAGTAGTTTAATGCGTCTGAAAAAAAGACTAGCCTAGAGCTCGCCACGCGGCTATTCCTGTCGAACACCCCATTAACCGTAAGATATGTGTACGATGGTGCCAGTTATTGCACGTACACAGCAGTACTCCCTCCTTTCCGTTTTATAGGGCTTAATTCAAAAATCTCACCAACCAAGATGGTGAGTGGTGGAATATTTTTTGTAGTTTGCAAAAGCACCTAATTAATGCTCTTGTTTTTTCTCAAAAATTATGTTTATCAATGCATTAATTGCAATGCATGCATGCATAAAGTACATGCATTGGTCAATTTTCTCTTAATACATGCATGCAATGATTAAATGCACCTTGGAATCTAAACATGTGTTGGGGAACAACCAAATTGAGCCTTATAAAATGGAAAAACTAAAATTTTGAGATAAGCCCTATAAAACCGGAAAGGAGGGAGTAGAAAAAGAAGTACTCCATCCAGAAATAGTGCCGCACTTCGAAACTAGAACCGTCAATAAATTTTGAGCTTACGTCTCGTCACATTCCAAATTACTCCACACTATATTGAATTGCAAACCTGTTCACACCGATCACAACCTAAACGGTTTCCCACTTAGGTGCGTATTAGTACCACGCTATATTGAATTGCAAACCTGTTCACACCGATCACAACCTAAATGGTTTCCCACTTAGGAGCGTATTAGTACTCAGTTATAAATACTAGTATGCCAAGATGACTGCACATTCCTCCTCAACTCCTCATGCACAAAAACAAACAAGTCATTCAGCATCCTTCCCTTGCGTCTGCCATGGCCAGCGTGAGTTCTGGGTCGAGAGATTGCCACCAGGGAGAGGCAAGCATGGAAGCGAAAGCACGAGAGATGTCCCGCCTCGCTGCGAGAGCAGCCGACATGTCCCGCCGCGCGGAAGTAGCAGCACAGAGGTCCCGCCGCGCCGTCGATGCAGTAGACTGGTCCGGCCGCACCGCGAAAGCAGTAGACATGTCCTGCCGCGCCATGAATGCAGCAGAGATGTCCCGCCGTGCCGCGGTGGCCTAGGAAAATTTCTCGCGGGCAGGCGACGACTGTTATAGGCGCATGCATGCGATCGTCCATAGCCAGATGGATCAGATCTCCGGCTGGGCGAGGTTGCAGGACGACATGAAAGCCTCGTTTGAACAGGCTACCGGCGTCATCCGGCAACTAAGGGGGGCAATGAGAGGCTCCGGGCCGAGCGCGACCTGCTGAGGAAGAAGATCGTCCGAAGTGCAGACCAGCAGGAGGAGACCAGTGCCTTGTTGAAGAGGACCGGCGTCATCGTGAAGAAACTTATGGACGAGAATGACATGCTCCGCAACGAGTACCAAAGGCTGGTGGAGGAATCCATGGATGTTCTCAAGCAGCGTCTTGAGGACATGAAAGAGCTCATCGCCGCTCGCCGCGGAGACTAGATCCTGCGGCATGCAGCAACGCATCAAGAAAGTAGAGATCAGCAAGCCAGATCCTTGTCATCCTTCTTCTTTTGCCCTTGTGTATTTTGGCCGTAGCCGCATGTGGCTTTTTTAATTATCTTTCTAATTATGTAAGACAATTAATCGTCCTTATCTTTCTGTGGAACATCAATGTTGCGAGGCTGGAATGAAGAAAACTCTTGCTGTGGCGACCCTGGCGTTGCTGTTCTTCTAGTTGCTGTTGGGCTTCCTTCGGTTTCCTGGTTTCTTTTGATGTAATAATCGGTTTAGGATGTGGATTGTGTCATCGGTTGTGAAATGTTGGGTTCTAGCATGGATGTTTGGCCTTTGTTGGCCTCTTGGGATGTTGCGATTTCAATCTGGTAGCTTTTAGTCCTTCGTGTTAGTTGGAGTTGTGCTGAACTTCTTGTGAATGTGGTGGTTTTCAGTAATGAAAATCGGAAGGGGCAAGCCCTTCTTTGATTAAAAAATTAATCATCCTTATATATTCATCAGTCTTGCTACAAGTCGCAGTAGATGCTATATAGGTCCGTCGGATCTTACATCAAGATCTGTGCTTTCAGATTTTCTTTTCTCTCTCTTAAATCTCAGCCGAGTGAGACATAGCCACGCCATTAAACAGAGGCTCGGGCGCCATTAATGGAGACCTTGGGATAGAGGTGGACGACAGATGGAGGTCAAAGGGCTCTCCTCCCGATAAGCACGCGCAGGGGTCTGATCGCACGCCTCTCGTACTCAAATAGCTACCCTGCACGGCGCCTCCTAGCTAATAAAAAATGGGGACGCGTGGCGGCACGTAAACAGTACTAGTAAGTAGAACGCCCACAGTTTCAATAATACTTGTGTTTCCGATTGTAACGTGACAGCACTTGTTCCAAAATGACTTTGTTGATTGTTAATGTTTGCGCCTTCGCAAATCGGACTGCAAATTTACCACAGCATGTTGGTGCCATGTCATGGCACCAAGCCAAGTTTCATTATTTTCATGCGTGTTTTGGATTTACAGGAATTAAAAAACTAAGTTTCTCAATGTTTCCAACCCAGCCACGATGCCCAGAATTTTGAATTTCTTTCCAATTACTTGCATGGAACCTAGAAATTTACCTGAGGACACACATGTGATTTTTCAACCAACTTTGGTGCACTGGAACATGTGCTTGTATTTCAAATTTGAATTATGCACACAAAGGTGACATGTTCCCTCCTAGAACCACGAGCCTTCTTGAGAGAAGCTCCGATGTGCAAGAATCTTATACCAAAATTTGTTCCTATTCGGCCAATTTTTTTTACCATGGCATGGTACTACCATGACATGACACCATGCCAAGTTTCATGATTTTAAAACCAAGTTTCTCAATGTTCTCGACCGAGCCGTGATGCCTAGATGTTTGAATTTTATTCTCATTTTTTGCATGGGACCTACTCCCTCCTTCCATCTATATAGGGCCTAATATGTTTTTCAAGACAGCCTTTGACTATTGAAAAGATTAATAGCACATGATATGTATACTATGAAAATTATATTATTGGAAGCTCCTTTGACATACAAATTTGAAGGTATGCTTTGTGTAAGTTGCATGTCATATATTATTGCTCTAACGTTTGGTGAAAGTTAGCCTCGAAAAACGCATTAGGACCTATATAGATGGAAGGAGGGAGTAGAAATTCACCCGAGGACACAAATGTGATTTTTCAACCAACTTTGGTGCACGGGAGCATGTGCTTGTAGTTCAAATTTGAATTATGCACATTAAATGACCAAAAACTCAATCAATGTGTAAATAAGGCCAAACGAAGCCGGAATAATTCCAAAATTTAACAGTGCACTCATGTAGTTCTATGTTGCCTTTGTAAATAAACTCAAGGGGGACAACGTATATCGTTTCGCACTCAAAGGTGGCATGTTCCCTCTCAGAACCACAAGCCTTCTTGAGAGAAGCTTCGGTTTGCAAGAATCTTATACCAAAATCTGTTCCTATTCGGCCAATTTTTTACCACAACATGGTAGTACCATGACATGACATCCATGCCAAGTTTCATGATTTCTAGACGTGTTTTGGATTTACAAGAATTTTAAAACCAAGTTTCTCAATTTTTCGACCGAGCCACGATGCCCAGATGTTTTAATTTTATTCTCATTTCTTGCATGGGACCTAGAAATTCACCCAAGGACACAAATGTGATTTTTCAACCAACTTTGGTGCACGAGAGCATGTGCTTGTAGTTCAAATTTGACTTATGCACATTAAATGACCAGAAACTCAATTAATGTATAAGAACGACAAACGAACCCGGAATAATTCCACAATTCAATAGGGCACTAATGTAGTTCTATGTTGCCTTTGTTAAGAAACTCAAGGGGGGCAGCGTATATCGTTTCACACTCAAAGGTGGCACGTTCCCTCTTAGAACCACGAGCTTCCAAATGGGCCCAATTTTTTACCACAACATGTTAGTGCCATGACAAGACACCATGCCAAGTTTCATGATTTCCAGGCGAGTTTTGGATTTACATGAATTTAAAATCAAAGTTTCTCGATGTTCTCGGCCGAGTCATGATGCCCAGATGTTTGAATTTCATTCTCATTTCTTCCATGGGACCTAGAAATTCAGCCAAGGACACACATGTGATTTTTCAACCCACTTTGGTGCACCGGAGCATGTGCATGCAATTCATATTTAGACTATGCACATTAAAAGTCCAAAAACTCAATTAATGTATAAAAAGGCCAAATGAACCCGAAATAATTCCAAAATTTAACAAGGCACTCATATAGTTCTATGTTGCCTCTGTAAATAAAATCAGGGGGAGGCAACGTATATCGTTTCGCACACAAAGGTGACACGTTCCCTCTTGGAACCACGAGGCTTGTTGAGAGAATCTCCGGTTTTGCAAGAGGCTTATACCAAAACTAGTCCCAATTCAGCCAAAAATCATACGTATGAAAACAGGGTTTAGATTATCCCAAACATCTCGCTACCTAGACCAATAATGCACTATGATTTGAATTCAACATAAAATGGATAAAAATATTTGAATTGGAGAGCGTATGGTACATGTATTTCATAGTGAAATATGATTACTGCTATATGTATGTTTTTTTATTATCAAGATAATATTTAAATTATTGTATAACTTGACAACAATCGTATTCAAATAAGGAAAATTGATTCAAATTTAGTCCATATGGTAGACGACAATATATATGTTCACATGGTGGAGTAAAATGTTCATATATGATGGAAGATTTGTACGACTGCATCAATTATAAACCGCAAGGTCACCTAACGATATATTCAAATTCAACATAACATGGATTCAAAAATTGAAATTCGAGATCATGGCATCTGTAATCATATAAAAAGGGACATTACTCTTTCTTTAGTGGGAATTGATTTGGTTTTTGTTGTTGTTGAGGGAAGTGCGAATCGATTTGCTACTGTGCAGGGTAATCTTGTTATCCCGATTTTTTTACATTTTTCTTGTAGTTTTTTCAATGGCATCTATAACAATATAGTAAAAGGGGACATGACTCTCTTGTGTCTTGTATGAATTGTTTTTTACACGTTAAGTTTGTCCTGCCGAACAAGGAATCCGCACCTTGTTATCCCGAAATTTTCAAGCTCGAGTATCTTTTGTCTCACCTGCTGTGAAACTCCCGCTTCTTCAACCCACGCCGCGCCTTGTTATCCCAAAATTTGGACACGCGCGAGAACTCCCTCCTCATCCGAAATCGCTCCTGCAGCCCAGACACGCGAAATCCCCCTTCTACCCCTCAGCCGGAAATGAAGCTCCACATCGCGGTGTCATAACCGGTGGGGGTACGCTGGTAACTTACCCTACATTTCGGAAAAGCGCGTCCCTAAGCTTGGCTCCCCCCTCCCCCTTCGCCCCCCCATTCATACACCGAGGCCGCAAAAACCCGCGGAACCCCACGCTCCTCCATCGGCCTCCCGACCGCCGCCCAGCCAGAGACTCTTCCCTGACTACGTCGTCCACCGCAACAGCTCACCGTCCCTCATCCACCGCACCGGATGAGGATCCGTTGTCGATCTCGTCGTCTTGCCGGATCAGCCGCCCCGTCCAGATGCCCCGACGTTCGCCTCGTCTATCGCGCCACCTCAATCCCCACAGCGCCGTCTTGACCTGCCCCACCGGAACCGCAGCACCCTCACCAATTCCTCCGATGAAGCCGAGGCCAACTCGGCGCCACCAAGGAGGTTCTGCACTCACCGCTGCATTTTATCTTTTATTCGATCTCACGGGGCTGCCGGTGCTCGATACCGAGCAGACATGGTGTCTCTCCGCATGTCGTTGCTTCCTCGGCGGCGACTTCCACAACGGCACTAGCTGCAGCTACTCCGGCTCTCGCTCGCGTTGCGGCTCTGTTCTTGCTGTCGGTCGCACTACTGCACTGCTCTTGCTTTCGTTCGTGCTGCTGCTCTGCTCTTGCTCTCGCTTGCGCTGCTGCTGCTGCTGCACGACCTTCGGCAGCTACAGGAGTTGCTACTTTAGCACTCGCTCGCGGTGGTACTGCACGACTTGCTCTTTGCTAGTGCGTTCCCTGCTCGAGCGTTTGCTGATTTAGATCACTGCTTCTCTGCTACTAGTGCTCGAATGCCCTAAACATCTATTGCAATGCTCTGTTACTAGTTCAATCAGTTTCGATAGTAAAATTCAGTTTCGACTGTGAAGTTCATTTTCTTCAACTAAGTTCAGAGTGAACAGTACTTACAGCATCTCTCGGAGCGGCCGTGGCGCGGCTGACGCGTTTTACATCTAGCACTTTTTGGTGATGTATTTTACATCATCTATTGCAAATAATATTAGGGTCCCAATTCAGATTAACGTTGTCTATCTTGTCATGCTTCAGCCTCGTCGCCGTACACCTTAGCGGAGCTACTCCAACGACAGAACCGTCCATCACAGCAGAGCAGTACCCTCTATGCCATTTCCATAGGCCTCGGATCTTCTTCCCCGCCTCTGACAGTCACACCAGCATCATCACCATCCTCCACGTCCAACCCAGTGATGCTGAGGTCCACAAGGCTATGCCAAAGAGGTTGTACACTCGTTGCATCACTTTGTTTCTCCATTCCTCTGTTCTTCCAATTCATGTGAGCCAAACACCCAGGTTGACTGAAATCCTATGTTTCCAATTGCTCTGTTTTGCACGGGCATTCCTATCCTATTCCTGTGTTTTTCCTGTCCCTACGTTTATAGAATCCTCCAATTCTAAGGAGCCCTTACAGATTTACTTCATTTTCAAATAGGCGTCAAAGAAAACTCTGTGTGTTATGCCCTGCTCCTATCGTGCCGTCATCCACCCCACCAGAGGTGCACCATCGACAAAAGCATTCACTGCAGCAGAGATCCCCCCTGCAGACTTCCTTTCGCAGCCTTAGATCATCTTCCCCGTTGCCGGCAGCCACGCCAACTGCATTACCATCATCGACTGAGCAGATGAACCTGAGGACTACACAGTTCCGGAAGAGAGGTCGCATTCTTTCGTGTTTGCTTATGTTATACATCGGTTATTATTACCTGCTACTTTATCGTTCAATCTTGAGTTTTGAATTTCCCATGGGTCTCATATCGAGCCAGCAACGAATAGTATCTGTTTACTATCTGGTTCATCTGGGGTCTTCTATGTCGTTCATGTTGGGTGGGCAACAAACAATAGATGATCCATTGTCTATCTTTTTAAACTAAAGCTATAATCTACCTGCTATCATTAGTTTTGGATCCATCCACTCGTTTGCTACCATCAGTCCTGATTTTTGCATGCACCCCTTAGGCCTTACAAAATCTAACTATTTTTTATTATGCATGTCAGATATTGTACACAATCGTACAGAACATGTAGAGAAAAAGAGAAGACAGTTGCGTCCGAATATAATGTCATGTAGACGCCGCTCCATGGTGGGCGAAGTGCCCCCCTCCTGCATTTCTAGATTGTATTCCAGAGGAAGATAACTGTTCAGATGGAAATTCAGAAGGAGCCGACCACGCTTGTTTACCACCTGAGGTGTTTTCTCTAACCTGGCATGCTGATGTTGGTCATATCATGCATATGGAGCCTTGCATTGCTTACATTATACATCTTATATGTCATCAGCTTAGTTTAGATTTGCTTTGTGTGAATGCCACCTGTTTGGTTTCTATATCATACTCCCACCATTCCTAAATATTTGTCTTTTTAGAGATTTCAACAAGTGACTACATACGGAACAAAATGAGTGAATCTACACTCTAAAATATGTCTATATACATCCGTATGTGGCAGTCCATTTGAAATCTCTAAAAAGACAAATATTTAGGAACGGAGGGAGTATATGGGAATTATGCAATGCCATCTACTTTAGCCAGGCATCATATACGTGAATCATGCAATGCCATCCTGTTTAGCCAGTCATCGTATATGTGAATTGTATCGTGCCATATTTTTTTCCAAATGTATACCATTTGTCAACAATGTTTATACAGTCATCTACTCTTCATGTGCATCAGCCATTTGAGTCGGTCATGGGAAAATCTGGAGTGAAAACAAGGTCTTTTGAGCAGTCAGTGCTACCTGTCGATGCAGATTTCTTGCTGGTTACAGATAGCTCCTCAGAGGAGGATTCAGAGAGAGATGACCAGTCGTATTCCCCCCCCCCCGAGGTGCATGCTCTAACTTGGCTGGGTTATATTACTTATATCATGCATATGGTGTTTTGCGTTGCCATGCCATCTGCTTAGATTAGACATGCTTTGTGTGAATGCCACCTGTTTGCTTTCTATATCAGATATGTGAATTATGCAATGCCATGTTCTTCAGCCAGTTATCATATATGTGAATTATGCACCGCCATGGAGCCAGGCATCATATATGTGAATTATCTCATGCCATCTTTTTTTCATTACTTATTCCATTTGTCGACAATCTGTGTATATTGAACTACTCTTCATGTGTATCAGCCATTTGAGCCGGTTATGGAAAAATCTGGAGTGAAAACAAGGTCTTCAGAGTAGGCAATGGTACCTATTGAAGCATATATCTCGATGGTTACAGGGAGCTCCTCAGAGGAGGATTCAGAGACAGATGACCAGTCCTATATCCCACCTGAGGTGTATGCTCTAAGTTGCAATGTTTATATTTCTCATATGATGCATATGGTGTCTTGCATTGCTTAGTTTAGACATCATATGCACAATATTGAATTCTATCTGCTTAGTTTAGAGATCATACATGCGAGTGCTAGCTGCTTAGTATATGAATCAATTATGTCAATTATATCATGCCATCCTGTATACTTAGACAACATGTATGTGAATTATTTCATCCCAACCTATTTTAGAAAGACATCATATAGTTTTGTCATGTCATCCTGTTTAGGTACTCATCATATGTTGAATTATGCCATTATATCCTGTTAAGTTATCCATCATATATCTGAAACAGTGTCATGCTATCCTGTTTAGTTAGGCATCATATATGTGAAATTGTGTCATGCTGTCCTGTTTGGTTAGACAACATATATGTGAATTACCACATCTGTCTATCATACGATGTCTGTACATTCAATTTCTTTTCTTGTTTATCAGTCATTTGAATTGGAGGGGGTGATGGCAGTATCTAAGGGAGCAAAAACCCGTTCTTCACAAAAGACAGTGCTACCCGTCGATGCAGATAGAACCATGGTTGTACTGGCCCACAAACTAGCCCCACCACACATAATCGAGACTCTTCCAGATTGCACACTTACAATGTTGGGTAGAGAACCAGCTACAACCCATCTAACCGCAACCCCAGCGGATAGTAACCCACTTATATTTGACAAAGCACCATGTCCACCACAGAGTACCCCCACGCGAGCAGTTTGTAAAGCTACTGTAGTGCCCAAAGCACGAAGACCACCATAGCTAACCCAAACTCCACGTTTAAAGCAGAAGAGCAACTGTTCTCAGGTCAGATTCCGTAGCTATGGTCCATACTCCTTTGCTGTTGCATCACTGTATTTACTCATACCAACTACTTTCGAATTTGAAGGATCCAATTGAAACTCCAATGGCGCAACATGTATGTTTTCAACCTATTTCTTTAACTGGATTGCTATTCTAACTTCTTGCTCTATGTTGATTTCAGCTTAAGTTGTATAAACAGTTATGTTCTCATGTGATGCACATTACAAGTGCTACCAATGTTGTGTAGTTTCTCACACTTATATTCTATCTATGCTGCTGTGTCTTAAAAATATATGAGTTGAACCGTGTCTCTATCTTGATTAGGGAACATAAACTAGAATGATATGGACAATACAGTGACCATAGTACATACATATATGTTTGTTTCATGCTGTTATCCTGTCCACCTTACTACTGAACCGGTTTACCAAAATGAGTTTCATATACTACAAGCTAAACCTGTGATGTGTCTGCTTGTTTCTCTTGTAGTATGCAAGCAGAATATTAGAGAAGAGCACCCCACTATGCAATGGTAGAGAAAGTAATGCAGATAAGGTTCAAGATAGTGAGACAACCCTGTTGGTCTCCAAGAAAGGTGATAAAAATGATCTTTTAGACAGTGAGAAAACCCCACGGTCCTGCCTTGATGTAGTGTTCGAGTTACTGGCTAGTACCGCTGGCACAAGCTCTTCGAACTCGCTGCCTGAATCACTTCGGCTTCTTCAATTTCAGCTACAAGCTGAAAGGCATCAGTCAGCTGTGTTGTGGCAAGAAGCCGAAGGACTGACGAATTCCTGTAGAATTCAGATGCGTACTTTCTTGTGCAACAGCAAGCGCTGGAGGATTTAAGCGCCAAACAAGAGAAAGTTAATAAGCTTGCTAAGCATCTTGCCAGCATTATGGGTACCCAGGATATTGTTTCTTGAACTCTTCTGAAGTGGTTTCAGTTCTGGACTTGTTTTGCTGCAGAGTTTATATGCTGCTTTGTTCCCTATATTTGCACTGGTGGCAAACTTTGATGCCCAGTGGATGTCATATGTGTAATAGCCGTGATAGCCTAGCATAAGTTGCTTGCTTATTTATTTCCTTGTTGTCTTGTTTATTTGTTTGCTTGTAGTCAGTGCAGTTCTTTTTCCGCGGTTTGCTAGTGGCTGCAATAACCTATTTTTTTAAACTAGGCCACAATAACCATGGGCTAATATTTACTGTAGTGACACTTGGCCTCCTACGGGCCGTAGAAATAGTGGGCCTTCTACGGACCGCAGAAACAGTAGGCCTTCTACGGGCCGTAGAATCAATGGGCCTTCTACGGGCCGTATCATCAATGGGCCTTATATGGGCCGTATGATCGATTGGCCAAACATGGGCCAATAACAGGCCGCATTATGGCCGTAAACGGGCTAGAGTTGGAATCGTCCATTCATGGGCCGACCATAACGGGCCATCATTAATAGGCCGTATTTGATGACGCTATGAAAACGGCCCAACGTATTAACAGACCACAAACGGGCCGACTATAACCACGGGCTGAATTTGGTCCACAAGCAAAAAATGACAGTAACGGGCCGTAAGTAAACGAATGTTGGAAATGAGCCCAAGAATAAATGGGCTCTGAGAAGGCCGGAAGATAACATGGGCTGGAAACGGCCCAACGGAATAACGGGCCGTTAATGGGTATAAAGTGATACACTGTTCATTACTGGCCAGTTTCACCACGGGCCGTTAATGGGTGTAAAGTGATACAATGTTCATTACGGGCCAGTTTCACCACGGGCCGTTAATAGGCCAAGAGTTACATAGGGCCTCATATGGGCCGAAGGACGTCATGGCCATACATGGGCCAGAAGTGAAAACGGGCTGGAATCATATTGGATGGCCCAGATGACGCTACTTGGCCTAATTCGGATAGGGCGTAACGGGCCTTGGGTTAGCGGGCTGTAAATGGGCTATATGCGAACATGTCGTTAACAGGCTTTCCATGGGCCGACCCGCCACCTTTTGACCAAGTCAAACGGGCCGGCCTTTTCACAGGAATGGGCCTCTGTTGGGCCGTGCCACGTGTCGACGTATCATAGGCGCCTTCTGTCCTATGAGTGGATGACATCTGTCCCAACGATGAGCCGACACGTGTTTCCTCCAGCCAATGATGATTTTACACGTGGAAAATCCCCATTGGTCGGGGCTATTAACGGGTTATCGGATCCAAAACCCGACCCGATAGCTTAACGGCGTTCCTTACGTTGGATGCCACGTGTCGGTCACACTTGACGAAAGCACTTCTGTGACGCGCCATTTATCGCCATGGAAGTGCACACTTCCGTGATGATAATTTTGGTAATGTCATGGAACACTTCTACGACAGCACAGGTATGACTATCTTGATTCTGTCATAAAATCGTCATGGATGTACATGCATTACAAAAAACGCGACCTACTGTGACAAACACGTATCATCACGGAAGTGTATTTTTTTGTAGTGACATCATGTCATCTTGCTTAAAGCGTTACTCCGTTCTTTTGAACTTAATACTCTAGATGCATGCTGGATAGCGCTCGATGTGTGGAGTAATAGTAGTAGATGCAGGCAAGAGTCGGTCTACTTGTCTCGGACGTGATGCCTATATACATGATCATACCTAGATATTCTCATAACTATGCTCAATTCTGTCAATTGGTCAACAGTAATTTGTTCACCCACTGTAATACTTATGCTCTTGAGAGAAGCCACTAGTGAAACCTATGGCCAGGTATGGCCCCTGGATCTATTTTCCATCATATTTAATCTCCCGACAACAAGCTATTGCTGACGCCGTTTTTATTTTGCTTTCTTTACTTTGCATCTTTATCATAAAAATACCAAAAAAATTATCTTATCATATCTATCAGATCTCACTCTCGTAAGTGACCGTGAAGGGATTGACAACCCCTTTATTGCATTGGTTGCGAGGATTTATTTGTTTGTGTAGGTGCGAGGGACTCGTGCGTGGCCTCCTACTAGATTGATACCTTGGTTCTCAAAAACTGAGGGAAATACTTACTCTACTTTGCTGCATCACCCTTTCCTCTTCTAGGGAAAACCAACGTAGTGCTCAAGAGGTAGCAGCCTTCCTCTAGGCCCAAACAATGGTGAAGTGTCATGTAGTCGACGTTCACATAACACCACTAGAGGAAAGACAACATACATCTCATCAAAATATCGAATGAATACCAAATTCATATCACTACTTATACAAGACTTCTCCCATGTCCTCAGGAACAAACGTAACTACTCACAAATCATATTCATGTTCATAATCAGAGATGTATTAATATGTATAAAGGAGCTGAACATATGATCTTCCACCAAATAAACCAACTAGCATCAACTACAAGGAGTAATCAACACTACTAGTAACCCACAGGTACCAATCTGAGGTTTTGAGACAAATATCGGATACAAGAGATGAACTAGGGTTTGAGAGGAGATGGTGCTCGTGAAGATGTTCATGGAGATTGACCCCTTCCCGATGAGAAGATCGATGGTGATGACGATGATGATGATTTCCCCCTCCCGGAGGGATGTTTCCCCGAAAGAACAGTTCCGCCGGAGGCCTAGATTGGTTTCGCGAGGTTCCGCCTCGTGGCGGTGGCGCTTCGTCCCGAAAGCTTGCTTTTGATTTTTTCCAAGGCGAAAGACTTCATACAGCCAAAGATGGGCACTGGAGACCTGCCAGGGGGCCCACGAGGCAGGGGGCGCGCCCAGGGGGGTAGGGCGTGCCCCCCACCCGCGTGGACGGTGGGTGGCCCCCCTCTGGTGCTTTCTTTGCCCAATATTTTTTATATATTCCAAAACTGACTTTCGTGGAGTTTCAGGACTTTTGGAGTTGTGCAGAATAGGTCTATAATATTTGCTCCTTTTCTAGCCTAGAATTCCAGCTGCCGGCATTCTCCCTCTTCATGTAAACCTTGTAAAATAAGAGAGAATAGGCATAAGTATTCTGACATAATGTGTAATAACAGCCCATAATGCAATAAATATCGATATAAAAGCATGGTGCAAAATGGACGTATCAGCGCACCCCCCCTTGCCCCAATCCAAATTGGACAAGGGGAGGGGGCGGTGCCCCCCTCCTTCCTTCTCTCCTCCTCCTCCTTCCCCCTTCTCCTACTTGGACTAGGAAAGGGAAACCTGCTCCTACTAGGAGTAGGATTCCTCCCCCCTTGGCGCGCCCCTTGTGGCCAGCCGGCCGGCCTCCTCCTCCCCTCCTTTTTATACGAGGGAGGGGGCATCCCATAAACACACAAGTTGATCTTTAGCCGTGTGCGGTGCCCCCCTCCACAGTTTTCCACCTCAGTCATATTGTCGTAGTGCTTAGGCGAACCCATGCGTCGGTAACTTCATCATCACCGTCACCACGCCGTCGTGCTGACAAAACTCTCCCTCGGCCTCAGCTGGATCAAGAGTACGAGGGACGTCACCGAGCTGAACGTGTGCAGATCGCGAAGGTGCCGTGCATTCGGTACTTGATCGGTTGGATCGCGAAGACGTTCGACTACATCAACCGCATTACTAAATGCTTCCGCTTTCGGTCTACGAGGGTACATGGACACACTCTCCCCGCTCGTTGCTATGCTTATCCTAGATAGATCTTGCGTGATCGTAGGATTTTTTTTGAAATACTACATTCCCCAACAGTGGAATCCGAGCCAGGTCTATGCGTAGATGTTATATGCATGAGTAGAACACAAATAGTTGTGGGCGATAATAGTCATACTGCTTACCAGCATGTCATACTTTGATTCGGCGGTATTGTTGGATGAACCGGACCAGACCGACATTACATGACCGCGTTCATGAGGCTGGTTCTACCGCCGTGCTTTGCACACAGGTGGTTAGTGGGTGTCTGTTTCTCCAACTTTAGTTGATCAAGTGTGACTACGCCCGGTCCTTGTTGAAGGTTAAAACATCACACTTGATGATAAATCATTGTGGTTTTGATGCGTAGGTAAGAACGGTTCTTTCTAAGCCCGTAGCAGCCACGTAAAACTTGCAATAACAAAGTAGAGGACGTCTAACTTGTTTTTGCAGGGCTTGGTATGATGTGATATGGTCAAGATGTGATGATATATAAATTGTTGTATGAGATGATCATGTTTTGTAATAGTTATCGGGAACTGGCAGGAGCCATATGGTTGTCGCTTTATTGAATGAAATGCAATCTCCATGTAATTGCTTTACTTTATCACTAAGAGGTAGTGATAGTCGTAGAAGAAATAGTTGGCGAGACGACAGCAATGTTTCGATGGAGATCAAGGTGTCAAGCCGATGACGATGGTGATCATGATGGTGCTTTGGAGATGGAGATCAAAGGCACAAGATGATGATGGCTATATCATATCACTTATATTGATTGCATGTGATGTTTATCCTTTATGCATCTTATTTTGCTTAGAACGGCGGTAGCATTATAAGATGATCTCTCACTAAATTTGAAGGTATAAGTGTTCTCCCTGAGTATGCACCGTTGCCACAGTTCGTCGTGCCGAGACACCACGTGATGGTCGGGTGTGATAAGCTCTACGTTCACATACAACGGGTGCAAGCCAGTTTTGCACACACAAAATACTTGGGTTAAACTTGATGAACCTAGCATATGCAGATATGGCCTCGGAACACTGAGACCAAAAGGTCGAGCGTGAATCATATAGTAGATATGATCAACATAGTGATGTTCACCATTGAAAGCTACTCCATCTCACGTGATGATCGAACATTGTTTAGTTGATATGGATCACGTGATCATTTAGATGACTCAAGGGATGTCTATCTAAGTGGGAGTTCTTATGTAATATGATTAATTGAACTTTGATTTATCATGAACTTAGTCCTGATAGTATTTGCATATCTATGTTGTAGATCAACAGCTTGCGATTTATTTTTGATATGTTCCTAGAGAAAATAAGTTGAAAGATGATAGTAGCAATGATGCAGACTAGATCCGTTGATCTGAGGATTATCCTCATTGCTACACAGAAGAATTATGTCCTTGATGCACTGCTAGGTGATAGAACTATTGCAGGAGTAAATGCAGACGTTATGAACGTTTGACAAAGCTCGCTATGATGACTACTTGATAGTTTAGTGCACCATGCTTTACGGCTTAGAACCGAGACTTCAAAAATGTACTAGTGCTCTGGCCGCTAGGATTGTTACTCCCGTGGAGGTTATCTGCGTGAGGATAACAATTTTTGGGAGGATAACATTTTTTGCAAAGTTATCTACGGATGCCACGTACTGATCGTCCATCATCCAGACGAATCAGGAAAATTACTCATTATAAGAGTGGCTATCGTGCCACAGATACGGAGAGCACATTGTTGGCGTCTGTCTACACCGACGATCGATCGCGCCGGTTTACAATGCCCGCGGCCAACTCTCCATCCGCGCCGGTTTACAATGCCCGTGGCTGACTCAACCGTCCACACCGGTTTACAATGCCCGTGGCCGACTCAACCGTCCATGCTGGTTTACGACGCCCATGGCCGACTCAACCGTCCATGCCGGTTTACAACACCGGTACCGATTTTCCCCGTCTACACCGGCTTGCAATGCCGTGACATGCGGCTGACTCATCTGTCCGAGCTGCCTCTGATACTGTGGTCGTCTTTGCTATCCGTCTCTCGCGGCCTGGTCTACATCAACATACCGGGCCGCACATGTCTGCACGAGCTGTTTATTGAGTATGAGCAAGTCACAGCTTAGGTAGCCCGGTTTTCTTTCAAACAAAATGGAGGCAAATTATCATATACTATCAACCACCGTCTGCACCGGGTGGCTCAATGGGCAACCGCACAAGTCGCCGCCACTACAGTTTGGTTAACTTCAAACAGCCAGTTGGAAGGAACCATTGGCCGAGTTGCTGACACGGCTCATACGGGATCATTTATAACCCGCCGCAGTCACTTCAATCTTCTGTGGATTTACATTGCGTTATCAACATCAATGATATACACCTTCTGCTATGGTCAAACATGGATAATCTCAAGCCAACTCCTCAAGTCACCTGGGGACTCGGGGGCTAGAATGATATGATTCAGCTATATGCCGGTTTTTAAGTGAAGTCAAGAACCCTAGGACGTTGGATAGAAAGATAACTCGGTCCCAGAGGCTACTGTTATATTGATGAAAATTTAAAGGCCGTCAGAAATATTCTGGCTCACAATGATGCTTCCGGTTTATAGTCCGGTTTAAGGGGAATCCCGCCTCCCACACAACGCCTAAGCCCTTAGTATCTGGTTGAAATCCAGTTTAAGAGGAAACTATCTCTTGCAAATCTCTAAAGCTCTCAAATCCAGTTTAAAAATGTCCGGTTCAAAAAGGAATTAACTTCTCGCAAGTTCGAGTTTAAGGGCCGTCAGAAAATTTCCGGCTGAAAATGAAGATTCCGGTTTAAAATCCGGTTCAAGGGAAAGATGTCTCCCACAAAGCTTTGAAGCTCCCAATATCCGGTTCAAAATCCCGGTTCAAGAAAGATTTTATCTCTTGCAAAAAGTTAAAGGGTGCCAAAGAGGACCTGCTGCCATGATGCGCGGTTCAAACATGGGTATCATGCCTTATTGGCTTATCATAATATTGATCACTTGGGGGCTTGGTCATGTCTGAACCATAGTCACACCTCTTGATCGGCTCAATGCCACAGCATCACTTGGGGGCTTTGGTCGTGTCCGAACCAATGCAACACCTTTTTGATAGGCGAAAGCCACCAGATCACTTGGGGACTTGGTCATGTCCGAACCAGTCACGCCTCTTGATCGGCCTAAGGCCACAGAATCACTTGGGGGCTTGGTCGAACCCGAACCATTGCCACGCCTCTTGATCGGCATAATGCCACTGTTTCATTTGGGGACCTGGTTGACTTGAACCATAGCTACGCCTATTGAGGGCTTGGTCGTGTCCGACCATGGTAACGCCGTTTGATCGGCTCAATAAGCCTCTTTTTGCAAATGGTTTTATCATTGCCTTTGCTTGAAATTTTCTTTGATAGATATTTCTTTTATTTTTGTTGCGTTTTTAAACCGAAATTGTTAATCCGGTTCAACAGTCAATTACAAATTGTCGAAACACGGTCAAATCTTAATCCGGAGACTATCTGCCCGGTTTGGTATTAAGTTACCATCCTATTATGGAGTAAACCGGTGTTTATGAACCCGGCTCGGCTTTCAACTACAAGTTTTCAGTACACGATCAAATTATAACCCGGAGACTATCAGCTCGGTCTGGTTTGACTATGAGTCGCCAGTATTATATATGGTTAAACCGGTGTTTATCACAACCCGGTACGGTTTTATCATAAACCGGCACAATATGGAAGGAGTTATCAGTACTCAAGATTCGGGTTATCACCCTTACTACAAAAAGTTGATAAATCAATGATGTGATTCAATGTCATAGGTATGATATATTTCATATTTGATTATTCTTAAGTGCAGCCTTGGTTATAAACCCAGGTTATATGTTGGGCATTATGACCCGTCCGGCGGTAAACTGCCAGGACATTTTAAACTTGTTGTATGTAGAAACAGGTTGAATAAAGCATGATTATAAGTCACCGTTGTTTATTAAACCAGCCTAGATTTCGACTATATGTCGCCAGTATGATGATAAATCATCTGTTGTTTCTTAAACCGGCCTGGCTTTAAGACGATAAATCGCCAGTCTATGATGAAAAATTGTCCGGTGTTTATTAAACCGGCCTGGCTTTGGACTATAAGTCGCCAGTATATATTTGGATTGCGCCATTGGAATCATGAGCTTATTGGGTTATATTATTCAAATAGCCAAACTTGGCTGAATTTTCATTATGATATTGAATGAATAAGGTTTTCATACCGGATTATATTATCTTGAATAGCCAACATGGCTGGATTCTAGTATGATCATTAATAACCGGTATTATTGAGGTTTTCAAAGTCACTTTAGCGCAATGGCTATTATTTTATCAAAGGATATGATTTATTCTACAATGGAAGGAATAGTCTCGAGTTGCTGCAGGCTTACGACCCGGCACTTGGGGGCTACATTATTCAAATTGAGATTACATGCAAGTCTCATGTCGCTGCAAGCATGCACCATGACACTTGGGGGCTAATGCAAAGTCATTTTTTGCTCGTCTTATTGAAGACCCGACTCATCACATCATAATGACCCGGCCCTTGGGGGCTACACATTGCTGTTCAAATCTATATGATCATATCTACAAAGTCCCTGCTCATTATTGCATAATGACCTGGCCCTTGGGGCTACATTGGTTGAAGTTTTTATATGCATAAAGCAATTGCAAGTCCCAGGTTGCTGCAAGCATAACAACCCGGCACTTGGGGGCTACATATGTGGAATATTCAGTTGTGACTAGTAACTGAGATGAACAGTCTGGATTTCTTCAAGCATGCAACATTTATATTGACACAAGTCTTAAGCCATCATTATGTTCTCCTCTTAAGACTTGGGGGCTACAGGTAATATGCATATAAAGGAGGAACATCTTCAAATTCTCAGTTTTTGGCAAATCAGGAAGATTAATTGTGTGATCCGGCGTTGGCAACAATCATAACCCGGCGTCTATCAACGGTCATAATCCGGGATCATCAGTTTTTATAACCCGGCCATTTTGGTAATGTTAAACTGGCAAGTTTTACATCTTCAAACCGGCTGAATATCAGATAAGTATTTCAAGACCCATATTTCTTAAACCGGCGCTTTGGGAGCTGAGTCAAAGGAGTTATTCTTCACAATATTTCTCGGTGATAAACCAATATCGACAAATTGATTATGAAACTGGTCTGTTGACCCGGACTTCCCAGAAGGAGGAAATAACAAGGACTTAAGGGTGATCAGGTACCGGTTTACAAGAATTCTTAACCCGGAGCATAACCTGTCAAATTTGTTCTTGTGTTTATTTTGCAGCATAAGTTTACCATGGATAAATCCAAGCTAAACTTGGGGGCTAATGTCGGGGATATACCCCGCGGCGTAAACCGGCCGGAGGTATAACCCGGCCGGACTAGGCGTTTCATTGGTAAACCGCCAGAGGATTGGCAATTCACTGTTATGACGATTCACGAGCCGGAAGACTCATTGGTGACCCGGCGCGTATTCCAGATGGATGACAAGGCCCAAGGCCCAGCAGGCCGGTTTAGGTTAATGGTGGGCCGGTTTAGGAGGAAAGGCATGAGGAATATTTATCTTACAAGGAGTTAAGACCTGAACTTGTATCCGGTTTGTATTAAGATAGACTAGTCCTAATCCTAATAGGACTCCACATGTAACCCGCCCCTTCAACATATATAAGGGGGGCAGGGCGTCCCAAGGAGAGGGGAGAGGGACAAGTTCCACGAGTTGGACAAGTTAGGCTTAGACAATAAGCTCTCGAGATAGAGCACTCTTGTAACCATGGTCATCGTCATCAATATGAATGAATCAGGATGTAGGCTCTTACCTCCACCGTGAGGGGCCTAACCTGGGTAAAACATTGCGTCTCTCATCCCACTCAACCCCTCTCAAGCTACCACATAGATGCGTTGGCCTCGCGACTAAGTCCTGACACTAAGGACATCTACCGTGACAATTCCACGACACCATGGAGCATATGAGATGTTCCAAGAGTTAAAATTAGTATTTCAGACTCATGCCCGAGTCGAGAGGTATGAGACCTTTGAGAAGTATTTTGCCTACAAGATGGAGGAGAATATCTCAACCAGTGAGCATGTGCTCAGAATATCTGAGTACTACAATCGCTTGAATCAAGTGGGAGTTAATCTTACAGATAAGATAGCGATTGACAGAGTTCTCTAGTCACTATCACCAAGTTACTTGAACTTCGTGATGAACTATAATATTCAAGGGATGACGAAAACGATTCTCGGGCTCTTCGCGATGTTGAAATCAGTGAAGGTCGAAATCAAGAAAAGCATCAAATGTTGATGATTTATAAGACCACTAGTTTCAAGTAAAAGGGCAATGGAAAGAAAGGGAACTTCAAGAAGAATGACAAGAAATTTGCCACTCCCATGAAGAAGCCCAAAGCTAGACCCAAGCCTGGAACGGAGTGCTTGTACTGCAAAGGAAATGGTCACTAGAAGTGGAACTACCCTAGATACTTGGCGGATAAGAAGGATGGCAGAGTGAACAAAAGTATATTTGATATACATGTTATTGATGTGTACTTTACTAGTGTTTATAGAAACCCCTCAGTATTTGATACGGGTTTAGTTGCTAAGAATAGTAACTAAAAACAGGAGTTGCAGAATAAACATAGACTAGTTATGGGCGAAGTGACAATGTGTGTTGGAAATGATTCCAAGGTTGATAAGATCACCATCGCACACTCCCTCTGCCTTCGAGATTAGTGTTGGACCAAAATAAATGTTATTTGGTGTTTGCGTTGAGCATGAATATGATTGGATCATGTTTATTGCATTATGGTTACTCAATTAAGTCAAAGAATAATTGTTGTTCTGTTTACATGAATAAAACCTTCTATAGTCATACACTTAATATAAATGGTTTATTGAATCTCAATCGTAATGATACACATATTCATAATATTGATGCCAAAAGATGCAAAGTTGATAATGATAGTGCAACATATTTGTGGCACTGTCGTTTAGGTCATATTGGTGTAAAGCGCATGAAGAAACTCCATCCTGATGGACTTTTGGAATCACTTGATGCTTGCGAACCATGCCTCATGGGAAAGATGACTAATACTCCGTTCTCTGAAACAATGGAGCGAGCAACAGACTTGTTGGAAATAATACATACTGATGTATGCGATCCGATGAGTGTTGAGGCTCGCGGCGGGTATCGTTATTTTCTAACCTTCACAGATGATTTGAGCAGATATGGGTGTATCTACTTGATGAAACATAAAGTCTGAAACATTTGAAAAGTTCAAAGAATTTCAGAGTGAAGTGGAAATTCATCATAACAAGAAAATAAAGTTTCTATGATCTGATCCTGGAGGTGAATATTTGAGTTACGAGTTTGGTCTTCATTTGAAACAATGTGAAATAGTTTCGCAACTCACACCACCTGGAACACCACAGCGTAATGGTGTATCCGAAAGCTGTAACCGTACTTTATTAGATATGGTGCGACCTATGATGTCTCTTACCGAGTTACCACTATTGTTTTGGGGTTATGCATTGGAGACAGCTGCATTCACGTTACATAGGGCACCATCTAAATCCGTTGAGACGACACCATATGAACTGTGGTTTGGCATTAAACCTAAGTTGTCATTTCTTAAAAGTTTGGGGCTGTGATGCTTATGTGAAAAAGCTTCAACCTGATAAGCTCGAACCCAAATCGGAGAAGTTTGTGTTAATAGGATACCCAAAAGAAACTATCGGGTACACCTTCTATAACAGATCCAAAGGCAAGATCTTTGTTGCTAAGAATGGATCCTTCCTAGAGAAGGAGTTTCTCTTGAAAGAAGTGAGTGGGATGAAAGTAGAACTTGATGAGGTAGTTGTACCTTCTCCCTTATTGGAAATTAGTTTATCACAGAACTCAGTTCCAGTGATTCCTACACCAATTAGTTAGGAAGCTAATGATGATGATCATGAAACTTCTGATCAAGTTACTACCGAACCTTGTAGATCAACCAGAGTAAGATCCGCACCAGAGTGGTATGGTAATCCTGTTCTGGAAGTCATGTTACTTGACCATGACGAACCTACGAACTATGAGGAAGTGATTCCGCAAAATGGCTTGAGGTCATGGAATCTGAGATGGGATCCATGTATGAGAACAAAGTATGGACTTTGGTTGACTTGCTCGATGATCAGCAAGCCATTGAGAATAAATGGATCTCCAAGAGGAAGACGAACGTTGATAGTAGCGTTACTATCTACAAAGCTCGAATTGTCGTAAAAAGGGTTTCGACAAGTTCAAGGTGTTGACTACGATAAGATTTTCTCACTCGTATCGATGCTTAAGTCTGTCCGAATCATGTTGGCAATTGCAAAGTTTTATGAAATCTGGCAAATGGAAGTCAAAAACTGCATTCCTTAATGGATTTCTTAAAGAAGAGTTGTATATGATGCAACCAGAAGGTTTTGTCAATCCTAAAGGTGCTAACAAAGTGTGTAAGCTCCAGTGATCCATTTATGGACTGGTGCAAGCATCTTAGAGTTGGAATATATGCTTTGATAGTGTGATCAAAGCATATGGTTTTATACAGACTTTTGGAGAAGCCTGTATTTAGAAGAAAGTGAGTGGGAGCACTACAGTCTTTCTGATAAGTATACGTGAGTGACATATTGTTGATCGGAAACGATGTAGAATTTTCTGGAAAGCATAAAGGAGTGTTTGATAGGAGTTTTTTCAACGTAAGACCTCCGTGAAGCTGCTTACATATTGAGCATCAAGATCTATAGAGATAGATCAAGACGCTCAATAAGTTTTTTCAATGAGTACATACCTTGACAAGATTTTGAAGTAGTTCAAAATGGAATAGTCAAAGAAAGAGTTCTTGCCTGTATTGCAAGGTGTGAAGTTGAGTAAAGACTCAAAACCCGACCACGGCAGAAGATAGAAAGAGAATGAAAAGTCATTCCCTATGCCTCAGTCATAGGTTCTATAAAGTATGCTATGTTGTGTACCATACCTACTCTGTAACTTGCCATGAGTTTGGCAAGGGGGTACGATAGATCCAGGAGTGGATCACTTGACAGCGGTCAAAATTATCCCTAGAAGACTAAGGAGATATTTCTCGGTTATGGAGGTGATAAAGAGTTCGTCGTAAAGAGTTTCGCCAATGCAAGCTTTTACACCGATCCGGATGACTCTGAGTCTCAATCTGGATACATGTTGAAAGTGGGAGCAAGTAGCTAGAGTAGCTCCATGCAGAGCATTGTAGACATAGAAAATTTGCAAAATACATACGGCTCTGATTGTGACAGACCCGTTGACTAATCTTCTCTCACAAGCAAAACATGATCACACCTTAGTACTCTTTGGGTGTTAATCACATAGCAATGTGAACTAGATTATTGACTCTAGTAAACCATTTGGGTGTTAGTCACATGGCGATGTGAACTAATCACATGGTGATGTGAACTATTGGTGTTAAATCACATGGCGATATGAACTAGATTATTCACTCTAGTGCAAGTGGGAGGCTGGAGGAAATATGCCCTAGAGGAAATAATAAAGTTGTTATTTAAATTTCCTTATATCATGATAAATGTTTATTATTCATGCTAGAATTGTATTAACCGAAAACTTAGTACATGTGCGAATACATAGACAAATAGAGTGTCCCTAGTATGCCTCTACTAGACTAGATCATTAATCAAAGATGGTTAAGTTTCCTAGCCATAGACATGTGTTGTCATTTGATGAACGGGATCACATCATTAGAGAATGATGTGATGGACAAGACCCATCCATTAGCTTAGCACTATGATCGTTTAGTTTATTGTTGTTGCTTTCTTCATGACTTATACATGTTCCTATGACTATGAGACTATGCAACTCCTGAATACCGGAGGAACAGTTACTGTGCTATCAAATGTCACAATGTAACTGGGTGATTATAAAGATTCTCTACAGGTGTCTCCGATGGTGATTGTTGAGTTGGCATAGATCGAGATTAGGATTTGTCACTCCGTGTATCGGAGAGGTATTTCTGGGCCCTCTCGGTAATGCTCGTCACTATAAGCCTTGCAAGCAATGTGACTAATGAGTTAGTTTCGGGATGATGCATTATAGAATGACTAAAGAGACTTGCCGGTAACGATATTGAACTAGGTATGATGATACCGACGATCGAATCTCGGGCAAGTAACATACTGATGACAAAGGGAACAACGTATGTTGTTGTGCGGCTTGACCGATAAAGATCTTCGAAGAATATGTAGGAGCCAATATGAGCATCCAGGTTCCGCTCTTGGGTATCGACCAGAGATGTGTCTCGGTCATGTCTACATAGTTCTCGAAGCCGTAGGGTCCGCACACTTAACGTTCGATGACGATTGGTATTATGAGTTTATGTGATTTGATGTACCAAAGGTTGTTCAGAGTCCCGGATGAGATCACGGACATGACAAGGAGTCTCGAAATGGTCGATACATAAAGATACATATATTGGAAGGTTATATTCGGACACCGGAATGGTTCGGGTCGTATCGAATAACTTACCGAGTACTGGGGGTTACCGGAACCCCCCGGGAAGCTATTGGGCCTTATGGGCATTAGTGGAGAAGAGAGAGGGCTGGCCAGGAGGTGGCGCGCGCCCAGCTACCTCTTGAGCATGCGTTGGTTTTCCCTTGAAGAGGAAAGGGTGATGCAGCAAAGTAGCATAAGTATTTCCCTCAGTTTTTTAGAACCAAGGTATCAATCTAGTAGGAGACTACACGCGAGACACCTAGCTGCACAAACAATCAAGAACCTTGCAACCAACGCGATAAAGGGGTTGTCAATCCCTTCACGGCCACTTGCAAAAGTGAGATCTGATAAACATAATAAGATAAATATTTTTGGTATTTTTGTTGTATATATTGGAAAATAAAGATTCCAAAACAAATAGTAAACTAGAATTATGGTTCGGAAACTTATATAATGTAAAGTAGACCCGGGAGCCATAGGTTTCAGTAGTGGCTTCTCTCATGATAGCATATATTACGGTGGGTGAACAAATTACTGCCGAGCAATTGATAGAAAAGCGCATAGTTATGATGATATCTAGGGAAATGATCATGAATATATGCATCATGCCCGTGTCAAGTAGACCGAAACGATTCTGCATCTACTACTGTTACTCCACACATCGACCGCTATACAGCATGCATCTAGAGTATTAAGTTCATCAGAATAGAGTAACGCATTAGGCAAGATGACATGATGTAGAGGGACAAACTCAAGCAATATGATATAAACCACATCTTTTTATCCTCGATGGCAACAATACAATACGTGTCGGTTCCCTTTCTGTCACTGGGATCGAGCACCGCAAGATTGAACCCAAAGCTAAGCACTTCTCCCATTGCAAGAAAGATCAATCTAGTAGGCCAAACTAAACCGATAATTCTAAGAGACTTGCAAAGATATCAAATCATGCATATAAGAATTCAGAGAAGAACCAAATAATATTCATAGATAATCAAGTTCATAAACCCACAATTCATCGGATCTCGGCAAACAAACCGCAAAAGAGTATTACATAGAATAGATCTCCAAGAATATCGAGGAGAACTTTGTATTGAGAACCAAAGAGAGAGAAGAAGACATGTAGCTAATAACTATGGACCCGAAGGTCTGTGGTAAACTACTCACACATCATCGGAGAGGTTATGGTGTTGATGTCGAAGCCCTCCATGATCGAATCCCCCTCCGACAGATCGCAGGAAAAGGCCCCAAGATGGGCTCTCACGGGTATAGAAGGTTCCGGCGGCAGAAAAGTGGTTCGTGGCTCTCATGGATGTTTTCAGGGTATAAGAGTATATATAGGCGAAAGAAGTAGGTCGGTGGACCTATGAGGGGCCCACGAGGGTGGGGGCGCGCCTACCCCCGCGGGCGCGCCCTCCTGCCTCGTGGCTGCCTCGTTGCATCTGTGACTTCCACTCCAAGTCTCCTGGATTGCGTTTGTTCCAAGAAAGAACCTCGCGAAGGTTTCGTTCCGTTTGATATTCCTTTTCTGCGAAACACTGAAATAGGCAAAAAACAACAACTGGCACTGGGCCTCCGGTTAATAGGTTAGTCCCAAAAATAATATAAAAGAGAATATGAAAGCCCATTAAACATCCAAAACAGATAATATAATAGCATGGAACAATAAACAATTATAGATACGTTGGAGACGTATTAGTATCCTCAAGCTTAATTCCTGCTCGTCCTCGAGTAGGTAAATGATTAAAACAGAATTTTTGATGTGGAATGCTACCTAACATAATTTTCAATGTAATTCTCTTTATTGTGGCATGAATGTTCACATCCGAAAGATTCTAGAAAAAAGTTTAATATTGACATAAAAATAATAATACTTCAAGCATACTAACCAAGCAATTATGTCTTCTCAAAATAACATAGCCAAAGAAAGCTCATCCCTACAAAATCATATAGTTTGGTCATGCTTCATTTTCGTCACACAAAATGCTCTCATCATGAACAACCCCGATGACAAGCCAAGAAATTGTTTCCTACTTTAGTATTCTCAAACTTTTTCAAATTTCACGCAATACATGAGCGAGAGCCATGGTCATAGCACTATGGGTGAAATAGAATATGATGATGGAGGTTGTGTGGAGAAGACAAAAAAAGGAGAAAGTCTCACATTGACGCGGCTAATCAATGGGCTATGGAGATGCCCATCAATTGATGTCAATGCGAGGAGTAGGGACTGCCATGCAACGGATGCACTAGAGCTATAAATGTATGAAAGCTCAACAAAAGAAACTAAGTGGGTGTTGATAACCCACAAGTATATGGGATCCCAACAGTTTTTGAGGGTAGAGTATTCAACCCAAATTTATTGATTCGACACAAGGGGAGCCAAAGAATATTCTCAAGTGTTAGCAGTTGAGTTGTCAATTCAACCACACCTGGATAACTTAGTATCTGCAGCAAAGTATTTAGTAACAATGTAGTATGATAGTTACGGTAACAGTAGCAAAAGTAATATTTTTGGGTTTTGTAGTGATTGTAACAGTAGCAACGGTAAAGTAAATAAGCGAAGAACAATATGTGAAAAGCTCGTAGGCATTGGATCGGTGATGGAGAATTATGCCGGATGCGGTTCATCATGTAACAGCCATAACATAGGGTGACACAGAACTAGATCCAATTCATCAATGTAATGTAGGCATGTATTCCGAATATAGTCATACGTGCTTATGGAAAAGAACTTGCATGACATCTTTTGTCCTACCCTCCCGTGGCAGTGGGGTCCTAATGGAAACTAAGGGATATTAAGGCCTCCTTTTAAGAGAGTACCGGACCAAAGCATTAACACATAGTGAATACATGAACTCCTCAAACTACGGTCATCACCGGGAGTGGTCCCGATTATTGTCACTTCGGGATTGCCGGATCATAGCACATAGTAGGTGACTATAGACTTGCAAGATAGGATCAAGAACTCACATATACTCATGAAAACATAATAGGTTCAGATCTGAAATCATGGCAGTCGGGCCCTAGTGACAAGCATTAAGCATAGCAAAGTCATAGCAACATCAATCTTAGAACATAGTGGATACTAGGGATCAAACACTAACAAAACTAACTCGATTACATGATAAATCTCATCTAACCCATCACCGTCCAGCAAGCCTACGATGGAATTACTCATGCACGACGGTGAGCATCATGAAATTGGTGATGCAGGATGGTTGATGATGACGATGGTGACGGATTCCCCTCTCCGGAGCCCCAAACGGACTCCAGAACAGCCCTCCCGAGAGAGTTTAGGGCTTGGCGGCGGCTTCGTATCGTAAAACGCGATGAATCTTTCTCTCTGATTTTTTCTCCCTGAACATGAATATATGGAGTTAGAGTTGAGGTCGGTGGAGCACCAGGGGGCCCACGAGGTTGGGGGCGCGCCCTGGGGGGGCAGGCGCGCCTCCCACCCTTGTGGACAGGGTGTGGGCCCCCTGGCGTTGATTCTTTTGCCAATATTTTTAAGTATTTCCAAAAATAATCTCCCTGAAGTTTCAGGTCATTCCGAGAACTTTTGTTTCTGCACAAAAATAACACCATGGAAATTCTGTTGAAAACAGCGTCAGTCCGGGTTAGTTCCATTCAAATCATGGAAGTTAGAGTCCAAAACAAGGGCAAAAGTGTTTGGAAAAGTAGATACGACGGAGACGTATCAGCTCCCCCAAGCTTAAACCTTTTCTTGTCCCCAAGCAATTCAGTTGATAAACTGAAAGTGATAAAGAAAAACTTTTACAAACTCGGTTTGCTCTTGTTGTTGTAAATATGTAAAGCCAGCATTCAAGTTTTCAGCAAAGATTATGACTAACCATATTCACAATAACACTTAGGTCTCATGTTTACTCATGTCAATGGCATAATCAACTAGCGAGCAATAATAATAAATCTCGGATGAAAACACTTTCTCAAAACAATCATGATATGATATAACAAGATGGTATCTCGCTAGCCCTTTCTGAGACCGCAAAACATAAATGCAGAGCACCTTTAAAGGTCAAGGAATAACTAAACATTGCAATTCATGGTAAAAGAGATCCAGTCATAGTCATACCCAATATAAACTAATAGTAATGGATGCAAATGACAACGCTGCTCTCCAGCTGGTGCTTTTTAATAACAAGGTGATGACTCAACATAAAAGTAAATAGATAGGCCCTTCGTAGAGGGAAGCAGGGATGTGTAGAGGTGCCAGAGCTCGGTTTTAAAATAGAGATAAATAATATTTTGAGCATCATACTTTCATTGTCAACATAACAACCAAGAGATGGTGATATCTTCCATGCTACACACATTATAGGCGGTTCCCAAACATAATGGTAAAGTTTATACTCCCCCTCCACCAACAAGCATCAATCCATGGCTTGCTCGAAACAACGAGTGCCTCCCACTAACAACAGTCCCGGGGGAGTTTTGTTGGCAATTATTTTGATTTGATTTGCATAAAGCATGGGACTGGGCATCCCGGTGACCAGCCATTTTCTAGTGAGTGAGGAGCGGAGTCCACTCCTCTTGAGAATAACTTGCCTAACATGGAAGATACAGACAGCCCTAGTTGATACATGAGCTATTCGAGCATACAAAACAGAAATTCATTTGAAGGTTTAGAGTTTGGCACATACAAATTTACTTGGAACGGCAGGTAGATACCGCATATAGGAAGGTATAGAGGACTCATATGGAATAACTTTGGGGTTTAAGGGATTGGATGCACAAGCAGTATTCCCGCTTAGTACAAGTGAAGGCTAGAAAAAGACCGGGAAGTGACCAACTAGAGAGCGACAACAGTCATGAACATGCATTAAAATTAATGAACATTGAGTGCAAGCATGAGTAGGATATAATCCACCATGAACATAAATATTGTGAAGGCTATGTTGACTTTGTTTCAACTACATGCGTGAACATGTGCCAAGTCAAGTCACTTAAATCATTCAAAGGAGGATACCACCCTATCATACCACATCACACCCATTTTAATAGCATGTTGGCACGCAAGGTAAACCATTATAAGATCCTAGCTAATTAAGCATGGCATAAGTAACTATAATCTCTAATTGTCATTGCAAACATGTTCATTCATTATAGGCTGAATCAGGAACGATGAACTAATCGTATTTACAAAAACAAGAGAGGTCGAGTTCATACCAGCTTCTCTCAACTCAATCAGTCCATCATAAATCGTCATAATTGCCTTTCACTTGCACGACCGAATGATGTGAATAATAATAGTGCACGTGCATTGGACTAAGCTAGAATCTGCAAGCATTCAATAAACATGAGAAGAAAAGGCAATATGGGCTCTTGGTTAAATCAACAATAATGCATAAAATAGCCACTTCAACAATTTCATTATGGTCTTCTCGTATCGACCCCCAAAGAAAAGAAAAGAAATAAACACTATTTACAAGAGAAAGCTCCCAACAAGAAAAAGAAGAATAAAAAATCTTTTTGGATTTTCTTTTTAATTATTACTACTACAACATGGAAGTAAACTAGCTAAAAGCTACTACTATATTTTTTGGTTTTCTTAAGGTTTTTCAAACACACAAGAAGAAAGCATAAAAAGGAAATAAACTAGCATGGATATTATAGTGAAAAAGTATGAGCACCGACATCTAGCAATGAGTGTGTGAACATGAATGTAATGTCGGTGAGAAATACGTACTCCCCCAAGCTTAGGATTTTGGCCTAAGTTGGTCTATTGCCACGGCTGGCCTGACGGATATCCAAAGTTATAGCTGGGGTCGTACTGAGAAGAAGCCTCGGATTGCCACTGGTTGGCAATCACCTCCGGATCTCACTGGTAATCAGACTGTCGTGGAGGATCAAATTGTGGTTCCAGCTCTGGCTTTGTAGCTGATGTAGGGTTCCGGTAGGCGTGAATGGCCTCCAATGGAACAAGGTGCTTGCCTGCAGATAAATCAAACAAGGAAGGAGCAGGCAAGGTAATAGTCTCAGGATGATTTTTACCAAATATTAATTTGTACTTAAGCGCCTTTTCCCTATTCCTAACAATAAAATCATGTGCTACCATACTCTTATAATCTAGATAAATAGGAGGCAACAATTTTTCTTCTTTCTCATAATGCCTAATAGGTATGTTATAGTATGCAGCGAGGTGCGAGGCGAAGATGCCTCCCAAGATAGGGCCCTTAGTACAGTTAAGGTTTAACCGCTTTGCAACAATAGCGCCCATACTAAATGTGTCATCACGAAATAAGGCATGGCACAAAATAACAATATCAGGGGCACTCAGGTTTCCACAGTTTCTGCGACCAATTAAGCATCTACTAGCAAATATAGCAAAGTAACATAGAATAGGAAAGTGTATGCTGGTAATTCGTGCGTCAGAAACCTTCCTCGTTTCCCCTACAGCAATGGTATCAATAAACCCATCCACATCGTCATGATGTGGTTCCTCTATGATGCCCGAAAATGGCAACTTGCAAACCTCACAAAATTCACAAAGGGTCATCTCCTTATACTCATCATATAAATAAAAATCCACCGTAGGTGGTGACCTCCTAGAATGGAAATGAAAATTTTGCACAAAAATATTAGTGAGTAAGAGATACTTGTCGCGTTGGTCGCGGAGGAAGTCGGCGAGGCCTGCATTCTTAGCCAACTCATAAAAATCATCATAAATCCCGGCTGCTCTCAAGAAATCATCACAAGGCCATTCACACGGCCGAACCTCCGCGGTGCAAGGCAGATTATATTTGGGCATCTCTTCTTCTTCACTTTGCTTATCCTTCGAGCTTCAGCTCGAAGAGCCCCTCAAAAATCTCTTCATCATTTTCTGAAAATTTCTGAAATTTTTGGTAACTTCAAATAAAAGTGAACCAAACTCAACAAAATTTAGCAACTACTCCCACAAGTGCCTAGAGACTATATAATGCATTAGAACTACTTGGAACCATATAAATTTGACATCCAAGCTAAATAACATGGTCACCTAGGCAGCACAAATTTGCAATGAATAAAGCACTAGAACAAAAACTAATTGGACCATTGGAGGAGTCACATACCAAGGAACAATCCCCCAAAGCAGTTTTGTGAGAGGTGCTTTAAGCAAGGAGATCGGAAATCGCAGCAAAATGAGATAGAACTCGTGCTTGAGCTGGTTGGTGTTTTTTTGGGAGGAAGAAGGAGTGTGTGGGTGCAGGAATAAGTGGAGGGGAGCCATCATGGGCCCATGAGGCAGGGGGTGCACCCTGTAGGGGTGGGCCTGCCCTGGACCCTCGTGGCCAGGTGGCTGCTCCCCTGCTGTGTTCTCAGTGCCAGATATTCTCAAATATTCCAGAAAAAATCATATTTCAATTTCAGGGCATTTGGAGAACTTTTATTTTCGGGGTATTTTTTATTGCACGGATAATTCAGAAAACAGACAGACTATACTATTTTTGCTTTATTTCAACCAAATAACAGAAAGTAAAAGGAGGGTACAGAAGGTTGTGCTTTCTAACTTCATCCATATCATGCTCACCAAAAGGAATCCACTAACAAGGTTGATCAGCTCTTGTTAACAAACTCATTCCGAATAACATGGAACCGGAGAAATTTCGAATAACACTATGTTACCTCAACGGGGATATGCACATCCCCAATAATAAGAATATCATATTTCTTCTTGACAGTAGGAAGAGGAAATTCAAAACCTTCAAAAATAATCGATGGAATTTTTCCAATAGAATTTATACTATGAACTTGAGGTTATTTCCTCGGAAAGTGTACCGTATGCTCATTGCCATTAACATGAAAAGTGACATTGCCTTTGTTGCAATCAATAACAACCCCTGCAGTATTCAAAAAGGGTTTTCCAAGAATAATAGACATTCTACCGTCCTTGGGAATATCAAGAATAACAAAGTCCGTTAAAATAGTAACATTTGCAACCACAACAGGCACGTCCTCACAAATACCGACAGGTATAGCGGTTGATTTATCGGCCATTTGCAAAGATATTTCGGTAGGTGTCAACTTATTCAAATCAAGTCTGCGATATAAAGAGAGAGGCATAACACTAACACCGACTCCAAGATCACATAAAGCAGTTCTAACGTAATTTCTTTTAATGGAGCATGGTATAGTGGATACTCCTGGATATCCTAACTTCTTAGGTATTCCACCCTTAAAAGTATAATTAGCAAGCATGGTGGAAATTTCAGCTTCCGGTATCTTTCTTTTATTAGTAACAATTTCTTTCAAATACTTAGCATAAGCATTCATTTTGAGCATATGAGTTAAACGCATACGGAAGAAGATAGGTCTAATCATTTTAGCAAAGCGCTCAAAATCCTCATCATCCTTTGTCTTGGATGGTTTAGGAGGAAAAGGCATGGGTTTCTGAACCCATGGCTCTCTTTATTTACCATGCTTCCTAGCAACTAAGTCTCTCTTATCATAACGTTGATTCTTTGATTGTGGGTTATCAAGATCAACAACAGGTTCAATTTCTAC
Source organism: Triticum urartu (assembly GCF_056163025.1). NCBI lineage: Eukaryota > Viridiplantae > Streptophyta > Magnoliopsida > Poales > Poaceae > Triticum > Triticum urartu. The sequence goes on from NC_141875.1 coordinate 619,910,187, forward strand.
ATCATTATTATTACTAGGTTGAGCATCATCATGAACATCTTCATTAACATTATCACTAGGTTCATGTTCATTACCAGATCGTGTTTCAGCATCAGAAATAGAAATATCATTGGGATTCTCAGGTGTGTCAGCAACAGGTTCACTAGAAGCATGCAAAGTCCTATCATTTTTCTATTTCTTCTTCTTAGAAGGATTAGGTGTATCAACATTATTTCTCTGAGAATCCTGCTCAATTCTCTTAGGGTGGCCTTCAGGATACAAAGGTTCCTGGGTCATTTTACCAGTTCTAGTAGCCACTCTAACAGCAAAATCATTATTCTTACTATTCAATTCATTGAGCAAGTCATTCTGAGCTTTAAGTACATGTTCTACTTGAGTGGTAACCATAGAAGTATGTTTACTAATGAGTTTAAGTTCACCTTTAACTCTAGACATATAATCACCAAGTGTTCAATCATATAAGCATTGTATTTTAATTGTCTACCAACATAAGCATTGAAGTTTTCTTGTTTGACAATAAAATTATCAAACTCATCTAAGCATTGGCCAGTAGACTTATAATGAGGAATATCACCTTCATCAAATCTATAGAGAGAATTTACCTTTACTACCTGTGTCGGGTTATCAAGACTATGTATTTCTTCAACAGGCAGTAAATTAAGACCATGTTCTTCAACAGGAGGTAAATTCTTAACATCTTCAGCTTTTATACCCTTTTCTTTCATATATTTCTTTGCCTCTTGCATATCTTCCATACTGAGAAATAGAACACCCCTTTTCTTCGGAGTTGGCTTAGGAGTTGGTTCAGGAAGTGTCCAATTATTTTCATTAGTCAACATATTATTCAATAGAATTTCAGCTTGATCAATAGTTCTTTCCTTGAAAACACAACCAGCACAACTATCCAGGTGGTCTCTGGAAGCATCGGTTAGTCCATTATAAAAGATATCAAGTATTTCATTTTTCTTGAGAGGATGATCAGGCAAAGTATTAAGTAATTGGAGAAGCCTCCCCCAAGCTTGTGGGAGACTCTCTTCTTCAATTTGCACAAAATTATATATTTCCCTTAAAGCAACTTGTTTCTTATGAGCAGGGAAATATTTAGCAGAGAAGTAATAAATCATATCCTGGGGACTACGCACACAACCAGGATCAAGAGAGTTAAACCATGTATTAGCATCACACTTTAATGAGAACAGAAATATTTTAAGGATATAATAGCTAGTAGCGAGTTTTCTCATCATTAGTGAACAGGGTGGCTATATCATTTAATTTAGTAAGATGTGCCACAACAGTTTCAGATTCATAGCCATAGAAAGGATTAGATTCAACCAAAGTAATTATATCAGGATCAATAGAGAATTCATAATCCTTATCAGTAACAAAGATAGGTGAAGTAGCATAAGCAGGATCATATTTCATTCTAGCATTCAGAGTTTTTTGTTTCAGCTTAGCTAATAATTTCTTAAGATCACTTCTATCATTGCAAGCAAGAAAGTCTCTAGTGGTTTCTTCATCCATAACATAACCCTCAGGCACAACAGGTAATTCATATTTAGGGGGAGAATCTTCATCATCACTTTCATCAATATTATCAGTTTCAATAATTTCATTCTCTCTAGTGCTAGCAAGTTGTTCATTAAGAAATTCACCAAGTGGCACAGTAGTATCACGCATAGAAGTAGTTTCATCATAAGTATCATGCATAGAAGAAGTGGCATCATCAATAACATGCGACATATCAAAATTAATAGCAGAAGCAGGTTTAGGTGTCGCAAGTTTACTCAAAACAGAAGGTGAATCAAGTGCAGAGCTAGATGGCAGTTCCTTACCTCCCCTCGTAGTTGAGGGATAAATTTTAGTCTTCGCGTCTTTCAAGTTCTTCATAGTGACCAGCAGATATAAATCCCAAGTGACTCAAAGAATAGAGCTATGCTCCCCGGCAACGGTGACAGAAAATATTCTTGATAACCCACAAGTATAGGGGCTCGCAACAGTTTTCGAGGGTAGAGTATTCAACCCAAATTTATTGATTCAACACCAGGGGAGCCAAAGAATATTCTCAAGTATTAGCAGTTGAGTTGTCAATTCAACCACAACTGGATAACTTAGTATCTGCAGCAAAGTATTTAGTAACAAAGTAGTATGATAGTAACGGTAATGGTAGCAAAAGTAATATTTTTGGGTTTTGTAGTGATTGTAACAGTAGCAACGGTAAAGTAAATAAGCGAAGAACAATATGTGAAAAGCTCCTAGGCATTGGATCGGTGATGGAGAATTATGCCGGATGCGGTTCATCATGTAACAGTCATAACATAGGGTGACACAGAACTAGCTCCAATTCATCAATGTAATGTAGGCATGTATTCCGAATATAGTCATACGTGCTTATGGAAAAGAACTTGCATGACATCTTTTGTCCTACCCTCCCGTGGAAGCGGGGTCCTAATGGAAACTAAGGGATATTAAGGCCTCCTTTTAATAGAGTACCAGACCAAAGCATTAACAAATAGTGGATACATGAACTCCTCAAACTACAGTCATCACTTGGAGTGGTCCCGATTATTGCCACTTCGGGGTTGCCGGATCATAACACATAGTAGGTGACTATAGACTTGCAAGATAGGATCAAGAACTCACATATATTCATGAAAACATAATAGGTTCATATCTGAAATCGTGGCACTCGGGCCCTAGTGACAAGCATTAAGCATATCAAAGTCATAGCAACATCAATCTCAGAACATAGTGGATACTAGGGATCAAACCCTAACAAAACTAACTCGATTGCATGATAAATCTCATCCAACCCATCACCGTCCAGCTAGCCTACGATGGAATTACTCACGCACGGCGGTGAGCATCATGAAATTGGTGATGGAGGATGGTTGATGATGACGACGGCGACGGATTCCCCTCTCTGAAGCCCCGAACGGACTCCAGATCAGCCCTCCCGAGAGAGTTTAGGGCTTGGCGGCGGCTCCGTATCGTAAAACGCGATGAATGTTTCTCTCTGATTTTTTCTCCCCGAACACGTATATATGGAGTTGGAGTTGAGGTCGATGGAGCACCAGGGGGCCCACGAGGCAGGGGGCGTGCCCTGGGGGACAGGCGCACCTCCCACCCTCGTGGACAGGGTGTGGGCCCCCTGGCCTTGATTCTTTCGCCAGTATTTTTAATTATTTCCAAAAATAATCTCCGTGAAGTTTCAGGTCATTCTGAGACCTTTTTTTCTGCACAAAAATAACACCATGGCAATTCTGCTGAAAATAGTGTCAGTCCGGGTTAGTTCCATTCAAATCATACAAGTTAGATTCCAAAACAAGGGCAAAAGTGTTTGGAAAAGTAGATACGATGGAGACGTATAAGGTGTGCATCCAACTTGCTTGCTCACGAAGACCTAGGGCATTTGAGGAAGCCCATTGTTGGAATATACAAGCCAAGTTCTATAATGAAAAATTCCCACTAGTATATCACTACTAGGGAAAAGCCTAGCAGCAGCACGGGTTCTAGGCATAGCAGTAGCGCGGGGACCCGCACTACTGTTAACGCGCTACAGCTAACCTGTAGCAGCAGTGCGTGTACCCCCGTGCTACTGCTATACAAGTGTAGCAGTAGCGTGCTGTATGGAAGCGCGCTTTTGTGGGCCGCGCTACTGCTACTGGCACGCTGATAAGTCTCCAACGTATCTATAAATTTTATTGTTCCATGCTATTATATATTCTGTTTTGGACGTTTAATGGGCTTTATTATACACTTTTATATTATTTTTGGGACTAACCTATTAACCGGAGGCCCAGCCCAAACTCCTGTTTTTTGCCTATTTCAGTGTTCGAAGGAGAAGGATATCAAATAGAGTTCAAACGGAATGAAACCGTCGGGAACGTGATTTTCGGAACAAACGTAATCCAGAGGACTTGGAGTGGACGTCAAGCAATCAACGAGGAGGCCACGAGGCAGGGGGCGCACCTACCCCCCTGGGCGTGCCCTCCACCCTCGTGGGCCCCTCGTAGCTCTCCTGAGCGACCTCCTTCGCCTATATATACTCATATACACTGGAAACATCACATACGGAGCCAAAACCCTATTTCCACCGCCGCAACCTTCTGTACCCATGAGATCCCATCTTGGGGCCTTCTTCGGCGCTCCGCCGGAGTGGCATTGATCACGGAGGGCTTCTACATCAACACCATAGCCTCTCTGATGATGTGTGAGTAGTTTACCTCAGACCTTCGGGTCCATAGTTATTAGCTAGATGGCTTGTTCTCTCTCTTTGGATCTCAATACAAAGTTCTCCTCGATTCTCTTGGAGATCTATTTGATGTAACTCTTCTTTTGTGGTGTGTTTGTCGAGATCCGATGAATTGTGGGTTTATGATCAAGATTATCTATGAACAATATTTGAATCTCCTCTGAATTCTTTTATGTATGATTGGTTATCTTTGCAAGTCTCTTCGAATTATCAGTTTGGTTTGGCCTACTAGATTGATCTTTGTTTCAATGGCAGAAGTGCTTATCTTTGGGTTCAATATTGCGGTGCTCGATCCCAGTGATAGCAGGGGAAACGACACGTATTGTATTGTTGCCATCGAGGATAAAAATACGGGGTTTATATCATATTGCATGATTTTATCCCTCTACATCATGTCGTCTTGCTTAAAGCGTTACTCTGTTCTTATGAACTTAATACTCTAGATGCATGCTGGATAGCGGTCGATGTGTGGAGTAATAGTAGTAGATGCAAGTAGGAGTCGGTCTACTTGTCACGGACGTGATGCCTATATACATGATCATACCTAGATATTCTCTTAACTATGCTCAATTCTATCAGTTGCTCGACAGTAATTCGTTTACCCACCGTAATACTTATGCTATCTTGAGAGAAGCCACTAGTGAAACCTATGGTCCCCGGGTCTATTCTCCATCATATTAATTTTCCGTCAACAAGCTATTTCTATATTTATTTACTTTGCAATATTTACTTTATTATTTATCATAAAAATACCAAAAATATTATCTTATCATCTCTATCAGATCTCACTCTCGTAAGTGACCGTGAAGGGATTGACAACCCCTTTATCGCGTTGGTTGCGAGGTTCTTATTTGTTCGTGTAGGTGCGTGCGACTCGAGCGCAGTCTCCTACGGGATTGATAGCTTGGTTCTCAAAAATTGAGGGAAATACTTACGCTACTTTACTGCATCACCCTTTCCTCTTCAAGGGAAAACCAACGCAGTGCTCAAGAGGTAGCAGGCATCACATCCGCGACAAGTAGACCGAAACGATTCTGCATCTACTCCTATTACTCCACACACAGACCGCTATCCAGCATGCATCTAGAGTATTAAGTTCATAAGAACAGAGTAACGCATTAGGCAAGATGACATGATGTAGAGAGATAAACTCAAGCAATATGATATAAACCTCGTCTTTTTATCCTCGATGGCAACAATACAATATGTGTCGTTTCCCTTTCTGTCACTGGGATCGAGCACCGGAAGATTGAACCCAAAGCTAAGCACATCTCCCATTACAAGAAAGATCAATCTAGTAGGCCAAACTAAACCGATAATTCGAAGAGACTTGCAAAGATATCAAATCATGCATATAAGAATTCAGAGAAGAATCAAATATTGTTCATAGATAATCTTGATTATAAACCCACAATTCATTGGATCTCGGCAAACACACCGCAAAAAGTATTACATCAAATAGATCTCCAAGAAGATCGAGGAGAACTTTGTCTTGAGATCCAAAGAGAGAGAAGAAGCCATCTAGCTAATAACTATAGACCCGAAGGTCTATGGTAAACAACTCACACATCATCGGAGAGGCTATGGTGTTGATGTAGAAGCCCTCTGTGATCGAATCCCCCTCCGGCAGATCGCCGGAAAAGGCCCCAATATGGGATCTCACGTGTACAGAAGGTTGCGTCGGTGGAAAAGTGGTTTTGTGGCTCCCTCCGATGGTTTCAGGGTATAAGAGTATATATAGGCGAAAGAAGTAGCTCGGTGGAGCTACGAGGGGCCCACGAGGGTGGGGGCGCGCCCTCCTGCCTCGTGGCCGCCTCGTTGCTTCCTTGACGTCCATTCCACGTCTCCTGGATTGAGTTTGTTCCAAAAAAGATCCTCGCGAATGTTTCGTTCCGTTTGGATTCCGTTTGATATTCCTTTTCTGCGAAACACTGAAATAGGAAAAAAACAGCAATTTGCACTGGGCCTTTGGTTAATAGGTAAGTTCCAAAAATAATATAAAAATTTGTATTCAAGCCCATTTAAACATCCAAACCAGATAATATAATAGTATGGAACAATAAAAAATTATGGATACGTTGGAGATGTATCAGCGACCGTCGGGGCCGGAGCCGGGGTCGGGGCCGGCGCCGTGGGCTACCGCCGGGGTCGGGGGCGAGCGCAGGGGCGCGGCGAGGGCAGGCCTCCGGCAGCGCGACGGGGGAAGAGAGAGTGTGGGGATTTGGGGGAAAAGAGGTGGGATGAAGAGAGGAGTGGGGATTTTGGGGGTTAAGTGGGCATAGCAGTAGCGCGTTTAAACAAAACACGCTATAGCTACTCCAGGTAGCTATAGCGGTTTTATGAGGAAACCGCTACTGCTACCTGATACGTCTCCAATGTATCTATAATTTTTGATTGTTCCATGCTATTATATTATCTGTTTTGGATGTTTAATGGGCTTTACTAAGCACTTTTATATTATTTTTGGGACTAACCTACTAACCCAAGGCCCCATGCAAATTGCTGTTTTTTTGCCTATTTCAGTGTTCCGCAGAAAAGGAATATCAAATGGAATGAAACCTTCGGGAGAGTTATTTTTGTAACAAACGTGATCCAGGGGACTTGGAGTGGACTTCAAGAAAGAAGCGAGGAGGCCACAAGGCAGGAGGGCGCACCTGCCCCCCCTGGGCGCGCTCCCCATCCTCGTGGGCCCCTCGTAGCTCCACCGACCTACTTCTTCCTCCTATATATACCCATATACCCTAAAAACATCCAGGAGCACCACGAAACCCTATTTCCACCACCGCAACCTTCTGTACCCGTGAGATCCCATCTTGGGGCCTTTTCCAGAGCTCCGCCGGAGGGGGAATCGATCACTGAGGGCCTCTACATCAACACCATAGCCTCTCCGATGATGTGTGTGTAGTTTACCATAGACGTTCGGGTCCATAGTTATTAGGTAGATGGCTTCTTCTATCTCTTTGGATCTCAATACAAAGTTCTCCTCGACTATCTTGGAGATCTACTCGATGTAATTCTTTTTGCGGTGTGTTTGTCGAGATCCGATGAATTGTGGGTTTATGATCAAGATTATCTATGAACTATATTTGGTTCTTCTCTGAATTCTTATATGTCTGATTTGTTATCTTTGCAAGTCTCCTCGAATTATAACTTTGGTTTGGCCTACTAGATTGATCGTTCTTGCCATGGGAGAAGTGCTTAGCTTTGGGTTCAATCTTGCGGTGTCCTTTCCCAGTGACAGCAGGGGCAGCAAGGCACGTATTGTATTGTTGCCATCGAGGATAAAAAGATGGGGTTTATATCATATTGCTTGAGTTTATCCCTCAACATCATGTCATCTTGCTTAATGCGTTACTCTGTTCTTATGAACTTAATACTCTAGATGCAGGCAGGAGTCGGTTGATGTGTGGGGTAATAGGAGTAGATGCAGAATCATTTCGGTCTGCTTGTTGCGGACGTGATGCCTATATACATGATCATGCCTAGATATTCTCATAACTATGCGCTTTTTTATCAATTGCTCGACAGTAATTCGTTCACCCACCATAAATTATGCTATCTTGAGAGAAGCCACTAGTGAAACCTATGGCCCCCGTGTCTATCTTCCATCATATTATTTTCATATCAATTTGCTATTTCTTCTATCTTTTATTTTGCAATCTTTACTTTCCAATCTATATCATAAAAATACCAAAAATATTTATCTTATTATCTCTATCAGATCTCACTTTTGCAAGTGGTCGTGAAGGGATTGACAACCCCTTTATCGCGTTGGTTGCAAGGTTCTTATTTGTTTGTGTAGGTACGAGGCGACTTGTGTGTGGTCTCCTACTGGATTGATACCTTGGTTCTCAAAAACTGAGGGAAATACTTACGCTGCTTTGCTGCATCACCCTTTCCTCTTCAAGGGAAAACCAATGCATGCTCAAGAGGTAGCACTATCTTGACTAGCTGTAGCTCTTTTCTCAAAAAAGCACTACTGCTATAACCAGTAACTATATAGCAGTTTTCCTGTTTGTTTCCTTCTATTTTCTTTTCCTTTATTTTCTCTCACTTTTCTTTTCTTTTTTTTCGAGAGCGGTGAACGAAGGGAAGGCGATATATATTGCATCGTTTGACGGTTAAGTATGGATACGAAATACAAACATATATATTACATCATTGGACCCATGCATAATAATGGCTAAGTGTGTATACAAAATAGGAACATATATATTACATCATTTGACCGATAACATACGGTTCCTCAGCGTTGACATTTTCGTTTTTGAGTGAGCTTCTTTCCCTTCTTGTTCGTTGAAGAATAATTGAGCCCCTCATTGTGACTTTTCCTTTTCCATGGAGTACGATTTTTCTTAGGTAATGTAGTATTGATTCTTCTTTTGACGTATACTTCATCATCATCGTCATCTCCCCTCACTGGGTTGCCATACTGGTCGTACTCTTCCTCGTTGGTGACTCCATCCATTCCAATGATGTTCCTTTTGCCTGTCCTCATGACAACACGGCTGGGATTGCGCGGGTCGGTTATGAAGAAGCATTGTGTCACGTGCTTAGCGTGTACCCATGGCTCGTTTTTTGCGATAGCGTTCACGGTAGCGCTCTTGGCGTCGGGTATAGTCATGGTAGTGAAATACCAGTTTTCTCTTTCGACATTCTTAGCCCATCTGACACGGAACATCGTCGTGTTGTGCAGTCCAGAGTAGTCAAGCTCCCAGATCTCCTCGACCCTTCCGTAAAATCTATCAGTTGCGTCGTTGTCGCTACCGGTCATGCATTCCATCGTCACCCCTGGGTTCTGATCATCACTATCCATACCTTTGGCCTCCGTGTAGAACGTGTATCCGTTGATATCGTATGCCTGATAGGTTACGAGGTTGGGCGAGGGGCCAAATGCTAAGGCGTATATGAGCAATCCGTCCTTAGAGCCCTCCTCCGGGGGATTAGCAATAATATGCTCTTTGAACCAATGCAGGAAAGTGGAGTTGTGCTCTCTAGTAACTTCGGCGCCCGTCCTGCATACCCCCCGGTCACGATACTTCTTTGCGATAATTTCGTTGTGCAGTGCCACGAAAGGATCTTCCTCGTCTAGGTGTTGTAGCACTACCAAGTTTGCTCTGTCAAAGTCGTTGCATCGATCTGAGTATGCCACGTGCAGTTCCCTGCGACCATTGGAGTGACCTTCTCCTTGAAGCCTCCCATCGTGCTTGTTAACGGGCAAACCAACACCAACACTAGGCGGCTAGTCTGCCCATATAGAAGATTCTCGCAGAAAGAGTTGCACTCTTGTGTCAGATAGCCCTGGACGATGCTTCCATCCGGATGGGACATGTTATGAACGAATCCTTTGATGATCCCATTCATCCTCTCAAACGGCATCATGTTGTGCAGGAATGACGGCCCCCAGGTCAATTATGTCATCCACAATATCGACACACAGATGAACTATCACGTTAAAAAACGCGGGCGGAAGTACATCTCAAGCTCATTCAGTATCAAAACGATCTCTTCCTGTAGCCTTCGGAGCTGCTTCACACTGATCAACTTTTGAGAGATGACGTCGAAAAAGTTGCAGAGACCAATAAGCGTGTCATGGACGTGCTTGTCCATTATCCCTCTAAGGGCAACAGGTGGTATCTGTATCATCATCACATGACAGTCATGGGACTTCATCCCGCTGAACCTTTTCTTGTCCGTGTCTAGATATCTGCTTATCTTGCCATAGTAACCAGAACTAACTTTGAATCTGGTAAGGCACTTAAAGAATTGATCGATCTCAGCCTGACTTAAGGTGAAGCAAGAAGGGGGGCAATAATCCTCTTCCTTTACTTTCTTGACCTTCTTCTCCCGCGCCTCTGTCTCCGTCTCTATCTCGTCTGACTTTTTACGGGGTGGCATGTGCAGATCTTCACTGATATTCAAATCTTGCAAGTTTTTTCTTACCTTCGGCCCATCCTTGGTCTTATCTGGCATGTTCATCAGTGTCGCGAGCAAGCTCTCAAGGACATTCTTACAGATATGCATTTGATCAAGGCAATGAGGTGTATCGAGTTTTTCCAATACTCCAAGTCCCAGAACACATACCTCGTCTTCCATACCTTCAGCAGCGGCTCCGGCGCCTTTTTCATCGTCTTTCCCAGCGCAGCTGCTTCCAGTTTTTCAACAGCTCATCGATTTCGGCGCCGCTCCGCTTACGTGGAGGTCCTCGATGCTCAGTGTGACCATTGAATAGATCTCCATGGTTTCTCCACAAGTCATCCAGTTCGAGCCATCTTCGATGCCACATGTACACAATTTTCCCAGACCCGCCATCTTTCCTTGACGTTAGATGCTGAGATGTCGTATCATCCATGCACCACGTGCATCCGCAATATCCATGGCACACCTTTCCTACGACATATCCATAACCAAGATAGTCATGCACCATCGTGATCAGCGCAGCTCTCATGTAGAAATACTCGCCTTTGCTGGCGTCCCATGTCTTGGCCGGTGTTTTCCATAACATGTCTAACTCCTCTTGAAGTAGCCCTAGATACAGATTAATATTATTTCTTGGTTGTTTCGGCCCTTGAATCAACATGCTCATGTGAATGTACTTCGACTTCATGCACAACCAGGGGGGAGGTTGTACATCCATACGAACATGGGCCATGTGCTATGGTTGGTGTTCTGGTTGCCAAACGGATTCATGCCATCGGTACACGCGTCGAGCATGATGTTCCTTGCATCACATTCGAAATACCGATAGAAGCCGTTCAATGCTCTCCACTGGCTTCCATCCTTGACGTGTCTCAGCTTTGGATCATCTCCATCATCGGGCTTCTTCCTCTCCGCGTGCCAGCGCATTACAGCTTTTCTTCCTTGGGATCTATGAAATACCGCTGGAGACGCGGAGTGATCGATAAGTACCATACAACTTTCTGGGGACATTTCTTCCGGTCCTTCTTGTATCGAGAAGCATTGTACACCGGACAGCTTGTTTTTTCCGCGTGCTCCTTCCGATCAATTATGCAATTGTTGATGCATGCATGGTATCTAACGTGCGGCAGATCAAGAGGGCACACGATCTTTGATATGTCTCCAACGTATCTATAATTTTTTATTGTTCCATGCTATATTATATTCTGTTTTGGATGTTTAATGGGCTTTATTATACACTTTTATATTATTATTTGGGACTAACCTATTAAAAGGAGGCCTAGCCCAAATTGCTGTTTTTTTTGCCTATTTCAGTGTTTCACAGAAAAAGAATATCAAACGGAGTCCAAACGGAATGAAACCTTCGGTAATGTGATTTTCGGAACAAACGTGATCCAGAGGATTTGGAGTCCACCTAAAGAAATCAACGAGGAGAGCACGAGGCAGGGAGGCGCGCCTACGGCCCCCCAGGCGCGCCATCCACCCTCATGGGACCCACGTTGCTCCACCGACGTACTTCTTCCTCCTATATATACCTACGTACCCCCAAACCATCAGAGGCATCCATGAAAACCTAATTCCACCGCCGCAACCTTCTATACCCATGAGATCCCATCTTGGGCCTTTTCCGGCGCTCCGGCGGAGGGGGCATTGATCACGGAGGGCTTCTACATCAACACCATAGCCTCTTCGATGATGTGTGAGTAGTTTACCTCAGACCTTCAGGTCCATAGTTATTAGCTAGATGGCTTCTTCTCTCTCTTTGGATCTCAATACAAAGTTCTCCTCGATTCTCTTGGATATCTATTCGATGTAATCTTCTATTGCGGTGTGTTTGTCGAGACCGATGAATTGTGGGTTTATGATCAAGTTTTTCTATGAACAATATTTGAATCTCCTCTGAATTCCTTTATGTATTATTGGTTATCTTTGCAAGTCTCTTCGAATTATCAGTTTGGTTTGGCCTACTAGATTGATCTTTCTTGCAATGGGAGAAGTCTTCGGGTTCAATCTTGCGGTGCTCGATCCCAGTGAAAGAAAAGGAAACGACACGTATTGTATTGTTGCCATTGAGGATAACAAGACGGGGTTTGTATCATATTGCATGAGTTTATCCATCTACATCATGTCATCTTGCTTAAAGCGTTACTCCATTCTTATGAACTTAATACTCTAGATGCATGCTGGATAGCTGTCGATGTGTGGAGTAATAGTAGTAGATGCAGAATCGTTTCGTTCTACTTGTCGCGGACGTGATGCCTATATACCTGATCATACTTAGATATTCTCATAACTATGCTCAGTTCTATCAATTGCTCGACAGTAATTTGTTCACCCACCGTAATACTTATGCTCTTCAGAGAAGCCACTAGTGAAACCTATGGCCCCCGGGTCTATTTTCCATCATATTAATCTTCCAACACTTAGCTATTTCTATTGCCGTTTATTTTACTTTGCATCTTTATTTCTCTTTATCATAAAAATACCAAAAAAATTATCTTATCATATCTATCAGATCTCACTCTCGTAACTGGCCGTGAAGGGATTGACAACCCCTTTATTACGTTGGTTGCGAGGTTCTTATTTGTTTGTGTAGGTGCGTGGGACTCGAGCGTGGTCTCCGACTGGATTGATACCTTGGTTCTCAAAAACTGAGGGAAATACTTACGCTACTTTACTGCATCGCCCTTTCCTCTTCAAGGGAAAACCAACGCAGTGCTCAAGAGGTAGCAAGAAGGATTTCTGGTGCCGTTGCCGGGTAGTCTACGCACAAGTCAAGACATACCAAGTACCCATCACAAATCCTATCCCTTGCATTACATTATTTGCCATTTGCCTCTTGTTTTCCTCTCCCCCACTTCACCCTTGCCATTTTATTCGCCCTCTCTTTTCTGTTCGCCCTCTTTTTCGCTTGCCTCTTGTTTGCTTGTGCTACCATGTGCCTTCCTTTTGCTTGCATCTTCACTTGCTAAAAGTTTACGGATCCTCATCCACTTGCTAATCTCTTTAAGAGATCCAATTATGATGAACCAATTTCTAGTGATTTGAGTGCACTAGATTATCTTTATGAGGTTTTGCTTGAAATCCGTGAATCCAAAAATTATGATGAAGAAATTTATGAAGAGATTCACGATAGCTCGTTGAATAAAAAGCATGATTGCAATGATTTTACTATAAATTCTCTTGATGTCAATTATTCTAATAATATGCAAAACCCTAAGCTTGGGGATGCGAGTTTTGCTATGTCTACTACTTGTTGCAATGATCATGATTGGGGTGATTCTTCTTTTGATCTTGAAAATTTATTTAAGCCCCATGATGAATATGAGATTGATAATAATTTTTGCAATAATATTGAAAGTGGGTTTGGAAGAGTGTCAATTTAGATCCCACATATTTGGAGAATGTTCAATCTTATGGTATTTTTGATAAAAGTGGGTTTGGAGAGGTCATGACTTTAGTTAATGTTAATCCCACTATTTTGGAAGAGTGTCAACTTTGCATGCATGTGGATCGTGTTGAAAATATTTATTGTGATAGCTATTTTGTTGAATTTGCTTATGATCCCACATGTAATTATTTTGAGAGAGGAAAATATGGTTGTAGAAATTTTCATGATAATAAATTACCTCTCGTTATGTTGAGATTGCTATTGTTTCTTTCCACTTCCTTGCATATGCTAGTTTTTGGTTGCTATGATAATTTGTTTGCCTATAAGATTCCCATGCATAGGAAGTACGTTAGACTTAGATGTGTTTGTCACGTGTTTCATGATGCTCTCTTTGTGCTTCAATTATTGTTTTTCATGTGAGCATCGTTGAAATCTTATGTCTAGCTAGGGGCGTTAAACGATAGCGCTTGTTGGGAGGCAACCCAATTTTATTTTAGTTTTTTGCTTTTTTGCTTATGTTTAGGAATAAATCTTTGATCTAGCCTGTGGTTAGATTTGTTTTTATGTTTTAATTAGTGTTTGTGCCAAGTTAAACCTATAGGATCTTCTTGGATGATAGTTATTTGATCTTGCTGAAAATTCCAGAAGTTTTCTGTTCACAAAAACAATTGTTAAAAATCACCAGAACGTGATAAAATACTGATTACAATTGCAGTAGATCAATAAACAAATTATCTAGGTCGTCCTATTTTGGTAGATTTTTCTGAGTTCTAGAAGTTTGAGTTAGTTACAGATTACTACAGACTGTTCTGTTTTTGACAGATTCTGTTTTTCGTGTGTTGTTTGCTTATTTTGATGAATCTATGGATAGTAGAAGAGTTTATAAACCATAGAGAAGTTGTAATACAGTAGGTTTAACACCAATATAAATGAAGAATGAGTTCAATACAGTACCTTGAAGTGGTGTTTTGTTTTTCTTTCGCTAACGGAGCTCACGAGATTTTCTGTTAAGTTTTGTGTTGTGAAGTTTTCAAGTTTTGGGTAAAGATTTGATGGATTATGGAACAAGGAGTGGCAAAAGCCTAAACTTGGGGATGCCCAAGGCAGCCCAAGGTAAATCTAAGGACACCAAAAAGCCAAAGCTTGGGGATGCCCCGGAAGGCATCCCCTCTTTCGTCTTCATCCATCGGTAACTTTACTTGGAGCTATATTTTTATTCACCACATGATAAGTGTTTTGCTTGGAGCGTCTTGTATGATTTGATTCTTTGATATTTAGTTTACCAGAATCATCCTTGTTGTACACACCTTTTGAGAGAGACACACATGATTCGGAATTTATTAGAATACTCTATGTGCTTCACTTATATCTTTTGAGCTATATAGTTTTTGCTCTAGTGCTTCACTTATATCTTTTAGAGCACGGCGGTGGTTTTGTTTTATAGAAACTGTTGTTCTCTCATGCTTCACTTATATCATTTTGAGAGTCCTACAAAACATCATGGTAATTTGCTTAAATTGAGAAATTAGTCGTAATATGATAGGCATCCAAGATTAGTAAAAACTTTCTTATAAGTGCGTTGAATACTAAGAAAAGTTTGATGCTTGATGATTGTTTTGAGATATGAAGATGGTGATATTAGAGTCATGCTAGTTGAGTAGTTGTGAATTTGAGAAATACTTGTGTTAAAGTTTGTGATTCCCGTAGCATGCGCGTATGGTGAACCGTTATGTGATGAAGTCGGAGCATGATTTATTTATTGATTGTCTTCCTTATGAGTGGCGGTCGGGGACGAGCGATGGTCTTTTCCTACCAATCTACCCCCCCTAGGAGCATGCGCGTAATACTTTGCTTTCATAACTCGTAGATTTTTGCAACAAGTATATGAGTTCTTTATGACTAATGTTGAGTCCATGGATTATACGCACTCTCTTCCTTCCACCATTGCTAGCCTCACTAATACCATGCTCTTTTTGTCGGTATCATACACCCACCATATACCTTCCTCAAATAGCCACCATACCTACCTATCATGGCATTTCCATAGCCATTCCGAGATATATTGCCATGCAACTTACCACCATTCCGTTTACTATGACATGCTTCATAATTGTCATATTGATTTGCATGATCATGTAGTTGACATTGTATTTGTGGCAAATCCACCATTCATAATTCATACATGTCACTCTTGATTCATTGCATATCCCGGTACACCGCCGGAGGCATCCACATAGAGTCATATTTTGTTCTAAGTTTTGAGTTGTAGTTCTTGAATTGTAAAGAAAATAAAAGTGTGATGATCATCATTATTAGAGCATTGTCCCAAGTGAGGAAAGGATGATGGAGACTATGATTCCCCCATAACTCGAGATGAGACTCTGGACTAAAAAAAGAGAGAAAACGAGACAAGGGACAATGCTACTATCCTTTATCCACACTTGTGCTTCAAAGTAGCACCATGATCTTCATGATAGAGAGTCTCCTATGATATCACTTTCATATACTGGTGGGAAATTTTCATTATAGAACTTGGCTTGTATATTTAAATGACGGGCTTCCTCAAAATGCCCTAGGTCTTCGTGAGCAAGCAAGTTGGATGCACACCCACTTAGTTTCTTTTGTTGAGCTTTCATATACTTATAGCTCTAGTGCATCCGTTGCATGGCAATCCCTACTCACTCACATTGATATCTATTAATGGGCATCTCCATAGCCTGTTGATACGCCTAGTTGATGTGAGACTATCTTCTCCTTTTTTGTCTTCTCCACAACCACCATTCTATTCCACATGTAGTGCTATGTCCATGGCTCACGCTCATGTATTGCATGAAGATTGAAAAGTTTGAGAACACCAAAAGTATGAAACAATTGCTTGGCTTGTCATCGAGGTTGTGCATGATTAAATACTTTCTGTGATGAAGATAGAGCATAGCCAGACTATATGATTTTGTAGGGATAACTTTCATTGTCGATGTTATTTTGAGAAGACATAATTGCTTATTTAGTATGCTTGAATTATTATTATTTTTATGTCAATACTAAACTTTTATCTTGAGTCATTCGGATATGAACATTCATACCACAATTAAGAGAATTACATTGAAAATTATGCCAAGTAGCATTCCACATCAAAAATTCTGTTTTATCATTTACATACTCAAGGACGAGCAGGAATTAAGCTTGGGGATGCTTGATACGTCTCCAACGTATCTATAATTTTTTTATTGTTCCATGCTATATTATATTTCGTTTTGGATGTTTAATGGGCTTTATTATACACTTTTATATTATTTTTTGGGACTAACTATTAACCAGAGGCCCAGCCCAAATTGCTGTTTTTTTGCCTATTTCAGTGTTTCGCAGAAAAAGAATATCAGACAGAGTCCAAACGGAATGAAACCTTCGGGAACGTGATTTTCGGAACAAACGTGATCCAAAGGACTTGGAGTCCACATAAAGAAATCAACGAGGAGAGCACGAGGCAGGGGGGCGCGCCTAGCCCCCCAGGCGCGCCCTCCACCCTCGTGGGGCCCACGTTACTCCACCGACATACTTCTTCCTCCTATATATATACCTATGTATCCCCAAACCATCAGAGGCATCCACGAAAACCTAATTCCACTGCCGCAACCTTTTGTACCTGTGAGATCCCATCTTGGCGCCTTTTCCGGCGCTCCGCCGGAGGGGGCATTGATCACGAAGGGCTTCTACATCAACACCATAGCCTCTCCGATGATGTGTGAGTAGTTTACCTCAGACCTTTGGGTCCATAGTTATTAGCTAGATGGCTTCTTCTCTCTCTTTGGATCTCAATACAAAGTTCTCCTCGATTCTCTTGGAGATCTATTCAATGTAATCTTTTATTGCGGTGTGTTTGTCGAGACCGATGAATTATGGGTTTATGATCAAGTTTGTCTATGAACAATATTTGAATGTCCTCTGAATTCTTTTATGTATGATTGGTTATCTTTGCAAGTCTCTTTGAATTATCAGTTTGGTTTGGCCTACTAGATTGATCTTTCTTGCAATGGGAGAAGTGTTTAGCTTTGGGTTCAATCTTGCGGTGCTCGATCCCAGTGACAGAAAGGGAAACGACACATATTGCATTGTTGCCATCGAGGATAGCAAGATGGGGTTTATATCATATTGCATGAGTTTATCCCTCTACATCATGTCATCTTGCTTAAAGCGTTACTCCGTTCTTATGAACTTAATACTCTAGACGCATGCTGGATAGCGGTCGATGTGTGGAGTAATAGTAGTAGATGCAGAATCGTTTCAGTCTACTTGTCGCGGACGTGATGCCTATATACATGATCATACCTAGATATTCTCATAACTATGCTCAATTCTATCAATTGCTCGATAGTAATTTGTTCACCCACCATAATACTTATGCTCTTGAGAGAAGCCACTAGTGAAACCTATGGCCCCCGGGTCTATTTTCCATCATATTAATCTTCCAACACTTAGCTATCTCTATTGCCGCTTATTTTACTTTGCATCTTTATTTCTCTTTATCATAAAAATACCAAAATTATTATCTTATCATATCTATCACATATCACTCTCGTAACTAACCGTGAAGGGGTTGACAACCCCTTTATTGTGTTGGTTGCGAGGTTCTTATTTGTTTGTGTAGGTGCGTGGGACTCGAGCGTGGTCTCCTACTGGATTGATACCTTGGTTCTCAAAAACTGAGGGAAATACTTACACTACTTTACTGCATCACCCTTTCCTCTTCTCGGCCTCATCCACACTAGTAGGACATAGATTCTCTACGGGAAGAACATCCTTTAGGTACTTGAGATGCTCATCGAGGCTAGTGTCGGTCCATTTGTTTTTAGCCTTCGTCTTCAGGAGTTGGAGCATGAAACTCAAGCGGGTCACCTCAGGATTGCAACCATCATACAATGGAGTGTTCGAGTCTACCACCAATTGCTGCAGCTTAGCCTCCTCTCTAGGAGGAGCTCTCTCAATACTCGTCTCCTTGTGAAGCAGTGCTTGAACATGAGGGTCCCGCATGATTGAACTTAGTACCGACGAACTATGCTGCGTGGAGTCCACATTCTCTCCGCCGCCATGTCCGGCCCCTTCTCCTCCGCCATGTCTGGCCCCTTCTCCGCCGCCATGTCCGGCCTCTTCCCCGCCGCCATTATCGATCATCTCTTCGTCTTGCCCCGTGTCGTCATTGCATGCCACGTCGGTGTCCTCAACATCATCATCCTCATCTTCAATTATCCACTGAGTATAGCCATCCATGAAACCAGTCATGAGCAGGTGCGCTTCGACATGACCATCGTCATAGGGGTCGAGCCAAAGTATTCCTTTGCATTTTCGACACGGACATAAAACCTCTGTCGGGTTATTTTCTTTCATGTCCTGCACCGCTGACCGCAACCACCTATCCACCATCGTTCCACAGACCATCAGGAACGTCTGCTTGGTAATAATAAGATAATTTATTAAAAATGTGTGCATGCATCAAAGTCATACAAAAATTCTGCATGACCTTCCCTAAAGTTAGGACATATAGATCTAGAGTTTGCCCGGAATTCGCTGAAACGGAAATAAATCAACATTTCGGCAAAACATAGGCAACTCAAAAGCACAATTCGGCGTCAACTCATGCCACACACACAATTTCCATCATATCGCCCAATTATCATATCGCACACACATACACATATTTACATTCTTGCAAAAGCATGAAATTTGAGTCACCTATCTCGAGATCGAGCACACGGTGGAGATGATGATGTAGGGAGATCAAAAGTGGACAAAGCTCTTCTTGACAAAGATAGATGTAGTTAGGGGGCAAATAGGTCACTTAAATAAATGCTACATCTACTTAGCTAGCTAATTTGGGAGGAGACAACTTCAACTAGTGGAGGGGGAAGGAAAAAGAGAAAGGAGATGCATTAATGGAGGCGGTGTAGTTAGCTAAGAGTAATGAAGAGAGAGAAAGGTATGTAGAAGAGGGAGAGTAATGGGGGGAGAAGTATTGAGGAAGAAGCAAAGTGAGAGAGAGAGGATGTGGGAGGTAGGGGAAAGGTAAGAGAGTGTAGCGACCCGACCTCAGACGGGCAAGTCTCTTTGCTTAAGTGTCATCCCTGGATCGGTGTGCTGACACACACATTACTCGAAGATTTATAACAGAGGTAAATCACATGTATAAAGTAACGTAAATACTATTACCTCAATCCAAATAGCGAAAGTAACAACAAGGTTGTGGATTCCCATCAACACCAACGGCAAAGTTGAGTGTAGAAATCATAACCCTAACGTATCACTTACTCGTCGTAAGAAATCCTGCAACATGAGACGTTGCAGCCACAAAGGGTCAGTACATTGAATGTACTGGCAAATTCACACCATAGGATAATGATGAATAATAACTATCACTACATGCATATATGGCTGGTGGAAAAGCTCTATGGTTATAATGTTTTTGCGAAAAGCCAATTTTTCCCTACGACAAAGGAATATATTTTATTTAACTACAAAGTTGGTTGATAAATATTGAGAAGGTTCCTCCAACTCAATCCCAAAATAATAATCATTAACCCAATCAAATTAATTAAATAAAGTGTTGAGATCAACATGATAATCCAAGAACCAGATACTCAAGATTGTCCATAACCGGGGACACGGCTAACCATGATTAGTTTGTACACTCTGCAGAGGTTTGCGCACTTTTCCGCACAAGACTCGATCTCCTCCGTTGGATTTCTCTCACTACATGGTGATTGAGAAACGGATGACCGAGACACAGTCTTTCTGAAGCATTAACTCTCTACTCTGGATAGACAGTACCATGTACAACCCATAACATCTGCTAGTCTACCTCTTCAAGAGCTTCACGCAACTTACTCAACTATGATAGAGCCCATAATGGCTTGTGGCTGCACACAGAAGTCTCTAGCATGAATAATCATATGGTCCCTTTGAGCCTGGGTGGCATTCCATAGGGTGATCACACGGGTCCTCCGGGATCCCCTTGGGCAAGCACTGGGTTCTCAGGTGCCCGGGCAAACCACTGGGTGCTCCAGGGTGCCCCTACCATTCCACCCAGATGTGTATTAAAGTAGCCACCTTAAGTTGAACCATTAAGTAAACAATCTCACATATGTTGATGAAGATGATTCGCACTCATAACTCCTGATAGTTCTACTCGTCACACTCCGGTCAATCTAGTGCGAGCAAGCAATAGTAACCACACATAAGCAATCACTCAAAAGATCGGAAAGAACGAAGAAGACACTTCGGAAAACATCAAAACCAAGCAAATAACTCTTGCAACCTAAAATAATTTCTAACAGTACCAAAATTATGTGAATTTGGCCTTGTCAGAAAGTTTAGGTCAAGAGCTTTAATTTGCAAAAATAATAAACTAAATCGGAGTTACGAAACTCAAGTTATGAACAAAAGAAGGTTGAATTCAAATCTATTCTAATTCAAATTTTAAACCTTTCAAAAACATGTTTAATTTGTTTTACTGGATAGAGGATCATAACGAAGAAGTGGGCGTTGGTTTCGTTGGATTTGAACAAATGAGCGAAAAGTAGTGGTCGTTTGAAAAACAGGGACTACACTGTAAAAGAAAAACTACAAATAGGTCCTTGGATAGAAAATAAAAAACTCTACAGTACGAACGTTCGCTGCCGAACGCTAACTACTGAAAACCGTTCGCTACAAAACCCTAACTAATGAATGCTCGCAAAATAAACTAGACTAAACAATAAACCATTTTTTTAGAAAAACCGAAGTAAGCCTAAACCCTAAAAAAACCGGACCAGGCAGTTTTGTACCGGTTCAGGTGGCGGTTCGGGTCGACGGCGGCGGATGGCAGCGGCGGCTCCGGCGTCGAGGCGAATGGCGGCGGCGGTGGCTTCAGCCTCGGGCGGCGGGGTTTGGCGCGGCGGCTCCAAGCGGGAGTGGGGAAGGCGCGGGCGGCGACGGCAAGAAGTGCGCAGCGGTAGAGCAGCGGATCTCGCCGGCGGCGGGTGGAGCGGCGGCGGCTGAGGGAGTCCTAGATTAGGGGGTCCTCAGACAGCCGGACTATATACTTCTGCCGGACTGTTGGACTATGAAGATACAAGATTGAAGACTTCGTCCCGTGTCCGTGTGGGACTCTCCTTGGCGTGGAAGGCAAGCTTGGCAATTCGGATATGTAGATCTCCTCCCTTGTAACTGACTCTATGTAACCCTAGCCCCCTCCGGTGTCTATATAAACCGGAGGGTTTAGTCCGTAGGACAACAACAACAATCATAACCATAGGCTAGCTTCTAGGGTTTAGCCTCTACGATCTCGTGGTAGATCAACTCTTGTAATACTCATATTCATCAAGATCAATCAAGCAGAAAGTAGGGTATTACCTCCATTGAGAGGGCCCAAACCTGGGTAAACATCGTGTCCCCTGCCTCCTGTTACCATCCATCTTAGACGCTCAGTTCAGGACCCCCTACCCGAGATCCGCTGGTTTTGACACCGACATTGGTGCTTTCATTGAGAGTTCCACTATGCCGTCACCATAAGTCTTGATGGCTCCTTCGATCATCAGCAAAAATGGGATCCAGGGTGAGATTTTTCTCCCTGGACAGATCTTCGTATTCAACGGATTCGTACTGCGGGCCAACTCCCTTGGCCATCTGGAGCAGATCGAAAGCTACGCCCCTGGCCATCAGGTCAGGTTTGGAAGCTTGAACTATTCCACTGACATCCGCAGAGACTTGATCTTCGACGGATTCAAGCCCATGTCAGGTGCGCCGCACAGTCATGACGAGCACGACTTAGCTCTGCCGCCGGACAGTGTTCGGGCGATCACACCTGCGGCTACTCCGGCTCTCAATCCGGAGCAGATTGTGCCGTCCGAGGAAGGGTGGATAGACCCCGCCATGGAGGCCGCACACTTAGCGGCGATAGAGCCAAATGCTGACTTCACCCCCTATGAGACGTGTGCTGCCGGACACCTGGATTCGTCCCCGGCCACGGGCTCCGAACCGCCTGCGTCCGTGCCCGTTGAATCTGATTTGGCACCGATCATGGAGTTTTCCTCTGCAGATATCTTTCAGCTAAATTCACTAAGGTCTCTCTCCTTGTCTGGAGACCCTTGGCCGAACTATGTCCGGCTTGAGTGGGAAGCGAACGACGAGGAAATTCGTTCCCCACCCACCACCCACTTAATAGCCACTGTCGACGACTTAACCGACATGCTCGATTTCGGCTCCGAAGACATCGACGGTACGGACGACGATGCAGGAGACGAACAGGAACCACCGCCCATAGGGCGCTGGACTGCCACCTCATCATATGATATATACATGGTGGACACCCCCAAAGAAGGCAATGGCGATAAGGCAACAGAGGATAATCCCTCCAAGAAGCAATCCAAGCACCGGCGTGTGCGGCGCTGCTCTAAGTCCCGCCATAGCAAAAGCAGCGATACTGGTACAAGAGAAAATAATGCTCCGGGTAGTGCCGAAGACGATGACAATCCCTTCCAGCCAGGCCTCAAGCGGGAGGATGGCCAAGCTAGCCCTCAAGAACAGGCAGCAGACGGAGAATGAGAGGATGACAATTACATGCCTCTCTCCCAAGATGAGGTGAGCCTCGGCGACGAAGAATTTATCGTGCCTGAGGATCCCGTCGAGCAGGAGCGCTTCAAGCGCCGGCTTATAGCCACAGCAAATAGCCTGAAGAAAAAGCAACAACAGCTTCGAGCTGACCAAGACCTGCTAGCGGATAGATGGACCGAGGTCCTGGCGGCCAAGGAATACGAACTCGAACGCCCAACCAAGAGTTACCCAAAGCGCAGGTTGCCACCCCAACTCGAGGAGGAAGCATTAAAACCTACATTACCACCGTATGATGCGGCTGATCGGCCACCTCGTGGCCGAGATAGAGTGGCATATCAGCCCCAAGTTCAGCCCGCACCCCGCCACCATTCAAACAAAAACACCAAGGCTCAGGGCAACATGCGGGACCTGCGAGACGTATTGGAAAACAAAGCAGGACATACAAGATCGATCTACGAATCACGGGGGCGCGCCCCAACGTCTGACGATGATCGTCACGCCGGATTTACTAAAAGCAAATCCGGCCGGGCCGAATACAGCAGACAAGACTCGTATGAACTGCGTCGTGACATAGCCCGGCACAAAGGCGCCGCACACCCCCTATGCTTCACTGATGAAGTAATGGTCATGAATTCCCAGAAGGGTTTAAACCCGTGAACATTGAATCATATGATGGCACGACAGACCCTGTGGTATGGATAGAGGATTTCTTCCTCCACATTCGTATGGCCCGCGGAGATGATCTACACGCCATCAAGTATCTCCTGCTAAAACTCAAAGGGCCGGCTCGGCATTGGCTGAATAGCTTGCCGGTAAATTCCATTGGAAGTTGGGAGAACCTGGCAGACGCATTCCTGGATAACTTCCAAGGCACTTATGTGCGACCACCGGATGCTGACGATTTAAGTCACATAACACAATAGCCCGGAGAGCTAGCTAGGAAATTCTGGACTTGGTTCCTAACTAAAAAGAACCAAATTGTCGACTGTCTGGATGCCGAAGCCCTAGCGGCCTTTAAACATAACATCCGTGATGAGTGGCTCGCCCGGCATCTCGGCCAAGAGAAGCCAAAATCCATGGCAGCCCTCACGACACTTATCACCCGCTTTTGTGTGGGCGAAGATAGCTGGTGGGCCCGTATCAACAACATAGCAAGCAACCCTGGCACATCAGAAGCCAGAGATAGCAACGGCAAACCCTGGCGCAGTAAACACAAGCGCCGTAAACATGGTGTTAATGCCGAAGATACGGCAGTTAATGCTCGATTTAGTGGCTCTAAGTCCGGTCAGCGGAAAGGGCCACTCAAAAACAAAAGTTCGGGTCCGTCCAGTTTGGACCGCATACTCAACCGCCAATGCCAAATTCATGGCACACCAGGAACGCCAGCCACCCATACTAACAGAGAATGCTGGGTCTTCAAACAAGCCGGTAGGGCAGGCGCAAAAAACAAAGACGGGGGGACTCAAAGCGATGATGGCGACGAAGAGCCTAGATCACCGAACACAGGAGGGCAAAAGAAATTTCCCTCGCAAATCCGAATGGTGAACGTGGTAAACACCACCCAAATTCCCAACCCGGACCAGATACGCACCCTCAGGGATGCCGACTTAACGGAACTAGTCGTCCCACAATATAAACTGGGGCCAGTCACCTTCAACCGCACAGATCGTCCGGTTAACGCCAATTAGGGCAATCCAGCCGCACTAGTCCTCGACCCAATAATTGACGGGTTCCACCTCACACAAGTCCTTATGGACGGAGGCAGCAATTTAAACCTGCTTTACCAGGACACAGTGCGCAAGATGGGCATCGATCATTCGATGATCAAACCCACTAAAGCCACTTTCAGAGGCATTATACTAGGTGTGGAAGCCAGCTATGCAGGCTCCATCGCCCTTGAGGTAGTCTTCGGATCACCAGACAATTACCGTACCGAAGAGTTAATCTTCGAAATCGTCCCTTTCGCAGTGATTATCAGGCACTGCTCGGACAAACTACATTCGCTCGATTCAACGCGGTGCCACATTATGCCTACTGTAAGCTCAAGATGCCTGGTCCATGCGGCGTCATCACGGTTAATGGCAAGGCCGAACTTTCATTCGGCACCACCGAGTACACCGCTGCCTTAACAGCAGAAGCAATGAACAGTACCCTCCAGCCGAACCTTGAGTCGAAGGCCAGGCTCCCGGACACCGCCAAAGGACTCCGAACTACTTCGCAGCAGGATAGCCTGGCTCATCCGGAGCTCAGTTAAGCACTTCGGCGAAAGCCAGGACAGGCCGCACACAGCGGCTCAATCGCTCTTCGGCACAAAAAAAATTTCTTACATTTCCTTTGCAGGTTCACCTCTACGCTGACCAGGACGGGCGATATGGAGGCAGCTCAAACGCACAGGGCAATCCTTAGATATTCCCCACGATGACCATCCGATTATACTCCGGATCCGCACACTGCTTCTCCCCCCCCCCCCGGTCTCAACAGGTTCCACAGTCATATTTCCTTTTTATCACATTACCTGTACTCATACGCATCGACGTACAATTCAAATACAACATGTGGATTCATATGACGCTTATCTGCTGTTATTTCTTGTTAAAATTCTTTTGTCAAGTGGCATTCATACACCGCGATATACCTTCAAATATGCCAGGGACTTCGTTTTACCCATAATACGGCAACAAATCCTGAACACCTTCACGGAAGTTCGGCACCCCAAACCTATAGCATTATATGCATCAGCTCCGAATCATGTCTTGGGTCAATAGTTGGGTTTGCCCGGCTCCTACGTTTTGGTACCTTATGTTCCGCTATATCGGCTAAGGTAGCATTGGGAGAACTACTGCGATTGTGTCCCGGTTCTTCCGGACGAGCACCTCAGTAGAGAAAGCCGAAAACTGACTGTCATGATACGGCGAGAGCTGGTCAGCTGTTCAAGAGGTTGTAAAATCTTTAAGGATTTCTCCCGCATAATGCCATAACCAATGCAGCGTGCGATGGATCGGTTTTTCTTCCGATCAGGCGCTTATAGAGCCCCTCGTGCGGTCTTCCGAACACCAGGGGCTGCGCCTACCTTCCTAAAGCTCCTATGGCTAAGTGAGAGCGATAAAGCCCTATAGTCTGATTGCCTGGTTCGTTGTGCTGAACACCTCCATCGAAGGACCCAAAACTGGGATAAAGAGTGATCAGGTTTATCCCGAACACCCCCGTACTTCTTACGTGGGGGCAGAAGCCGACGACTGGCCAACTCTCAGGATTAATATATAAAACGGCCGCACATGAGGATAAAATTTTATATAACAGTCAATAAATAATATAAATGACCTCGTTCAAACATTACAAAGGACAACATGATTTGCATTCATGGAAATATAATGTCCTTCGTACATAGCTCCGCCGCTAGGTAGGATCCTTTCAGGACACTCTCATAATATAATTCAGGCTTGTGGTGCTCCTTCCCCTCTAGCGGTCCTTCGGTCATCAGCTTTTTAGCATCCATCTTCCCCCAGTGCACCTTTGCCCGGGTGAAGGCCATTCGCGCGCCCTCTATACAGATCGACCGCTTGATGACATCAAGTCGAGGGCAGGCACTCACAAACCGCTTCACGAGCCCGAAGTAGCTACTTGGAATCGGCTCGGCGGGCCATAGCCGGATAATCAGATCCTCCATGGCTAGTTCCGCCGCCTTATGCAGTTCGATCAGCTGTTTCAGTTGATCGACAAAAGGCACCGGATAATTTGGTGCCAAATACTACAACCAGAAGAGCTTATCCATAGTGTTCCTTTCTTCGGCTCGGTAGAATTGGGCGGCATCCGATATGCTGCAGGGTAGCTCAGCAAATACCCCTGAGAAATCCGAATTCAAAATTAGAAACATAATTTTCTCCTCAAATACTTGCTTTATATGGAAAAATCCTTACCCGACGCGATCTTCCTCGCCTCTTGGAGCCCCTGCAGGGCGCTTTGGGTTTCCTCCCGGGCATTGCTCGTGGCCAGATGAGCCTTGGTGAGTTCGGATTCTTTCTCCGTCAAACTCTGCTCCAAAGTCTCGCATTTCTTCACGGCCTCTTGAAGCTCCTGCTCAGCTTCAATAACCCTGGCCTCGTGTTTCTCACAAAGAGCCTGCTCCACGGCTGCCCTTTTCTCGGCCTCAGCCACAGCCTATTTAAGAGCCTCGACTTCGGTCATCGTCCCTATTGCAAATCATGGAACATACTTTATCATACTGAAAATTCATTCACAATAAACGTGAACAAGACTTGGGCATACCTTGTTTATCTCCCAACTGCATTTTCAACTGGCCAAGTTCTTCTTTGGCCTGCTCTAGACTTTGATTCAGTCCGGAGACCTCCGCAGTATGAGAGGCAGCAGCCGCTACAGACGCCTGCTTATAACAGAAGAGAGATAGATGTCATCAAATGAGTCTTCCTGCGAACATAAATTATCCTCTGTCCGGTTCTTTCTTTCACCGAACAGTGTATCAGGGGCTACTATCCATACCATGACACTCTTCAAAACCTCATAAAACATACCTTAAAACCTTTTACAAGGCTGATACATGCTTCATTCAGTCCACTCTCAGCAGACTGAATCTTCTCAATCACCGCACCCATAAGGGCACGGTGTTCATCGACGATGGAGGCGCGCTTCAGCGCCACCAACAAAGCATCCGACACCTATGGTTGGACAAAGGTTGCCAGGGAGCAAGCACGCCCCCCCTAGCTGAGAGAGGCTCCCTGCTTGATTCTGGAGCCGTATTGGTCTCTGGAATTGCATCTGGCTGGGAGCCGAATTCAAGATGGCCGCCGCCGTCAGCTACCATGGAAATTTTCTCCCCCATGTGTCTGGCCCCTAAAGTTTGACCTCCAGTCGCCACCTTCACGGTCTTTTCCTCTCCTCCTTGGCCGGGGTCCTTCTGGGATGAAGCCTCAGTGTTATTCACTTGTTTGGAGAAAGGGGCCTTCGGGGGCGTCCCCCTCTCCGTAGCATCCGATCTCAGCGAATCCTTTGATGAGGATTGTTTGGTATGGGACCTTGCCGGACTTCAAAAAATATGGCTGAGGTTAAAATACTATGCCATGATGAGTCTGGACGCATAAACGTACTCGGATTTGATATACTCACGAGTTCACCAGGGGCTGGGCCCTGTGATCCCATGCCGGGCCGCTGTCGGCGGCGGCAGTGGACTCCTCCGAAAGAGGAGCTTTTCCCCTTTTAGGTGACTCGGCCTCCAAGTGTCCTTACAAAAAATACACTTCCGTGATGATACGTGTTTGTCACAGTAGGTCGCGTTTTTTGTCATGCATGTACATCCATGACGATTTTATGACAGAATCAAGATAGTCATACCCGTGCTGTCGTATAAGTGTTTCCATGACATTACCAAAATTATCATCACGGAAGTGTCCACTTCCATGAAGATAAATCGAGCGTCACAGAAGTGCTTTCGTCAAGGGTTACCGACACGTGGCATCCACCGTAACGAAACGTCGTTAAGCTATCGGGTCAGGTTTTGGATCCGATAACCCGTTAACAACCCCGACCAATGGAGATTTTCCACGTGTAAAATCATCATTGGCTGGAGGAAACATGTGTCGGCTCATCGTTGGGACAGATGTCATCCACTCATTGGACGGAAGGCGCCTATGATACGTCGACACGTGGCACGGCCCAACAGAGGCCCATTCCTGTGAAAAGGCCGGCCCGTTTGACTTGGTCAAAAGGTGGCGGGCTGGCCCATGGGAAGCCTATTAACGGCCTGTTCGCATATAGCCCATTTACAGCCCGCTAACCCAAGGACCGTTACGCCCTATCCAAATTAGGCCCAGTAGCGTCATCTGGGCCATCCAATATGATTCCAGCCGGTTTTCACTTCTGGCGCATGTATGGCCCATGACGTCTTTCGGCCCATATGAGGCCCTATGTAACTCTTGGCCTATTAACGGCCCGTGCTGAAACTGGCCCATAATGAACAGTGTATCACTTTACACCCATTAACGGCCCGTGGTGAAACTGGCCCGTAATGAACAGTGTATCACTTTACACCCATTAACGGCCCGTGGTGAATGGCCCGTAATGAACAGTGTATCACTTTATACCCATTAACGACTCGTTATTCCATTGAGCCATTTCCAGCCCATGTTATCTTTCGGCCTTCTCAGAGCCCATTTATTCTTGGGCTCATTTCCAGCATTCGTTTACTTATGGCCGGTTACTGTCATTTTCTGCTTGTGGACCAAATTCAGCCCGTGGTTACAGTCGGCCCGTTTGTGGTCCGTTAATATACGTTTGGCCATTTTCATAGCGTCATCAAATACGGCCTATTAACAATGGCCCGTTATGGTTGGCCCATGAACGAACGATTCCAACTCTAGCCCGTTTACAGCCATAATGCGGTTTGTTTGGCCCATGTTTGGCCAATCGATCATACGACCCGTATAAGGCCCATTGATGATATGGCCCGCAGAAGGCCCATTGTTTCTACATCCCGTAGAAGGCCCATTGTTTCTATGGCCCATAGAAGGCCCATTGTTTCTACGGCCAGTAAGAGGCCCAGTGTCACTACAATAAATATTAGCCCATGGTTATTGTGGCCTAGTTTTAAAAAATAGGTTATTGCAGCCACTAGCTAACCGCGGAAAAAGAACTACAATGACTACAAGAAAACAAATAAACAAGACAACAAGGAAATAAATAAGCAAGCAACTAATGCAAGGCTATCACGGCTATTACACATATTACATCCTCTGGGCATCAAAGTTCGCCACCAGTGCAAATATAGGGAACACAGCAGCATATCATATACACTGGTTGTCACAGTTGGCGACCAGTGCAAATATACGCCGCAGCAAAACAAATCCAGAACTCAAACCACTTCAGAAGATCTCAAGAAACAATATCCTGGGTACCCATAATGCTGGCAAGATGCTTAGCAAGCTTATTAACTTTCTCTTGTTTGGCGCTTAAATCCTCTAGCGCTTGCTGTTGCACCAGAAAATATGCATCTGAATTCTGTAGGGACTTCCTCAGTCCTTTAGCTTCCTGTCGCAGCACATCTGATCGATGTCTTGCCGGTTATTTGCCGGTTATAGAGCAATAACAACACATAAGTGTATGAACCTAAAATCAACATAGAGCAGGTTATTCAATTTAAACTGCTCTATGTTATTCAATTTAAACTGAAATCAACATTCTGCTCTATGTTTATTCAATTGAAACTGAAATCAACATATAGTTGATGCAGATAGAACATAAGTATTGTAATGTGCAAGACATGAGAACATAACTGTTTATTCAATTGAAACTGAAATCAACATAGAGCAGGTTACAACAGCAAACCAGTTAAAGAAACAGGTTTAAAACATACCTGTTGCGCCATTGGAGTTTCGATTCCATCCTTCAAATTTGAAAATAGTTGGTATGAGTAAATACAGTAATGCAAGAGCAAAAGAGTATGAACCATAGCTACAGAACCTGACCTGAGAACAAATCTTCTTCTCCTTTAAGCGTTGAGTTGGGATTCGGAGTGGTGGTCCTCATGCTTTGGGCACTGCAGTTCCCTTACTAACTGCTCATGTTTGGGTGCTCTGTGGTGGAGACGGTGCTGTTCAACTGGAACTGGGTCTGCCGGGGTTGGGTTAGAAGGGGTGTAGCTGGTTCTCTGTCCAACTGGGTAGCGGTACAATCTGCGTGAGTCTGGGTTATGTGTGGTGGATCTGGTCCTTGGGCAAGTACAACCGTAGTTCTATCTGCATCAACTAGTAGCACTATCTTTTCTGAAGACCGTGTTGTTACTCCCTTAGATACTGCATCACGCTCTCCAATTCAAATGGCTGATAAACAAGAAAAGTAATTTAAAGTATAGACATTGTATCATAGACAGGTGCAATCACTAGTGCAGAACCGGGCAACAGCACCGGTCCGTAAGGCCCTTTAGTGCCGGTTCCATAACCGGCACTAAAGTGAGGGCACTAAAGCCCCCCCCTTTAGTACTGGTTCAGCATGAACCGGTGCTAAAGGACAACCACGTGGCACGAGCCAGCTACGGGGGCCGGGAGCCCTTTAGTACCGGTTGGTAACACCAACCAGTACTACAAGGTTTGGGGGGGTTTTTGGTTTTATGATTTATTTTTCATTTAATTTTGTGTTTTCCATTTAATTCTTTTTTGTTTGCTGGTATTTTACGATACTACACATTGTACACGTTATGCATATATATATATATATATAGAATTTCTAGTAGAACCAATCATATATATATCATCAAATGTCTCACAAACCACCATATTAATTCACACATACACACATGTATAGCTATATACAATTTCTCCTACATGTTGCCTTCGGAGCCAGTGGCATTAGCCTAATTGGTGCCTTCGGAGCACGATGACAATTGGAAGTGGTTCATGGGGGAGGTAGCGGGTAATGGTATTCTCCCTTCGGTTCTATGACCTGGTCGAGCAAAAATCCCGCTATTTCCTCTTGAAGTGCTTGTACGCGCTCCGTTTCTAGGAGCTTGTCCCGCACCTCTGTGAACTGTTAAGAAGGAGATCAATATGGATGTGTATTAGTTGTGTGACTAGATATCGATAATGGTGTAAAAATTGTGAATAGTGTTCTGACAAACGTACACATTCCTGTCTTTGAGATCTGCTCTTTTCAGACGTCATCATGCGAATGTTCTCACAAATGCAGTATGCACATAGATCAGTCCCATGTGCCTGCTTCAGGGCCTTTACGAGAATGTAATTTGATCAGATAATAATTAATCAAGCATGATAATTAAAGAGATGGCAGCTAGCTAGCTAGCTAGTACTACTTAATTACTTACCTTGGGTCGAAACCATTTCATCTTTTGTTTCCATTCGCCTGGAGTGACGCTGATGAACCTTGCCCAAGCCCTGCCCGCCGACAAAGAAAATGAATAAAGGGGTTATTAAATAGTTCATATCATGAAATGACAAACTAAGTAGGCCAATATATATAGTTAATTATGATTGAAATTACCTGTTGACTATCCCAAACAAGATGTTATAGTCAGTATTTTCTTTGAGTAGTGAGTCCAGTATTTCAACTGTTCTGGCATCAACTTTAATGATACACAAGATCCAGTGAAATCTGCATGCACACACGTTTGCATGTCTTAATTAAGCGGGCATATGTAAGCAAAAACATGTAGCTAGCTAGTAGGCAAAAACAGAGAATTTGTAGTACAAGACAGTGTGACTCACTGGAAGTTGTAAGGAAGTAGTATATCTTCATTGTATTTGAGGCGCTTCAAGAACTCTAGCATGCTGTCCTCTACATGCTTTTCATGATATGCATCTATTCTCCATGTGTATTCATTAACGGTGTTTGGGTCAATGAACCCAATGCCATAGCGTCCACCTTTTTTCATTTCATACATCTTCGTCCTGCATAATACCATAGAAAAGAATATAGTGAGGATAATTACAGGTAATGATTGATCAAAAGGATCACTACAGCTAGCTTGAGACTTAAATTACAGAAAGAAATCACTTACAGACAATAGCAACTGACGATAGATTTATCGAGTGCGTCTTGATTGTATAACTAAAACAGTTCATTATACTCAACGGCCACAGCTTTCTGATGGTAGTAATGATCCTTCTTGACTTCCACCATGAGGGACTCTCGATTGGAACTCTTGGTAATGTCCATGTACCATTGATGCAATTCATACATTCTCGTTGGGAGCTTCTTGACCTCGTCTGGCTTGACCAAAGGTTCACCCCGGACATATTTCCGTTTTATTTCCTCCTCTGTAAGCACATGCATGGGCTCGATCTCGAGGAGTTGTCCAACAGTGATGTTGTGAATTTCAGCCTGCATTATATGCTCCTCGGTTATTACCACATTGCCCACCTCGGGAACGTAAACTGTTTGCCCACAATAATATTGGGCGCGCGTACTGTCACGTGTTGTTGGCACAACAAGCAAGGGGATCAATTGCGCCGCCTGTTCTCCCAGCTGGGGAACGGTTTTCCCGTATTTTTTGACAGCTGCTTGTTGTTTGCTCGAGCTCGAGCTCGCCTCCTTCTGTAGACGTGCTCGATTTAACTTCCTGATGTGGCACTCATAGTCTGTGTCAACAGGCTTGGGAGCTGGTGGTTGAGCCATACAAATGAAGTGGTCAATCTTTTCCGCAGGCACTTTCTCCCTTGGCGGCGGTGGCGGTTTCGGTCCAAAATGGGCGTCCACTTCTGCCCGCACTATGGCATTGGTTTTCTCCTCGGTCCTGTCGTAAGCCCTCTGAGGAAGAGGAGTAGTGAGGCTTGGACCATATTTATATCGCTTGCCTCCGCCTGTACTTCCTGTACTACCTCGACTTGTACCGCTATGCACCATAGCTGCGGGGTGTCTCTTCTGCAATTGCTGAGGCGGCGGAGACGGCTGACGGGGCTGAGTTGGACGAGGAGGAGTGGCCTGAAGTTGTGCCCGACTTGGAGGAGGAGTGGCCTGAAGTTGTGCCAGACTTGGAGGAGGAGTGGACGTCTGACGCTGTGTCGGACTTGGAGGGGGAGTGGCCTGACGCTTTGCCGGACTTGGAGGAGGAGGACTGGCCTGATGCGTTGGTGGACTTGTAGGAGCGGGAGTCTGCTGACTCGATGGCGGACTTCGACGAGGAGTCGGCTGACGCGGTGTCGGTGGCCTTCGAAAGATGATGCGATCCTTTCTCCATAGGATGATACGATGTTTGGCCTCTCCGAGTGTGTGCTCCTCGTCACCTCCAGGAATGTCAAGCTCTAGCCCCGAATATTGGTCCACCACCTCATCAACCAAGACACGAGCATAGCCTGCTGGAATCGGGTTGCAATGGAAGGTTGCCTCGGGGGAATTTGTAAAAGCAACGGCGTCCGCCACCTTCATGGATATGTTCTTAATTTTGAAGTGTAGCTCGCAGTTAGTGTTCTCCATGATGTCATCCATGGGGTATCTATCCAGCATTGCATCACCCGGGGCGGAACCCACGCTGCTTCTCGGCATGGATGGGGCGGTGGTATCCAATGCTGGATCATCCACTAGCTGCTGCAGCTGTTGAGACCCCCTTTGCTGGCTAAGTGAGTCGATTTGCTCCTACTACCGCTGGAATTTTACTACCAAGTCCGCGTGCTTTGATTCTAGTCCTTGAAGGCGTTCATAGTCCAGCTTCCTCTGCTCCTCCTCCATCTTCCTCTGCTTCTTCTCCGCAATCTTCCTTCTCGCACGGGTTCTGTAGTCGGCGTTCCAGTCCGAAAACCCCTCATACCACGGAATAGCGCCCTTGCCTCGTGTTCTTCCCGGGTGTTCAGGATTTCCCAGGGCACGCGTAAGCTCGTCGTTCTCTCTGTTGGGCTGGAACACCCCCGATTGAGCATCTTCTATTGCAACAAGTATCTTATCGTCGGCTCCGTTCAGACATGCCTTCGTCGAAACTTTGCCTGTCTTCGGGTCCAACTCCCCCCCATGCGCATAGAACCAAGTCTTGCACCTGGGGGGGCCAGCTCCTAGTAACCGGAGTGACACCTGCATCCTCCATCTCTTTCTCAAACTTATCCCACTTAGGCATTGCCACCGCGTAGCCACCTGGCCCCAGCTTATGGAACTTATCCTTTTTTTCGGCATTCTTCTTGTTTATTCTCGACTGTTCCTTAGCTAATTCTAAATCCTTGAATTTCACGAAATCGTCCCAATGAGCACTTTGCTTCTCTAGTGTTCCCTCGAATACTGGAGTCTTCCTTCCTCCCTTGACGTACTTGTCCCATTCACGATTCTTGTGGTTCTTGAATGCAACCGCCATCTTCCTAAGAGCAGCGTCCTTGACTTTCTACACATCTGCTTCTATGAAATGATCTGGTAGGGTGAAATGTTCCATGAGAGTATCCCAAAGCAGACTTTTTTGTCTGTCATCGACAAAAGTAAGATCTGGACGTGGCTTCGCTGGCTCTCTCCATTCTTGAAGGGAGATCGGGAGTTGGTCCTTCACAAGAACTCCGCACTGACGAACGAACTTGTCCGCAATCTTCTTAGGCACTAATGGTTCGCCATTAGGTCTGATTGCCTCGATATTGTACTTTACTCCCTCCTTCAACTTTTTGTTCGGGCCTCGTTTCGTCCTGTTGCCTGAAGATTTGCTCGATCCGGATGGCTGAAAGAAGAAAGATCGATTCGTTAATATATCTTCAACTCATTTAAAACATGTGATGATCACCAGATGCCTCCTTATATAAATATATATACCTCGCCGGTCTTTGTTGTTTGAAGATCAACATTTTCTTCGTCATCATCATAATCGTAGTTCATGACTTCATCAATTCGGTCGTCGCGATCGAATATCATATCACCCTCTCCGGTGTTGTTTAGAAATTCGGAGCCATCATAATCTTCTTCATTCTGATCATCATCTGGCCCACGAGGATGGCGTATCATATCGAACAGGGTCTGTTCTCCCTCTCTGCCGGTATTGTCCTTCATAGCTTTTATTTAACTAATCCAAAAGAAATATAAAACAATTTAGTATTCAAATTACATCGTCTCAAATAATAGATATAATATCGAATACATCATCTCGAATAATAGATATAATCTCGAATACATCGTCTCGAATAATATATAATCTCGAATACATCACTAGCTAGGTAGCTAATAAAGATCGAATACTACAGAAGAATCTAGGACACTCGCTGTTCCTGCGGCGCGGGCAGTGGACACCCAAAGAGAAGGAAGCCTCACAGGATCATAGCTGAAGTGAGATCCCTGAAGAAACTGCTAGGTATTGGAGAACCTGCCGCCCTCTAACGCAACCATGTAGCGATGGACGTGCTCGTCCTCCTCCCTGACACGGCGACGTA
Source organism: Triticum urartu (assembly GCF_056163025.1). Lineage (NCBI taxonomy): Eukaryota > Viridiplantae > Streptophyta > Magnoliopsida > Poales > Poaceae > Triticum > Triticum urartu. The sequence continues at coordinate 619,946,179 of NC_141875.1, forward strand.
CCACCTGCGGCGGGGCCGGCTCCCTCCGCACCGAAACTGGCCCACGCGAACGCCACCAAACGAGATCAGGGTTGACGACGGGACCCGGGGCCGGGTTCCTCATCAAGCGGCGCGCCCCTCCAAGCAGCACCTCCCAGTGCCAGCCCGGCGGAGCCCAGTCCCGGACATGGGTCAGCCGGACATCGTCGCGGACGGGTCGACGGCGAGGATGCGGGCCGGGCATCGTCGAGAACAAATACTAGCTATATGCCCGCAAAAAGTAACATTTTTTTAATGATTGGATTTTGATAATTAAAATTTCTAACATTTCTATATAACTAACATTTCTATAACATTTCTAACAATGCTATATAACTAACATTTCTATAACATTTCTAATATTTCTATAACTAAAAAACAGAAGAAGAAAAATTATAACATTTCTATATATATAACTAACATTTGTATAACATTTCTAATATTTCTAGAACTAAAAAAAGAAAATTTTCTAACTTTTTTATAACTATTTCTATAACTAAAAAACAGAAAAATTTCAAACAATTCTAACTTTTTTATAACTATTTCTATAACTAAAAAAAAGAAAAATTTCTAATAATTCTAACATTTCTATAACATTTCTAACAATGTTATATAACTAACTATTTCTATAACTAAAAAAGAAAAATTTCTAACATTTTTATAACTATTTCTATAACTAAAAAACTAAAAAAATGTATGTGTGTGTGCTCACCGGCGAGGCGAGAGGCGACGGGGGGCGGCGACGGGGACGGCGACGGGTGCGGCGACGACGAGGATGGCGACGACGGGGACAGGGACGGGGCGGCGACGACGGGGACGGGGACGTACGGGCTGGGGCGACGACGACGGGGACGGGGCGGCGACGACGGGGATGGGGACGACGCGGGACGGGACGGGACGGGGCGGCGGTGACGACGGGGACGACGGGAACGGGGACGACGGGCCGGCGACGATGGGGACGGGGTGGCGACGGGGGAGGCGATGAGGGATATGGAGATGAGGGCGGCGGGCGACGGTGCAGAGGAGAAGAAGCAGATGAGAAACTGAAACTTTTGAAGTGTTTTCTTATATAGGATGGACCTTTAGTACCGGCTGGAGCCACCAACCGGTACTAAAGGCCTGTTTTGGCCAGGCCAAGTGGCGGGAAGCACACCCCCTTTAGTACCGGTTGGTGGCTCCAACCGGTACTAAAGACCCACCTTTAGTACCGGTTGGTGCCACGACCCGGTACTAAAGGGGGTGCGCTGGCGCAGGTGCGGTGCGGCAAGTTTAGTCCCACCTCGATAGCCGAGGGGCGTCCGCACTGGTTTATAACCCCCCATGCGGTAGCTCTCTCGAGCTCCTCTCTAAAGCAGGCCTACGGGGCCTACATGTTCTGTGCTGCCCTGTGGGCCTACTGGGCCTTTGTGGGCCTGCATCCTGGCCCAACAACAGGTTGGGTTTCTAGTCGTATGCAGGCCGCTCTGGGCCAGTAGGCGGGCTTTTTTTATTTTTTTGCTTTACTTATTTTTGATTTTTTTGTGTATTTAGAGTTTCTTTGTGAATATTTTTGCTTTAGGTACAAAAAATTACAAACTTTCTGTTAGTGCTCGTAGTTTTCAAATTTGAATAGTTTAAATTTTGAATTATTTGAAATTAGTGTGAATCACTAGTTTGTGAATAACTTAACTTCAAAAATCAGTAAAGGCATGAAAGAATTTGTTTGCACATAAAATTTCTTCGCGTTTCAAATGCCAAAACACATAACTACCCTAACTATTACAGAGATTCCCTCCTGGGTGTGAAACACAGAAGAATGTGATGATAGTGAAGCCGATCACATCCCAGATCTTTGGGTGTGAAACTTTTTCTTTGCGTGTGTCCCTTTGCGCCGTAACCATGGAGAATCTTCATCATTTAACGGGATGCTCGGGTCAATATTCACTGTGAATGGAGCAATTTCATCAAACTTTTCATAATCTTCTGACATGTATGTCTTGTCATCCACTCCCACGATGTTTCTCTTCCCAGAAAGAACTATGTGCCGCTTTGGCTCATCGTACGATGCATTCGCTTCCTTATCTTTTCTTTTTCTTGGCTTGGTAGACATGTCCTTCACATAGAAAACCTGTGCCACATCATTGGCTAGGACGAATGGTTCGTCTGCATACGCAAGATTGTTGAGATCCACTATTGTCATTCCGTACTGCGGGTCTTCCGTTACCCCGCCTCGTGTCATATTGACCGAAACAAAGGGACCTTCAAACCACGTCGATAGTCAAGTTCCCATATGTCCTGTATATAACCATAATATGTTTCCTTTCCCGTCTTGGTTTCTGCATCAAAGTGGACACCACTATTTTGGTTGGTGCTCTTCTTATCTTGGGCGATCGTGTAAAATGTATTACCATTTATCTCGTACCCTTTGAAAGTCATTATATTCAAAGATGGTAACTGTGATAGCAAGTACAGGTCATCTTCAATAGAGGTGTCATGCATGGTACGTGTCTGCAACCAGCTGGCGAAACTCCTGGTTTGTTCACGTGTAATCCAGACATCAGACCGCTCCGGGTGTTTGGAGCGTAGCAAATTCTTGTGTTCATCCATATACGGAGCCACCAAGGCGGAATTCTGTAGAACTGTGTAGTATGCTTCAGTGAGAGAATGTCCGTCCATACATATGATTTGTTCCCCTCCTAGCGTGCCTTTTCCATCCAGTCTGCCCTTATGCCGCGATTCAGGAACACCAATCGGCTTAAGGTCAGGAATAAGGTCAATACAAAACTCAATGACCTCCTCATTTTCATGGCCCTTGGAGATGCTTCCTTCTGGCCTAGCACGGTTATGAACATATTTCTTTAAGACTCCCATGAACCTCTCAAAGGGGAACATATTGTGTAGAAATACAGGACCCAAAACGTTAATCTCTTCGCATAGGTGAACTAGGACGTGTGTCATGATGTTGAAGAAGGATGGTGGGAACACCAACTCAAAACTGACAAGACATTGCATCAAATCATTCTCTAACCTTGGTATGATTTCTGGATCGATTACCTTCTGAGAGATTGCATTGAGAAATGCACATGGCTTCACAATGGCTAATCGAACGTTTTCCGGTAGAAGCCCCCTCAATGCAACCAGAAGAAGTTGCATCATAATCACGTGGCAGTCATGAGACTTTAGGTTCTGGAACTTTTTCTCTGCATGTTTATTATTCCCTTTATATTCGACGAGAAGCCAGACGGTACCTTAATACTGAGCAGGCATTCAAAGAAGATTTCCTTCTCTTCTTTGGTAAGAGCGTAGCTTGCATGACCCTGATGTATGCCGTCTTTTCTGTGCATACGTTGCTGGTTCTCCCGTGCCTCAGGTGTATCTTTTGTCTTCCATACACGCCCAAGAAGCCAAGCAGGGTCACACAAAGATTCTTCGTCACATGCATCACGTCGATTGCGGAGCGGACCTCTAGGTCTTTCCAATAGGGCAGGTCCCAAAATATAGATTTCTTCTTCCACATGGGTGCGCGTCCGTCAGCGTCATTCGGAACAGGTTGTCCACCAGGACCCTTTCCAGAGACCACCTTCAAATCCTTGACCATATCATGTACATCAGCACCAGTACGGTGGCGAGGCTTCGTCCGGTGATCCGCGTCACCTTTGAAATGCTTGCCTTTCTTTCTTACGGGATGCCTGCTCGGAAGAAATCGACGATGTCCCAGGTACACATTCTTCTTACAATTAGCCAAATATATACTGTCGGTATCATCCAAACAGTGCGTGCATGCGCGGTATCCCTTGTTTGTCTGTCCTGAAAGGTTACTGAGAGCATGCCAATCATTGATGCTCACGAATAGCAACGCCTTTAGGTCAAATTCTTCCCCCATGTGCTCATCCCACGCACGTACACCTGTTCCATTCCACAGTTGTAAGAGTTCTTCAACTAATGGCCTTAGGTACACATGAATGTCGTTGCCGGGTTGCTTAGGGCCTTGGATGAGCACTGGCATCATAATGAACTTCCGCTTCATGCACAACCAAGGAGGAAGGTTATAAAAACATAGAGTCATAGGCCAGGTGCTATGGTTGCTGCTCTGCTCCCCAAAAGGATTAATGCCATCTGCGCTTAGACCAAACCATACGCTCCTTGCGTCATCTGCAAACTCCTTCCCGTACTTTCTTTAGATTTTTCTCCACTGTGACCCGTCAGCGAGTACTCTCAACTTTCCGTCTTTCTTACGGTCTTCTCTGTGCCATCGCATCGCCTTGGCATGCTCTTTGTTTTGGAACAAACGTTTCAACCGTGGTATTATAGGAGCATACCACATCACCTTGGCAGGAATCTTCTTCCTGGGGCGCTCGCCCTCGACATCACCAGGGTCATTGCGGCTGATCTTATAGCGCAATGCACCGCATACCGGGCAAGCGTTCAAATCCTCGTACTCACCACGGTAGAGGATGCAATCATTAGGGCATGCATGTATCTTCTGCACCTCTAACCCTAGAGGGTAGACAGCCTTCTTTGCTTCGTACGTACTCTCGGGCAATTCGTTGTCCTTTGGAAGCATATCCTTTATCATTACCAGCAACTTTCCAAATCCCTTGTCAGATACACCATTCTCTGCCTTCCATTGCAGCAATTCCAGTGTGGTGCCTAGCTTTTTCTTGTCACCTACACAATTCGGGTACAGTAATTTTTTGTGATCCTCTAACATGCTCTGCAATTTCTTCTTCTCCAAATCACTTGCGCAGTTTCTCTTTGCATCGGCAATGGCCCGACCTAGATCATCAACGGGCTCATCTGATGCCTCTTCTTCAGCTTCTTCCCGCATTGCCGTCTCAGCTTCTTCCCGCATTACTGGCTCAGCTTCTTCCCCCATTGTTGTATCATCGTATTCAGGGAACCCATGGCCAGGATAGCTGTCGTCGTCCTCTTCTTCTTCATTGTCTTCCATCATAACCCCTCTTTCTCCGTGATTGGTCCAAACATTATAGTGGGGCACAAAACCGGACTTAAACAGGTGGACGTGAATGATTCTTGACTTAGAGTAATTTTGACCATTCTTACAGACAGCACATGGACAAGGCATAAAACCATCCGCCCGCTTGTTTGCCTCAACCGCAAGCAGAAAAGTTTGCACGCCATTAATGAACTCGGGAGAGCATCGGTCATCGTACATCCATTGTCGGCTCATCTTCAATACACAGCACCAAAAACACCAACTTAATACAAGTTCATACATAAAGTTCATACAACACTTAAATGCAACAAACAAATAACTCTCTAGCTAAAGCATTTAAATGCAACAACAAATGCAATCAAGATCGCAACTAAGGTAACAATTGATCCAACAGCATAATGATACCAAGCCTCACTATCTATGGCATATTTTCTAATCTTTCTAATATTCAAGCGCATTTTCTCCATCTTAATCTTGTGATCATCGATGACATCGGCAACATGCAACTCCAATTCCATCTTCTCCCCCTCAATTCTTTTCAATTTTTCTTTCAGGTACTTGTTTTCTATTTCAACTAAATTTAACCTCTCGACAGTAGGGTCGGTTGGAATTTCCAGTTCACATACCTCCTAGAAAAAATATCTATGTCAACTTGATGGGCATAATTTGTCATAAACACGAAATGCAACTAGTTTTAAAAGAGAATATATATACCACATCCGAATCATAACATGGACGAGGGCCGACGGGGACAGATATCAAAACCATGGCACTATGTATAACAAACAACGTACGGGTAAGATAATTATACTTGTAACTATATATCCAAATCACACAAACATCAATTTTTATATAAAATCTCATGAACAAGAGGCTCACCACAAGGTGGTGCCGGCGACGGGACGGTGCGGGCGATCGATGGTGGTTACGACGGAGATTTAGAAGGCACTAAGTAAACCACACCTACATATGCAAACTAAGTGTTATTTTTGACCTCAAATTGCAAATAAATCAAATACTAGCACATATATATCCTCCCAAATTACTAAACTCACAAATTAATCACTATATAAAGCATTGCAAGAGCTAATCTAGCAATGAGAGATGAAAGGACAAAGTTGGTAACCTTTGTGATCATTTGAATGGATGGGGGGCTTCAAATCTTGACAAATTTTGGTCAAAATGTGTGATGAGCTCGAGAGGAAGAGGGGAAGAACAGAGAGGAGAGGGGAAAGGGGAAAAATAGAGCGAGCTTGGGTGGACGGATGGTATATGTACGACCACCTTTAGCACTGGTTCATGCCACGAACCGGTACTAAAGGTGCTGGAGGGGCCCCAGACTGATAACATCCTGCCACCACTCTCATTAGTACCGGTTCGTGGCACGAACCGGTGCTAAAGGTTCGCCACGAACCGGTACTAATGAGAGCGGCCCGGCTAGCCGTTGGAACCGGCACTAATGTACACATTAGTGCCGACTCAAATTCAAACCGGCACTAATGTGCTTCACGTTTGACCCTTTTTCTACTAGTGAATGGATAGTGGGGAATAAAAGAGGGCATGAAATAATTCATATTTATGTTTTCTAACCAAATAGGATAGCATGACACAATTTCACATATATGATGGCTAACTAAATAGGATAGCATGACACAATTTCACATTATGATGGCTAACTAAAAAAGATGGAAAGACATAGTTCAAAATATGAGACTATGTAAACAGGATGACATGACATAACTATATAATGTGTTTATTAAATAGGTTGGCATGTCATAATTCACATACATTCACGGATAGAATGCCATAATTCAAAATATGATGATTGTAAACACTAAACAGGATGAGATGATATAACTATATGATGTCTTTATTAAATGGGTTGCCATGCCATAATTCAGATAGATGATGTGTATGTACTATGTAAACATGATGGCATGATATAATTCAAATATATGATTTATATAGTAAGCAAGTAAGTAGATGGCAATCCATATATGATGTAAAAACTAAGCAATGCAAGACAACATGCATGACATTGGTAATATAACCCTGCCAAGTTTGAGCATAGACCTCAAGGGGGAAATAGGACTGGTCATCAGTCTCTGAATCCTCCTCTGAGGAGCTCTCTGTAACTAGCAAGATGTCTGCTTCAGCAGGTAACATTGTCTGCTCTGAATACCTTGTTTGCACTCCAGATACTTCCATCACCACTTCAAATGGCTGATGCACAGGAAGAGTAGTTGAATATACAAACGTTGTCGACAAATGGAACACGTAATACAAAAAATGATAGCATGATATAATTCACCTACATGATGATTGGCTAAATAGCATGGCATTGCATAATTCACATATATAATGCCATTGCAACAAGATAGCATTGTATAATTCACATATATAATGTCTTGCAACAAGATGGCAATGCATAATTCACATATATGGTAATTAGACACTGAACAGGTGGCATTCACACAAAGCATGTCTAAACTAATCAAATGACATAGCAATGCCAGACACCATACACACGATATGAGCAACATAACCCTGCCAAGTTAGAGCATACACCTCGGGGGGAATAGGACTGGTCATCTGTCTCTGAATCCTCCTCTGAGGAGCTATCCGTAACCAGCGAGATATGCGCTTCGTCAGATAGCATAGTCTGCTCTGAAGACCTTGTTTTTACTCCAGAATTTGCCATCACCGTGTCAAATGGCTGATGCACACGAAGAGCAGTTGAATGTACTAACATTGTTGACAAATGTAATATGTAACGAAAAAAAGGATGGCCTGATATAATTTACATATAAGATGACTGGCTAAGCAGGATGGCATTGCAAAATTCACATATATGATGCCTGGCTAAACAAGATGGCATTGCATAATTCACATAAACGATGAATAAACTAAACAGATGGCATTCGCACAAAGGATGTCTAAACTAAGCAGATGACATATTTGATGTATAAAGTAAGCAATGCAAGACACCATATGCAAGATAACCAACATCAGCATGCCAAGTTAGAGCGAAGACCTCTGGGGGTAAATAGGAGTTGTCTTTTCCTTCTGAATCCCCCTCAGAACAGATATCTTCCTCTCGATTAAAATCCGAAATGCATGGAGGGGGGCTGCCTTTGCGCCTACCATGGAGCGACGTCTGCATGAAATTTTATTGCCACGCAAGGCTCGTCTCTTTTGCTCTACATGTTCAGTTCCATTTGTCGGCGTTCTGGGAATGGGGGTCCCCAGACTTGCCTACCTGCAGCGTGGCTCGAGTGGGGGCCCAGCACGGCCCAGCTTCATCAGCTCAAGCTCAAGACCCTCGCGAGGGGCCAAGCCTCGTGGGGTGGATGATAGGAAGCTTCCTCAGAGGCAGCCTCATCAGGCAGGCTCGTGAGGAGGCGGAGAGATCAAGGCAGGGGCACCTCGCAAGGAGCCCGTGATGCAAGCCATGACGATCGAGACCAGGCGGGCGCCAGGTGGGCGCCGACCTGCGTAGTGTCCTTGTTTCCCCTTCGGTGCAAAGGGGGCAAGAATAGGCCAAGGCATCGCGCAAAGGTTACCATTCTGGTGCAACGAGACCAAGACCAGCAGGGCGGCAGGACGGAGGTCACCGTGGAGCCCAAGACGGCGTCATCACCAGTGCTTTTGGCAGCCGAAGACCATCCTTTGGTCAGGATAACTTGTACTAGATGTTCCCCTTCAAAATGGCCAATTGTTGGCGCCCTTCCCGCTCATTATTTGGGGAGAGGCCTAGGGCCTCTATAAATAGAGCTAGCCACCACACAGTAGAGGAAATCTAACCAGATCGGATAGAGCCCTAGTAAAGAGAGAGAGAGAGAGGTGATCGAACTCACCCAACAGTTCATCGCATCAGACTAGAACACCTCTCGCGAGGCTGTTCCTCCCCTGTACTGTTCATCATCAGCCCGTGAGGCAATCCACCATACCACACACTGGACTAGGGTATTACACCATAACGGTGGCCCGAACCAGTATAAATCTCGTGTCCCTTGTGTTGTTCGTCGTTTCCAGCTTAGATCACACGAGAGATCGGACATAGATCGGTAAGGGAGAGATCTCCGCGCGCACCCCAGAGTTCGAACCTTAAGGGTCTGCCGGAACCCGAAATCCGACATTTGGCGCGCCAGGTAGGGGTGCGCTAGAGTTCTCCCTCCCGACGACCCGCTCTCCACCAACATCGCATTCCGCCCTCATGGAGGACAACGCGCCGCCCGCTCCGGCAACAGATGCCGGCACTGGGGCCTGGGGGCTCCGAGCCTTGGCCCCCACCTTGCGACAGGTGCAGTGGTCGTGCAAGTTCAAGCCTGAGATGCCGCCGCGCTACAACGGCGCGACGAATCCGCTGGTTTTCCTGCTGGCATATGAGGAGACCGTCCTCAAAGCCGGGGGCGACGACCGGGTGATGGCCAACTGGTTACCCATGGCCCTCACCGGCGTCCCGCGCATGTGGCTCCTCCACCTGCCGACGGCTTCTGTGACCTCCTGGGAGGAGCTGCGCGACCTCTTCCTCGCCCATTATGCCGCACCAGCGCCGCCCATCGTCGCAGCTCTCCTGGGTGGCTCCCAGGCACCACCCTCGAGCCATCACATCAAGCCGTTCACCCACCGGGTCAGCACCGCTTCCAAACGCCGAGAAGCCCCCCCGGGCTGGGTGGCGCCCGAGGCCGATCTAACCTTCGACTCGGATGATCACCCTTCAACCCCATCAGTTCAGGCGCGCTCCCGATGCTGTGCACCCCCACCATCTGCCAAGTGGCCATAACCAGGACCCTCATCGACGGTAGTGCCGGCCTCAACGTGCTCTCGGTGGAGGCCTTCAGCCTCCTCCACGTGCCACTGGAGCGGCTTCAGCCCAGCAGGCCTTTCTCGGGTGTCGGAGTCGGTTCCACCGCCTCCTTGGGACAAATCCGCCTCCCAGTGACCTTCGGCACCTACGACAACTTCCGCACAGAGCTGATCGACTTTGATATCGCTCCCATCGGCCTCCCCTACAACGCCATCCTCGGCTATCCGGCCTTGGCCCGGTTCATGGCAGCAACTCACCCGGCGTACAACCTCACGAAGATGCCCGGGAGCAGCGGCGTCCTTACCGTGTCAGGAGATACACAGGACGCGCTCCAGGTGCTCTAGCTTGCTTTCAGGGCGGCCGCGGTGGCGCAGCCCGCCAGCACCGATGCCCTTGAGCCCAAGGGGGCTGCGCCGGCTAAAAAGAAGCAGCTATTCACCCAAGACAAGGCGGAAACCAAGCAGGTATTGGTCGATGAGGACGGGTCCACTGACGCCACCTTCACCATAGGAGCCAACCTGTAGCTCGAGCAGGAGAAGGCCCTGGTGAGGTTCCTGCGTGCGAACAAGAAGGTGTTCGCGTGGGAACCTGATCAGTTAGCAGGGGTCCTGAGGGGTGTGATTGAGCATCACCTCAACGTGTGCCCCAACGTGCGCCCCGTGAAGCAGAAGGCAAGGCGGCAGTCCACTGAGAAGCAGGCTTTCATCGTTCAAGAGACCCGGAAGCTAGAAGCGGCAGGAGTTGTCCGTGAGGTCCGCTACCCTGATTGGCTGGCTAGTCCGGTCGTCGTGCTAAAAAGGGAGGAAAGGAGCATATGTGTGTCGACTTCACCAACCTCAACAAAGCCTGCCCACAGGATCCATTTCTGCTCCCCCGCATTGACCAGATAGTCGACTCCACCGCAGAGTGTGACTTATTGTGCTTCCTGGATGCCTTCTCGGGCTATCACCAAATCAAGATGGCGGTAGAAGATGTGGAGAAAACGGCTTTCCTGACCCCATGCGGAGTGTACTACTATACATGCATGCCATTTGGGTTGCGCAACGCAGGCGCAACCTTTCAGCGGCTGATGCACATCGCCTTGGGCCGGCAGCTCGAGAGGAACGCTGAAGCTTATGTCGACGACATTGTGGTGAAGTCTCGGGAGGCAAGAACCCTGATACAGGACCTGGAAGAAACCTTTGCGAGCCTCAATGAAGTGGACCTGTGGCTCAACTCGGAAAAGTGCATGTTTGGAGTCCCCTCGGGCAAGCTCCTGGGTTTCCTCGTGTCCCACAGGGGCATCGAGGCCAACCTGGAGAAGGTCAAAGCAGTCGAAGACATGAGCCCACCAAGGACCCTCAGAGAAATGCAGAAGCTCACCGGGCATGTAACCGCGCTAGGGCGCTTCATCTCCAAGCTGGGGGAACGAGCACTTCCCTTCTTCAAGATGATGAAGAAGAAGGGCCCCTTCGAATGGACTGAAGAGGCCGATAAGGCATTCCAAGATCTCAAGAGGTACCTTACCAGCCCACCAGTGATGGTAGCTCCGTGTCCTCTGGAGCCCCTGGTGCTCTACCTTGCGGCCACCCCCTACTCCGCTAGCGCAGCCCTGGTGGCGGTCAGGGAGGAGCGCCGTGCCAAGGCCGCATCGACCGTCTGGACTGAAGCAAAGCAGAGCCGGGAGGGCCTCGCAAAGACCACAACCGCAGCCGGAAAGGAACAGCCGCAGCAGGAGAACGCACCCGGAGCAGAAGAGGCCTCTTCAGGCGACCAAGCACTAGGGGCTCCATCGTCTCAGGAGACGCCTCGACCTCTGGAGGACGCAAGCTGCGGCAGCACCCTCAACCTCGTTGAGCATCCCGTGTACTTCGTCAGCATGGTGCTACGGTACGCAAGGGCACGGTACCCCATGCCTCAAAAACTCCTCCTCGCGCTATTAGTGGCCTCACGCAAGCTGAGGCACTACTTCCAAGGCCATCCCATCAAAGTCGTCTCAGCGTATCCCTTGGAAAGAGTACTCAGGAGCCCGAAGTCAGCTGGGAGAGTCGCTGAATGGAACATCGAACTACAAGCATTTCAGCTAGAATTCAGTACGACCAGAGTCATCAAGGGAGCCGCACTGGCATATTTTTTGGTAGAGTGGACAGAAGCATCGGGTCTCGAGGCAGGCGAGGACCGATCACTTTCCCCGGGAAGCGAGGCCCCGGACGGTTGGGTCATGTACTTCGACGGGGCATTCTCCCGGCATGCCGCGGGAGCCAGCGCAGTGCTTGTATCCCCTACCCAGGACAAACTCTACTACGCCGTACAACTCTGCTTCCAGCACGGAGAAAAGGTGTCCAACAACATAGCAGAGTACGAAGGCCTGATAGCCGGCTTGAAAGCCGCAGCCGCCTTAGGGGTAAAGCGCCTCATTATCAAGGGCGATTCTCAGCTCCTCGTCAACTTCTCCAACAAGATATACGAGCCAAAGGACGAGCACATGGAAGCCTACCTCGTTGAGGTTCGCAAGATGGAGAAATTGTTCTGGGGGCTGGAGTTGCAGCATGTGCCTCGCGGCACCAATCAGGAGGCTGATGACATTGCCAAGAGGGCATCTAGGCGGCTGCCTCAGGAGCCTGGCGTCTTCGACGAGCGGCTCTTCAGACCCTCGGTGGCGCCGTCACTATCGAGTACGGCACAACCAAGGGAGGAGCTCCCTCAGCCGCCTACCTCAGGAGCTCTGGTCTGCGGCCCGGCCTCAGGGGCACGCCTGCTCCTGGCATTGGAGCCTCAGGAAGGATGTTGGATCGCAGAGCTCAAGACCTACTTGATGCAAGGGACCCTGCCGGAGAACGAGGAGGAGGCGGAGCGTGTAGCGCGGCAGGCCACTGCTTACTGCATCAGGGATGGAGAGCTCTACCGGAAGCGACCGAATGACGTGTCCCTATGTTGCATCTCTAGAGAGTAAGGGAAGGAGCTGCTGGCGGACATACACGGCGGAGACTATGGGCACCACTCATCGTCATGAACTCTTGTCAGCAAGGCATTCCGTAGTGGATTCTACTGGCCCACAGCACTCAGCGACGCCGTTGAGCTGGTGAAGGCTTGTGAGGCCTGCCAGTTTCATGCTAAGCAGATCCATCAGCATGCGGGGGGTCTACAGACTATACCCCTCTCATGGACGTTCGCAGTTTGGGGACTGGACATTCTGGCCCCGTTTCCTCGGGCGCCAGGGGGCTATCGCTACCTCTACGTTGCCGTGGACAAGTTCACCATGTGGGCTGAGGTGGAAGCTGTCCGCACAATCCCGGCAGGCTCTGCAGTCAGGTTCATCAAGGGCCTCGTTAGCCGATTTGGGGTTCCTAACCGCATCATCACCGACAACAGTCCACAATTCACCAATAATCTCTTCAAAACGTACTGTGCTAACCTTGGAACGCAGATATGCTATGCTTCGGTAGCACACCCCCGGAGCAACGGCCAGGCCGAGCGAGCCAACGCGGAGGTCCTGAGGGGCCTCAAAGCCAGGACCTTCAAGAAGAAGTTGGAGGCCTGTGGCAGGGGCTGGTACGACGAGCTCCAGTCCGTGCTGTGGTCAATCCGCACAACTACGACCAAGCCGATTGGCGAGACCCCGTTCTTCCTCGTCTATGGAGCAGAGGTTGTTCTCCCTCACGAGGTCAGGCGTCGCTCCGCACGGGTCCTGGCGTTCGACGAGGCGCAGCAGGATGCCATGCGGGGGACGGATCTCATGCTGGGGGAGGAACGCCGTCGAGAAGCCACGCTGCGAGCGGCAAGGTATCAACAGGCGCTGCGACGATACCACTGCTGCAACATCCGCCAAAGAACTCTTAAGGTAGGGGATCTCGTGCTCAGATGGGTTCTCTCCAGGGAGGGGCTACACAAGCTCTCTCCCATGTGGGAGGGCCCATTCAAGGTTGTTCATGTTTCCAGGCCTGGCTCCGCGCGCTTGGAGACCCTGGAGGGGGTACCCATCCAGAACGCATGGAACATTCAACATCTTGGGAGGTTCTATCCCTGAGCGAGGCCTAGCGCCTATAAAAGGCCCGGTGCCTGTGAAGAAGGCCAATGCCTGTGAAGCTGCCGCATTTTGGGAAAGGCCTGGTGCCTATGAAGAAGGCCAATGCCTGTGAAGCTGCCGCATTTTGGGAAAGGCCTGGTGCCTGTGAAGAAGGCCAATGCATGTGAAGCTGCCGCATTTTGGAAAAGGCCCGGTGCCTGTGAAGAAGGCCAATGCCTGTGAAGCTGCCGCATTTTGGGAAAGGCCCGGTGCCTATGAAGAAGGCAAATGCGTGTGAAGCTCGCCGCCCGTGACACTCTCACGTAATAATGAGTGGGGCTGTACATGCCCCGGAGTCTCCGGAGTGCCGCCCTCGGGCCTCGGGGGCTCCCGCCCACGCCCAGTTGCAGCACTTAGCTCCGCGCTGGTGAGAAGACGTCGAAGACTAGAATAGGTGCCGGACGCGGCTTTTTCATTTGCTTTCTGCAATTGGCTTGTTTATTCCCGTTTGGAGTTTTTTGGAGCTGTTGACATTCCTGGCTTGTGACTCTTTGTCTTTTTCACTCGCTTGCCTCGTTTTCTCTCGCACAAGTCTTGCGAGGGAGGTTCGCGGGCGCCCTCGCGAGTGTTTTCTGCCCCGATCGTTTGGAGCTTTCCTATCCGAGTCCTCTGCGGGAGCACCCCTCCCAGTCCATGCCCCACGGGCGTCGTGACACGAGCACAGGACCTGGGCCGATCGCCCCCACAACCAAGACCAAAAGTTACCCCTCCTGCTAATCCTTGCAGGGCATGAAGCGCATGGCGAGGCCTCCGCCTCGGGAGGCGAGGACCGCGTCAAGCCCCACCGAGCTAAAATAATTCCCGCACATGAGCACACGGCACGGAAACATAGCGCAGAAATAGCGGAAGCAGCGCGATGATTAACAGCAACAGTTCTAACACGCCCCCGCGGGGCCCTATACTACCTTCTTTTTCTGCGCAGAAAAAGAAGAAAAACAAAATGGGCGCGACTCGTCCGGCACCAACCCACGGTGAAAGTTCGATCTGCTCCTGGGGCTCAGGCGGATCCCTCCTCTTGCTTCACTGGGGCGCGACGGCGGGCTGACCCGGTACCTTCACCCAGGCGGGCGCGACGGCGCGGGGGCTGGTCACGGCCAATGCTGGAGGAGCTGCCGCCTGAGAGAGAGAGTCGCCGAAGCTTAGCGAACCCCGAGCACCGCCGCATGTATGCCCGTCACCGTCTTCATCCTGGTCAGTACCGGGGCTAGGCAGGCGGCCGTGGTCATCATCTTCGGGGCAGCACCTAGCACGGCGACCGTCTACCCCGAACACCCTCATGTAGAGGGTGGCGTCACCGTCGAACTTGAAGTGCAGGGTGCACCGCCGGCCACGACGATCACAGGTAATCATGACTCATTTCTTGCATGAAGGGACTTGTCAAGTCATGCGGTCGCCGAGGCATCGTGGGGAAGCACAGGCGCCCACGTCTAATCAATCGCCACACGGCGCCCAAGGACACAAGCTATTGGGGCCCGCGGCGCTTCGCGCTTGCCCCTTCGCTTCTCTGCTAAGACAAGCCCGGGCGCGCCTTGGGCCCGGGGGCTACTGTCGGCGTTCTGGGAACGGGGGTCCCCAGACTTGCCTGCCTGCGGCCTGCGGCGTGGCTCGAGTGGGGGCCCAGCGCGGCCCAGCTTCATCAGCTCAAGCTCAAGACCCTCGCGAGGGGCCAAGCCTCGCGGGGCGGACGACAGGAAGCTTCCTCAGAGGCAGCCTCATCAGGCAGGCTCGCGAGGAGGCAGAGAAATCAAGGCAGGGGCACCTCGCGAGGAGCCCGTGATGCAAGCCATGACGATCGAGACCAGGCGGGCGCCGGCCTACGCAGTGTCCTTGTTTCCCCTTCGTTGCAAAGGGGGCAAGCACAGGCCAAGGCATCGGGCAAAGGTTACCATTCCGGTGCAACGAGACCAAGACCAGCAGGGCGGCAGGACGGAGGTCACCGTGGAGCCCAAGACGGCGTCATCACCAGTGCTTTTGGCAGCCGAAGACCACCTTTGGTCAGGATAACTTATACTAGATGTTTCCCTTCAAAATGGCCAATTGTTGGTGCCCTTCCCACTCATTATTTGGGGAGAGGCCCAGGGCCTCTATAAATAGAGCTAGCCACCACAGAGTAGAGGCAATCTGACCAGATCGGATAGAACCCTAGTAAAGAGAGAGAGAGGCGATCAAACTCACCCAACAGTTCATCGCATCAGCCTAGAACACCTCTCACGAGGTTGTTCCTCCCCTGTACTGTTCATCATCAGCCCCTGAGGCAATCCACCATACCACACACTGGAGTAGGGTATTACACCACAACGGTGGCCCGAACCAGTATAAATCTCGTGTCCCTTGTGTTGTTCGGCGTTTCCAGCTTAGATCACACGAGAGATCGGACGTAGATCGGTAAGGGAGAGATCTCCGCGCGCACCCCAGAGTTCGAACCTTAAGGGTCTGTCGGAACCCGAAATCCAACACCATTGTTTACAATAACTATCATGCATAGGAATAAAACATAGTGAGATTATGTAAGGAGTGCATACAGAAATCCAGAGTGATGGTAGCAACCTGTGGATAGACTCAAAACCAATAATAGCAGGCAGATAATGGCTTCAGTTAAAAAATACACATAAGGGCTTCTTTATTGTTTGTTTCCCACCCAACATGAAACTCATAGTAGACACCGGAGACTAACCAGAAAGTAGATAGATACTATTGATAGCGGCCCCGATATGTACCCCACAACCATTTAAAAACTCAAGTTTGACCATTAGTTTGGAGCTGACTCAGAGTCTAATCGGTGAACAGGACGATAAAGTAGGATGTAATATTAAGCAATGCATAACATAAGCAGACACGAAACAGTGCGACCTCTCTTGCGGACCGTGTAGTCCTCGAGGTCATCTGCTTGGTTGATGATGGTAATGCAGTTTTCATGGCTGCCAGCGGCGGGGAAGAAGATCTGAGGCAGCGAAAGACAGTCTGGAGGCCGGATCCCTACAGTGGTGGACCCTTCTGTCGTTGGAGCAGCTGAGCTGGGGTGGACGACGGCGCAGCTGGAGCGGCACAAACCACGCAAGGTTTTCTTTGACAACTATCTATAAGAGAAGTAATTCTGTAAGGGCTCGTTTGAATTGGAGGATTCCAACAATGCACGGATAGGAAATAGACAGGAATAGGATAGGAATGCATGTGCAAAACAAAGAATTTAAAAACACAGGATTTCTACCAATCTGGGTGTTTGATTCACAACAATTGGAAGATCACAGGATGCAAAGAAGCATGGTGAGATTAAGTCAAACTACAAGAAAATGTATGGTTATAATGCTATTATGCTACTATCTCTTAGTCTTGTGCTTCATGAATAGGAATTTGAAAAGGAGGAAAAGTGAAAATTAAAATTCCTACGTTTTTTCTTTTAAGGAGACACTAAAGGAACAAATCTGTGTGCTCAGTGGACAATATATATAACATGTAGAGTGAAGAAGAGATGCAACAAGTGTACAACCTCTTTGGCGAAGCCATGTCGATCTCAGCGTGATTGGGTTGGCCGGTGAGGATGCTCTGGCTGAATTTTCTGTCAGAGGAGGGGAAGAAGATCTTAGTAGGCATCTGGAGATGGAGCCCGAGGTATTGCTCCGCTGTGATGGAGGGTTTCGTCGTTGGAGCAGCTCCGGTGAGTTGTACGACGCCGAGGCTGAAGCAGGACAAGAGAGACAACGAACAACGTTAACCTGAGTGGAATTCTAATAGCATCTCCAATACATGACGTAAAATACATAACCACAAAGTGCTAGATGTAAAATACATCAGCCACTCATCTCTGAACTTAACTGTCGAAACCGAACTTATTTGTCGAAACTGAACTTAACTGTCGAAACTGAATTTTGCTGTCGAAACTGAATTTTGCTGTCGAAACTGAACGCACTAGCAAGGTGAGGCTATACGTCGGTCGACTGACTTTTTCATCTCTGGTCAGTCAATTTTGCAGCCGTTGGATACGAAATCAAGGGCCTGCGGTTCATCTTCAACCTCCAACCCCCCTCCTGAGCCGCCAGCCACCACCGGCCAAACAGCAGCCCCCGCCGACCGCGGCCGGCGGTGCGCCGCCCCGCCCGCCCCTTAAACACTCCCCACCACCGGTCCGCCGCCGCCCCGGCCATCCCTCTAGGCCCCCCCGTGCCGAGCTTTTTCTCCGGCGATCCCCACGCTACCGTGATACGTCTCCAACATATCTATAATTTTTCATTGCTCCATGCTATATTATCTACTCCCTCCGTTCGGAATTACTTGTCTCAAAAATGGATGTATCTAGAACTAAAATACATCTAGATACATCCATTTCCGCGACAAGTAATTCCGAACGGAGGGAGTAATGTTTTAGACAATATTGGGCTTTATTATCCACTTCTATATTATATTTGGGACTAACCTATTAACCAGAGGTCCAACCCAGAATTGCTGTTTTTTGCCTATTTCAGTGTTTCGAAGAAAAGGAATATCAAACGGAGTCGAAACGGAATGAAATCAACTGAAGAAGTTATTTTTGGAAGGAAAGCTACCGGAAAAGTTTGGAGTGCACGTCAGGAAAGAAGGGAGGTGGCCACGAGGGTGGGGGCGCGCCCACCACCCTAGGGCGCGCCCCCTGCCTCGTGGGCCCCCCGAAGCCCCACCGACGTACTTCTTGCACCCATATATACCCATGTACCCTAAAACTTCCGAAGAATAGAATAGATCGGGAGTTCCGCCGACGCAAGCCTCTGTAGCCACCAAAAACCAATCGGGGCCCTGTTCCGGCACCCTGCCGGAGGGGGCAACCCTCACCGGTGGCCATCTTCATCATCCCGGTGCTCTCCATGACGAGGAGGGAGTAGTTCACCCTCAGGGCTCAGGGTATTTACCAGTAGCTATGTGTTTGATCTCTCTCTCTCTCGTGTTCTTGATTTGGCACAATCTTGATGTACACTAGTAGAAAAAGGTCAAACGTGAAGCACATTAGTGCCGGTTTGTATTTGAGCCGGCACTAATGTATACATTAGTGCCGGTTCCAACGGATAGCCGGGCCGCTTTCATTAGTACCGGTTCGTGGCGAACCTTTAGCACCGGTTCGTGCCACGAACCGGTACTAATGAAAGTGGTGGCAGGATGTTGTCAGACAGGTGCCCCTCCAGCCCCTTTAGTACCGGTTCTTGGCACGAACCGGTACTAAAGGTCGTCCTACATAAACCCTTCGTCCACCCGAGCTCGCTCTGTTCTTCCCCTTTCCCCTCTCCTCTCTGTTCTTCCCCTCTTCCTCTCGAGCTCATCACACATTTTGCCCAAAATTTGTCAAGATTTGAAGGCCCCCATCCATTCAAATGATCACAAAGGTTAGCAACTTTGTCCTTTCATCTCTCATTTCTAGATTAGCTCTTGCAATGCTTTATATAGTGATTAATTTGTGAGTTTAGTAATTTGGGAGGATATATATATATATGCTAGTATTTGATTTATATGCAATTTGAGGTCAAAAATAACACTTAGTTTGCATATGTAGGTGTGGTTTACTTAGTGCCTTCTAAATCTCCATCGTAGCCACCGTCGATCGCCCGCACCGTCCCGTCGCCGGCACCACCTTGTGGTGAGCCTCTAGTTCATGAAATTTTATATAAAAATTGATGTTTGTGTGATTTGGATATATAGTTACTCGTATAATTATCTTACCCGTATGTTGTTTGTTATACATATAGTGCCATGGTTTTGATATCCATCCCCGTCGGCCCTAGTCCTTGTTATGATTCGGATGTGGTATGTATATTCTCTTATAAACTAGTTGCATTTCGTGTTTATGACAAATTATGCCCATCAAGTTGACATAGAAATTTTTTCTAGGAGGTATGTGAACCGGAAATTCCAACCGACCCTATTGCCGAGAGGTTAAATTTAGTTGAAAGAGAAAACGAGTACTTGAAAGAAAAATTGAAAAGAATTGAGGGGGAGAAGATGGAATTGGAGTTGCATGTTGCCGATGTCGTCGATGATCACAAGATGAAGATGGAGAAAATGCGCTTGAAGATTAGAAAGATTAGAAAATATGCCATCGATAGTGAGGCTTGGTATCATTATGCTATTGGATCCATTGTTACCTTAGTTGCTTGATCGTATTTGTTGTTGCATTTAAATGCTTTAGCTAGAGAGTTATTTGTTTGTTGCATTTAAGTGTTGTATGAACTTTATGTATGAACTTGTATTAATTTGGTCTATTCGGTGTTGTGTAATGAAGATGAGCCGGCAATGGTTGTACGATGACCGATGCTCTCCCCAGTTCGTTGAGGGCGTGCATACTTTTCTGCTTGCGGCTGAGGCAAACAAGCGGGCGGATGGTTTTATGCCTTGTCCATGTGCTCGCTGTAAGAATGGTCACAATTACTCTACGTCAAGAACCATTCACGTCCACCTGTTTAAGTCTGGTTTCATGCCCCATTATAATGTTTGGACCTAGCACGGAGAAATAGGGGTTATGATGGAAGACAATTAAGAAGAAGAGGACGATGACAGCTATCCTGGCCATGGGTTCCCTGAATACGATGATACAACAATGGGGGAAGAAGCTGAGCCGGTAATGCGGGAAGAAGCTGAGCCGGCAATGCGGGAAGAAGCTGAAGAAGAGGCATCAGATGAGCCCATTGATGATCTAGGTCGGTCCATTGCCGATGCAAAGAGAAACTGCGCAAGTGATTTGGAGAAGAAGAAGTTGCAGCGCATGTTAGAGGATCACAAAAAATAGTTGTACCCGAATTGCGTAGGTGACAAGAAAAAGCTGGGCACCACACTGGAATTGCTGCAATGGAAGGCAGAGAATGGTGTATCTGACAAGGGATTTGGAAAGTTGCTGGTAATGATAAAGGATATGCTTCCAAAGGACAACGAATTGCCCGAGAGTACGTACGAAGCAAAGAAGGTTGTCTGCCCTCTAGCATTAGAGGTGCAGAAGATACATGCATGCCCTAATGATTGCATCCTCTACCGCGGTGAGTACGAGGATTTGAACGCTTGCCCGGTATGTGGTGCATTGCGCTATAAGATCAGCCGCGATGACCCTGGTGATGTCGAGGGCCGGCGCCCCAGGAAGAAGATTCCTGCCAAGGTGATGTGGTATGCTCCTATAATACCACAGTTGAAACGTTTGTTCCAAAACAAAGAGCATGGCAAGGCGATGCGATGGCACAGAGAAGACCGTAAGAAAGACGGAAAGTTGAGAGTACCCGCTGACGGGTCGCAGTGGAGAAAAATCGAAAGAAAGTACGGGAAGGAGTTTGCAGATGACGCAAGGAGCATATGGTTTGGTCTAAGCGCAGATGGCATTAATCCTTTTGGGGAGCAGAGCAGCAACCATAGCACCTGGCCTGTGACTCTATGTTTGTATAACCTTCCTCCTTGGTTGCGCATGAAGCGGAAGTTCATTATGATGCCAGTGCTCATCCAAGGCCCTAAGCAACCCGGCAACGACATTGATGTGTACCTAAGGCCATTAGTTGAAGAACTCTTACAACTGTGGAATGGAACAGGTGTACGTGCGTGGGATGAGCACATGGGGGAAGAATTTGACCTAAAGGCGTTGCTGTTCGTGACCATCAATGATTGGCCTGCTCTCAGTAACCTTTCAGGACAGACAAACAAGGGATACCATGCATGCATGCACTGTTTGGACGATACCGACAGTATATATTTGGCTAATAAGAATGTGTACCTGGGACATCGTCGATTTCTTCCGAGCAGGCATCCCATAAGAAAGAAAGGCAAGCATTTCAAAGGTGAGGCGGATCACCGGACGAAGCCTCACCACCGTACTGGTGCTGATGTACATGATATGGTCAAGGATTTGAAGGTGGTCTTTGGAAAGGGTCCTGGTGGACAACCTGTTCCGAATGATGCTGACGGACGCGCACCCATGTGGAAGAAGAAATCTATATTTTGGGACCTGCCCTATTGAAAAGACCTCGAGGTCCGCTCCGCAATCGACGTGATGCACGTGACGAAGAATCTTTGTGTGACCCTGCTTGGCTTCTTGGGCGTGTATGGGAAGACAAAAGATACACCTGAGGCACGGGAGGACCAGCAACATATGCACAGAAAAGACGGCATACATCAGGGTCATGCAAGCTACGCTCTTACCAAAGAAGAGAAGGAAATCTTCTTTGAATGCCTGCTCAATATTAAGGTACCGTCTGGCTTCTCGTCGAATATAAAGGGAATAATAAACATGGTAGAGAAAAAGTTCCAGAACCTAAAGTCTCATGACTGCCACGTGATTATGACGCAACTGCTTCCGGTTGCATTGAGGGGACTTCTACTGGAAAACGTTCGATTAGCCATTGTGAAGCTATGTGCATTTCTCAATGCAATCTCTCAGATGGTAATCGATCCAGAAATCATACCAAGGTTACAGAATGATTTGGTGCAATGTCTTGTCAGTTTCGAGTTGGTGTTCCCACCATCCTTCTTCAACATCATGACGCATGTCCTAGTTCACCTATGCGAAGAGATTAACGTTTTGGGTCCTGTATTTCTACACAATATGTTCCCCTTTGAGAGGTTCATGGGAGTCTTAAAGAAATATGTTCATAACCGTGCTAGGCCAGAAGGAAGCATCTCCAAGGGCCGTCAAAATGAGGAGGTCATTGAGTTTTGTATTGACTTTATTCCTGACCTTAAGCCGATTGGTGTTCCTGAATCGCGGCATAAGGGCAGACTGGATGGAAAAGGCACGCTAGGAGGGGAACAAATAATATGTATGGACGGACATTCTCTCACTGAAGCACACTACACAGTTCTACAGAATTCCGCCTTGGTGGCTCCGTATATGGATGAACACAAGAATTTGCTACGCTCCAAACACCCGGAGCGGTCTGATGACTGGATTACATGTGAACAAACCAGGAGTTTCGCCAGCTGGTTGCAAGCACGTACCATGCATGACACCTCTATTGAAGATGACCTGTACTTGCTGTCCCAGTTACCATCTTCGAATATAATGACTTTCAAAGGGTACGAGATAAATGGTAATACATTTTACACGATCGCCCAAGATAAGAAGAGCACCAACCAAAACAGTGGTGTCCTCTTTGATGCAGAAACCAAGACGGGAAAGGAAACATATTATGGTTATATACAGGACATATGGGAACTTGACTATCGACATGGTTTGAAGGTCCCTTTGTTTCGGTGCAAATGGGTCAATATGACACGAGGCGGGGTAACGGAAGACCCGCAGTACGGAATGACAACAGTGGATCTCAACAATCTTGCGTATGCAGACGAACCATTCGTCCTAGCCAATGATGTGGCACAGGTTTTCTATGTGAAGGACATGTCTACCAAGCCAAGAAAAAGAAAAGATAAGGAAGCGAATGCATCATACGATGAGCCAAAGCGGCACATAGTTCTTTATGGGAACAGAAACATCATGGGAGTGGATGACAAGACAGACAAGTCAGAAGATTATGAAAAGTTTGATGAAATTGCTCCATTCACAGTGAATATTGACCCGAGCATCCCATTAAATGATGAAGATTTTCCATGGCTATGACGCAAAAGGACACACGCGAAGAAAAAGTTTCACACCCAAAGATCTGGGATGTGATCGGCTTAACTATCATCACTTTCTTCTGTGTTTCACACCCAGGAGGGAATCTCTGTAATAGTTAGGGTAGCTAGTTATGTGTTTTCGCATTTGAAACGCGAAGAAATTTTATGTGCAAGCAAATTCTTTCATGCATTTACTGATTTTTTCAGCTAAATGATCCTGAAATTGAAAAGCATTTCAAATGAACTCAGAAAAGGATGAAAGTTGGCATGGTATCATAATTTCACCCAGATAGCATGTGCAAAAAAGTAGAGAGGGTTACCGCAAAAACTGGATGCACTTCGTGTACAAAATGGACAATCTGTTTCGAAGTATCAGGGTTTCGGACGAAAACTCATCCGTTACAAAGGCATTTCATTTTTTAAATAACCTAAGCATTACCAAATTGAATATAATGATAAAACACACTAATATTAAACATAAGAAAAAAGAATCACTGAAAAATCTATTTTCAAAGTTAAGTTATTCACAAAAATAAATAAAGCAAAAAAATAAGAAAAAAAAGCCCACCTACTGGGCCACAGCGGCCTGCATATGACTAGAAACCCAAATTCAAGTTAGGCCAAGATGCAGGCCCGCTAGCCCAGTAGGCCCAATAGGGCATCGCAGAAGAGGTAGGCCCAGAAGGCCTGCTTAAGAGAGGAGCTCGAGACAGCAGCGACGGCAGGGCTTATAAGCAGGTGCGAGTGCCCCTCGGCTAGCAAGGTGGGACTAAACTTTTGTGCCCCTCGCCTGGCAGCGCACACCCTTTAGTACCGGGTCGTGGCACCAACCGGTACTAAAAGGGGGGCCTTTAGTACCGGCTGGAGCCACGAACCGGTACTAAAGGGGGTCGCTTCCCGCTGCTTGGGCTAGCCAAAACAGACCTTTAGTACCGGTTGGTGGCTCCAACCGGTACTAAAGGTGGGTTCTATATAAGAAAACACTTCAAAATTTTGTCAGTTTCTCATCTCTCCCTCTGCTTCTTCTCCTCTGCACCGTCGCCCGCCGCCCCCGCCGTCTCCATATCCCTCGTCGCCGCCCCGGCCCGTCGCCGCCCCCGTCACCGCCGCGTCCCCGTCGTCCCGTCCCCGTCGTCACCGCCACCCCGTCCCGGCCGCGCTGTCACCGTCCCCGTCGTCGTCGCCGCCCCGTCGTCGTCGCGCCCGTCGCCGTCCCCGTTGCCGCGCACCCCCCGTCGCCTCTCGCCTCGCCGGCCGGTGAGCACGCACACACACATACATTTTTAGTTATAGATTTTTCTGTTTTTCAGAAATTGTTAGACATTTTTCTGTTTTTTAGAAATAGTTAGAAATGTTAGAATTGTTAGAATAGTTAGAAATGTTAGAATTGTTAGAAATGTTAGAATTGTTAGAATTTTTTCTGTTTTTTAGTTATAGAAATAGTTATAAAAAAGTTAGAATTGTTAGAAATTTTTCTGTTTTTTAGTTATAGAAATAGTTATAAAAAAGTTAGAAATTTATCTTTTTTTTAGTTATAGAAATATTAGAAATGTTAGTTATATATAGCATTGTTAGAAATGTTATAGAAATGTTAGAAATTTTAGTTATCAAAATCCAATCATTAAAAAAATGTTACTTTTTGCGGGCATATAGCTAGTATTTGTTGTCGACGATGCCCGGCCCGCATCCTCGCCGTCGACACGTCCGCGACGACGTCCAGCTGACCCATGTCCGGGACTGGGCTCCGCCGGGCTGGCACTGGGAGGTGCTGCTTGGGGGGCGCGCCGCTTGATGAGGAACCCGGCCCCGAGTCCCGTCGTCGACCCTGATCTCGTTTGGTGGCGTTCGCGTGGGCCAGTTTCGGTGTGGAGGGAGCCGGCCCCGCCGGAGGTGGTACGTCGTCGTGTCAGGGAGGAGGACGAGCACGTCCATCGCTACATGGTTGCGTTAGAGGGCGGCAGGTTCTCCAATACCTGGCAGTTTCTTCAGGGATCTCACTTCAGCTATGATACTGTGAGGGTTCCTTCTCTTTGGGTGTCCACCGCCCGCGCCGCAGGAACCGCGAGTGTCCTAGATTCTTCTGTAGTATTCGATCTTTATTAGCTACCTAGCCAGTGATGTACTCGATATATAATATTCAAGACGATGTATTCGAGATTATATATTATTCGAGACGATGTATTCGAGGTTAGATCTATTATTCGAGACGATGTATTCGAGATTATATCTATTATTCGAGACGATGTATTCGAGATTATATCTATTATTCGAGATGATGTATTCGAGATTATATCTATTATTCAAGACGATGTATTCGAGATTATATCTATTATTAGAGACGATGTAATTTGAATACTAAATTGTTTTATATTTCTTTTGGCATAGTTAAATAAAAGCTATGGCGGACAATACCAACAGAGAGGGAGAACAGACCATGTTCGATATAATACGCGGGCCAGATGATGATCAGAATGAAGAAGATTATGACGGCTCCGAATTTCTAAACAACACCGGAGAGGGTGATATGATATTCGATCGCGACGACCGAGAAGATGAAGTCATGAACTACGACGAAGAACATGTTGATCCTGAAACAACAAACACTGGCGAGGTATATATATTTATATAAGCAGGAATTTGGTGATCATCGCATGTTTTAAATGAGTTGAAGATATATTAACGAATCGATCTTTCTTCTTTCAGCCATCCGGATCGAGCAAATCTTTAGGCAAAAGGACGAAACGAGGCCCGAACAAAAAGTTGAAGGAGGGCGTAAAGTACAATATCGAGGCATTCAAACCTAATGGCGAACCATTAGCGCCTAAGAAGATTGCGGACAAGTTCGTTCGTCAGTGCGGAGTTCTTGTGAAGGACCAACTCCCGATCTCCCTTCAAGAATGGAGAAAGCCAGCAAAGCCACGTCCAAATGTTACTTTTGTCGACGAGAATCAAAAAAACTGCTTTGGGATACTCTCATGGAACATTTCACCCTACCAGATAATTTCACAGAAGCAGATGTGCGGAAAGTCAAGGACGCTGCTTTTAGGAAGATGGCGGTTGCATTCAAGAACCACAAGAGAACGACGTGGGAGAAGTACGTCAAGGGAGGAAGGAAGACTCCAGTATTCGAGGGGATACTAGAGAATCAAAGTGCTCATTGGGACGATTTCGTGAAATTCAAGGATTCAGAATTAGCTAAGGAACGGTCGAGAATAAACAAGAAGAATGCCGAAAAAAAGGATAAGTTCCATAAGCTAGGGCCAGGTGGCTACGCGGTGGCAATGCCTAAGTGGGATAAGTCTGAGAAAGAGATGGAGGATGCAAGTGTCACTCCGGTTACTAAGAGCTGGCCCCCCAGGTGCAGGACTTGGTTCTATGCGCATGGGGGGGAGTTGGACCCGAAGACAGGCAATGTTTTGACGAAGGCATGTCTGAACGGAGCCGACAATGCGCTACTTGTTGCAATAGAAGAGGCTCGATCGGGGGTGTTCCAGCCCAACAGAGAGAACGACGAGCTTACGCGTGCCCTGGGAAATCCTGAACACCCGGGAAGAACACGAGGCAAGGGCGCTATTCCGTGGTATGAGGGGTTTTCGGACTGGAACGCCGACTACAGAACCCGTGCGAGAAAGAAGATTGCGGAGGAGAAGAAGAGGAAGATGGAGGAGGAGCAGAGGAAGCGGGACTATGAACGCCTTCAAGGCCTAGAAGCAAGTCAAGCGGAATTGGCCGCTAAATTCCAGCGGCAGCAGGAGCAGATCGACTCACTTAGCCAGCAAAGGGGGTCTCAGCAGCTGCAGCAGCTAGCGGATGATCCAGCATTGGATACCACCGCCCCATCCATGCCGAGAAGCAGCGTGGGTTCCGCCCCGGGCGACGCAGTAGTGCTGGATAGATACCCCGTGGATGACATCACGGAGAACACTAACTGTGAGCTACACTTCAAAATGAAGAACATATCCATGAAGGTGGCGGACGCCGTTGCTTTTTTAAATTCCCCCGAGGCAACCTTCCATTGCAACCCGATTCCAGCGGGCTATGCTCGTGTCTTGGTTGATGAGGTGGTGGACCCATATTCGGAGCTATAGCTTGACATTCCTGGAGGTGACGACGAGCACACATTGGGAGAGGCCATACATCATGTCATCCTATGGAGAAAGGATTGCATCATCTTTCGAAGTCCGCCACCGAGTCAGCACACTCCCGCTCCGCCAAGTCCACCAACGCGTGAGGCCACTCCTCCTCCTCCAAGTCCGGCAAAGTGTCAGGCCACTCCTCCTCCAAGTCCGACACAGCGTCAGACGTCCACTCCTCCTCCAAGTTCGGCACAACCTTAGGCCGCTGCAAGTCCGGCACAGCTTCAGGCCACTCCTCCTCGTCCAACTCAGCCCTGTCAGCCGTCTCCGCCGCCTCAGCAATCGCAGAAGAGACACCCCGCAGCTATGGTGCGTAGCGGTATGAGTCGAGGTCATAGTACAGGAAGTACAGGCGGAGGCAAGCGATATAAATATGGTCCAAACCTCACTACTCCTCTTCCTGTGAGGGCTTACGACAGGACCGAGGAGCAAACCAATGCCATAGTGCAGGCAGAACTCGACGCCCATTTTGGACCGAAACTGCCACCGCCGCCAAGGGAGAAAGTGCCTGTGGAAGTAGTTGACCACTTCATTCGTATGGCTCAACCACCAGCTCCTAAGCCTGTTGACACAGACTATGAGCGCCACATCAGGAAGTTACATCGACGACGTCTATAGAAGGAGGCGAGCTCGAGCTCGAGCAAACAACAAGCAGCTGTCAAAAAATGCGGGAAAACCGTTGCCCAGCTGGGAAAACAGGCGGCGCAATCGATCCCCCCGCTTGTTGTGCCGCCAACAACACGTGACAGTACGCGCGCCCAATATTATTGTGGCCAAACAGTTTACATTCCCGAGGTGGGCGATGTGGTAATAACCCAGGAGCATATAATGCAGGCTGAAGAACTCAAGATCACGGTTGGACAACTCCTCGAGATCGAGGACATGCCTGGGATTACAGAGGAGGAAATAAAACGGAAATATGTCCGGGGCCAACCTTTGGTCGAGCCAGAAGATGTCAACAAGCTCCCAACGAGAATGTATGAATTGCATCAATGGTACATGGACATTACCAAGAGATCCGATCGAGAGTCCCTCATGGTGTATGTCAAGAAGGATGATTACTACCATGAGAAAGCTGTGGCCGTTGAGTATCCTGAACTGTTTCAGTTATACAATCAAGACGCACTCGACAAACCTATCGTAAGTTGCTATTGTCTGTAAGTGATTTCTTTCTGTAATTTAAGTCTCAAGCTAGCTGTAGTGATCCTTTTGATCAATCATTACCTGTAATTATCCTCACTATATTCTTTTTTGTGGTATTATCCAGGATGAAGATGTATGAAATGAGAAAAGGTGGACGCTATGGCATTGGGTTCATTGACCCAAACACCGTTAATGAATACACATGGAAAATAAACAAGCATCAAGAAAAAGAGGTAGAGGACAGCATGCTAGAGTTCTTGAAGCGCCTCAAATACAATGAAGATATACTACTTCCTTACAACTTCCAATGAGTCACACTTTCTTGTACTACAAATTCTCTGTTTTTGCCTACTAGCTAGCTAGCTACATGTTTCTGCTTACATATGCCCGCTTAATTAAGACATGCAAACGTGTGTGCATGCAGATTTCACTGGATCTTGTGTATCATTAAAGTTGACGCCGGAACAGTTGAAATACTGGACTCGCTACTTAAGAAACAAAGTGACTATAACATCTTGTTTGGGATAGTCAACAGGTAATTTCAATCATTATTAACTATATATCTCGGCCTATTTAGTAATTCGTCATTTCATGATATGAACTATTTAATAACCCCTTTATTCATTTTCTTTCTCGGCGGGCAGGGCTTGGGAAAGGTTCATCAGCGTCACGGAAGGCGAATGGAAACCAAAGCTGAAATGGTTTCGATCCAAGGTAAGTAATTAAGTAGTACTAGCTAGCTAGCTAGCTAGCTGCCATCTCTTTAATTATCATGCTTGATTAATTATTATCTGATCAAATTAAATTCCATTCTCGTAATAAAGGCCCTGAAGCAGGCGGAGGGGACTAATCTGTGTGCATTCTGCGTTTGCGAGAACATTCGCATGATGGCGTCCGAAAGGAGCAGATCTCAAAGACAGGAATGGGTACGCTTGTCAGAACACTATTCACAATTTTTACACCATTATCGATATCTAGTCACACAACTAATACACATGCATATTGATCTCCTTCTTAACAGTTCAAAGAGGTGCGGGACAAGCTCCTAGAAACGGAGCGTGTAGAAGCACTTCAAGAGGAAATAGCGGGATTTTTGCTCGACCAGGTCATAAATCCGAAGGGAGAATACTATTACCCGCTACCACCCCCATGAACCACTTCCAATTGTCATCGTGCTCCGAAGGCACCAATTAGGCTAATGCCACTGGCTCCGAAGCCAACATGCATATGTAGGAGAAATTGTATATAGCTATAGATGTGTGTATGTGTGAATTAATATGGTTTGTGAGACATTGATGATATATATATGATTGGTTCTACTAGAAATTCTATTTATATATATATGCATAACGTGTACAATGTGTAGTGCCGTAAAATACAAGCAAACGAAAAAGAATTAAAATGGAAAACACAAAATTAAATGAAAAAGAAATCATAAAACCAAAAACCCCCCAAACATTTTAGTACCGGTTGGTGTTACCAACCGGTACTAAAGGGCTCCCGGCCCCCGGAGCTGGCTCGTGCCACGTGGTTGCCCTTTAGCACGGGTTTGTGCTGAACCGGTACTAAAGGGGGGGCCTTTAGTGCCGAAACTTTAGTGCCGGTTCCTAAACCGGCACTAAAGGGCCTTACGAACCGGTGCTATTGCCCGGTTCTGCACTAGTGGTATCGCAAGCTTTGCTATTATAGTTGGATCTTATGTTGCTTCTCCCCCTCTACTCTCTTGTAATGGATTGAGTTTTCCCTTTGAAGTAATCTTATCGGATTGAGACTTTAATGACTTGAGAACACTTGATGTATGTCTTGCCGTGTGTATCTATGGTGACAATGGGATATCACGTGATTCACATGATGTATGTTTTGGTGATCAACTTGCGGGTTCCGCTCATGAACCTATGCATAGGGGTTGGCACACGTTTTCATCTTGATTCTCCGGTAGAAACTTTGGGGCACTCTTTGAGGTTCTATGTGTTGGTTGAATAGATGAATCTGACATTGTGTGATGCATATCGTATAATCATACTCACGGATACTTGAGGTGACATTGGAGTATCTAGGTGACATTAGGGTTTTGGTTGATTTGTGTCTTAAGGTGTTATTCTAGTACAAACTCTAGGGCTGTTTGTGACACTTATAGAAATAGCACAACGGATTGATTGGAAAGAATAACTTTGAGGTGGTTTCATACCCTACCATAACCTCTTCGTTTGTTCTCCACTATTAGTGACTTTGGAGTGACTCTTTGTTGCATGTTGAGGGAAAGTTATATGATCCAATTATGTTATTATTGTTGAGAGAACTTGCACTAGTGAAAGTATGAACCCTAGGCCTTGTTTCCTAGCATTGCAATACCGTTTGTGCTCACTTTTATCATTAGTTACCTTGCTGTTTTTATATTTTCAGATTACAAAAACCTATATCTACCATCCATATTGCACTTGTATCACCATATATTCGCCGAACTAGTGCACCTATACAATTTACCATTGTATTGGGTGTGTTGGGGACACAGGATACTCTTTGTTATTTGGTTGCAGGGTTGCTTGAGAGAGACCATCTTCATCCTATGCCTCCCACGGATTGATAAACCTTAGGTCATCCACTTGAGGGAAATTTGCTACTGTCCTACAAACCTCTGCACTTGGAGGCCCAACAACGTCTCCAAGAAGAAGGTTGCGTAGTAGACATCAAGCTCTTTTCTGGCGCCGTTCCCAGGGAGGTGAGTGCTTGAAGGTATATCTTTAGATCTTGCAATCGAATCTTTTAGTTTCTTGTTTTATCACTAGTTTAGTTTATAAAAAAATTGCAAAAAATGGAATTGAGTCTACCTCATACGCTTCATTTTTTTAATATCTTTCGTGAGTATGATGGAAAGGAAAATTGTGCCAAAGTACTAGAAGAAGAATTACATAGAATGCTTGGCATAAAATATGTGAATGATGAGCATGATTGCAATGTTGTTAGTATGAATTCTTTGAATATCCATGATGCTAATGATATGCAAAGCCATAAGCTTGGGGAAGCTATTTTTGATGAAGATGATATTTTTTGTCCCCCAAGCTTTGATGAGCAAATTTACTATGATGAAAGCATGCCTCCTATTTATGATGATTATTGTGATGACACATATTCTCTAAATAATAATGATAACCATGAAACTTGTCATCTTGATCTTAATTTTCAATCGTATGATAGTTATTTTGTTGAGTTTGCTCCCACTACTATTGAAGAGAACAATTTTGCTTATGTGGAGAGTAGTAAAATTTCTATGCAACTATATCATGAAAAGAATGCTTTATGTGCTGGCTATATTGTTGAATTCATTCATGATGCTACTGAAAATTATTATGAGGGAGGAATATATGCTTGTAGGAATTGCAATAATATCAAGTTTCCTCTCTATGTGCTTAAAGTTTTGAAGTTATGCTTGTTTTGCCTTCCTATGCTAGTTGATTATTGTTCCCATAAGTTGTTTGCTCACAAAATCCATATGCATAGCAAGTGGGTTAGACTTAAATGTGCTAGTCATATTCTTCATGATGCTCTCTTTATGTTTCAATTCTTATCTTTTATGTGAGCATCATTGAAATCATCATGCCTAGCTAGGGGCGTTAAACGATAGCGCTTGTTGGGAGGCAACCCAATTTTATTTTAGTTTCTTGATTTTTGGTTCTGTTTAGGAATAAATAATCCATATAGCTTCTGTTTAGATGTGGTTTTATGTTTTAATTAGTGTTTGTGACAAGTAGAACCTTTGGGAAGACTTGGGTGAAGTCTTTATGATCATGCTGTAAAAAACAGAAACTTTAGCGCTCACGAGATTAGCTTCAACTTTTTACTGGAGAGCGCTATTTAGTTGATTCTTTTTTAATATGATTACTAGACAAATTCCTCAGGTCCACCAATTTATTTTAGAATTTTTGGAGTTCCAGAACTTTGCGTTAGTTACAGATTACTACAGACTGTTCTGTTTTTGACAGATTCTGTTTTCATTGTGTTGTTTGCTTATTTTGATGAATCTATGGCTAGTAAAATAGTTCGTAAACCATAGAGAAGTTGGAATACAGTAGGTTTAGCACCAATATAAATAAAGAATGAGTTCATTACAGTACCTTAAAGTGGTGTTTTGTTTTCTTTCGCTAACGGAATTCACTAGTTTTCTGTTAAGTTTTGTGTTGTGAAGTTTTCAAGTTTTGGGTAAAGATTCGATGGACTATGGAATAAGGAGTGGCAAGAGCCTAAGCTTGGGGATTCCCAAGGCACCCCAAGGTAATATTCAAGGATAACCAAGCATCTAAGCTTGGGGATAGCCCGGAAGGCATCCCCTCTTTCGTCTTCGTTCATCGGTAACTTTACTTGGAGCTATATTTTTATTCACCACATGATATGTGTTTTGCTTGGAGCGTCATGTTATTTTCTTTAGCTTTGCTTTCTGTTTGAATAAAATGCCAAGATCTGAAATTATTAAATGTTAGAGAGTCTTCACATAGTTGCATAATTATCCGACTACTCGTTGATCTTCACTTATATCTTTCGGAGTAGTTTGTTGTTTGCTCTAGTGCTTCACTTATATCTTTTAGAGCATGGTGGTAGTTTTATTTTGAAGAAATAGATGAACTC
This sequence comes from Triticum urartu, assembly GCF_056163025.1. Lineage (NCBI taxonomy): Eukaryota > Viridiplantae > Streptophyta > Magnoliopsida > Poales > Poaceae > Triticum > Triticum urartu. The sequence goes on from NC_141875.1 coordinate 619,979,433, forward strand.
TCATGCTTCACTTATATTATTTTGAGAGTCTTAAATAGCATGGTAATGTGCTTAATCCTAATATGCTAGGTATTCAAGATAAGTAAAAACTTTCTTATGAGTGTGTTGAATACTAAGAGAAGTTTGATGCTTGATGATTGTTTTGAGATATGGAGGTGATAATACCAAAGTTGTGCTAGTTGAGTAGTTGTGAATTTGATAAATACTTGTGTTGAAGTTTGCAAGTCCCGTAGCATGCACGTATGGTAAACGTTATGTAACAAATTTGAAACATGAGGTGTTCTTTGATTGTCCTCCTTATAAGTGGCGGTCGGGGACGAGCGATGGTCTTTTCCTACCAATCTATCCCCCTAGGAGCATGCATGTAGTTCTTTGGTTTTTGATGGCTTGTAGATTTTTGCAATAAGTATGTGAGTTCTTTATGACTAATGTTGAGTCCATGGATTATACGCACTCTCACCCTTCCACCATTGCTAGCCTCTCTTATACCGTGCACCTTTCACCGGTATCATACACCCACCTTATACCTTCCTCAAAACAGCCACCATACCTACCTATCATGGCACTTCTATATCCATTCCGAGATATATTGCCATGCAACTTACCACCGTTCCGTTTATTATGACACGCTTCATCATTGTCATATTGCTTTGCATGATCATGTAGTTGACATCGTATTTGTGGCAAAGCCACCTTTCATAATTCTTTCATACATGTCACTCATGATTCATTGCACATCCCGGTACACCGCCGGAGGCATTCATATAGAGTCATATTTTGTTCTAAATATCGAGTTGTAATTCTTGAGTTGTAAGTAAATAAAAGTGTGATGATCATCATTATTAGAGCATTGTCCCAGTGAGGAAAGGATGATGGAGACTATGATTCCCCCACAAGTCGGGATGAGACTCCAGATGAAAAATAAAAGGAAAAAAGAAAAAAAAAAGAGGCCATAAAAAAAGAGAAAAGGGCCAAACAAAATAAAACAAAAAATGATGAGAGAAAAAGAGAGAAGGGACAATGCTACTATCCTTTTACCACACTTGTGCTTCAAAGTAGCACCATGATCTTCATGATAGAGAGTCTCCTATGTTGTCACTTTCATTTACTAGTGGGAATCTTTCATTATAGAACTTGGCTTGTATATTCCAACGATGGGCCTCCTCTAGTGCCCTAGGTCTTCGTGAGCAAGCAAGTTGGATGCACACCCACTAGTTTCTTTTGTTGAGCTTTCATACATTTATAGCTCTAGTGCATCCGTTGCATGGCAATCCCTACTCCTTGCATTAACATCAATCGATGGGCATCTCCATAGCCCATTGATTAGCCTCGTTGATGTGAGACCTTCTCCTTTTCTGTCTACTCCACTTAACCCCCATCATCATATTCTATTCCGCCCATAGTGCTATATCCATGGCTCACGCTCATGTATTGTGTGAAGGTTTATAAAGTTTGAGATTACTAAAGTATGAAACAATTGCTTGGGTTGTCATCGGGGTTGTGCATGATGAGAGCATTCTTGTGTGACGAAAATGGAGCATGACTAAACTATATGATTTTGTAGGGATGAACTTTCTTTGGCCATGTTATTTTGAGAAGACATAATTGCTTAGTTAGTATGCTTGAAGTATTATTATTTTTATGTCAATATGAACTTTTGTCTTGAATCTTTTGGATCTGAATATTCAAACCACAATTAAGAGGAATTACATTGACATTATGCCAAGTAGCATTCCACATCAAAAATTACCTTTTTTATCATTTACCTACTCGAGGACGAGCAGGAATTAAGCTTGGGGATGCTTGATACGTCTCCAACGTATATATAATTTTTGATTGCTCCATGTTATATTATCTACTGTTTTAGACAATATTGGGTTTTATTATCCACTTTTATATTATTTTTGGGACTAACCTATTAACCGGAGGCCCAGCCCAGAATTGCTGTTTTTTTGCCTCTTTCAGTGTTTCAAAGAAAAGGAATATCAAACGGAGTCGAAACGGAATGAAATCAACTAGAGAAGTTATTTTTGGAAGGAAAGCTACCGGAAAAGTTTGGAGTGCACGTCAAGAAAGAAGGGAGGTGGACACGAGGGTGGGGGGCGCGCCCAGCCCCTACGGCACACCCCCTGCCTCGTGGGCCCCCCGAAGCTCCACCGACGTACTTCTTGCACTCATATATACCCACGTACCCTAAAACTTCCGAAGAACAGAATAGATCAGGATTTCCGCCGCCGCAAGCCCCTGTAGCCACCAATAACCAATCGGGACCCTGTTCCGGCACCCTGCCGGAGGGGGCAACCCTCACCAGTGGCCATCTTCATCATCCCGGCGCTCTCCATCACGAGGAGGGAGTAGTTCACCCTCGGGGCGCAGGGTATGTACCAGTAGCTATGTGTTTGATCTCTCTCTCTCTCTCTCTCTCTCGTGTTCTTGATTTGGCACGATCTTGATGTATCGCGAGCTTTGCTATTATAGTTGGATCTTATGTTGCTTCTCCCCCTCTACTCTCTTGTAATGGATTGAGTTTTCCCTTTGAAGTAATCTTATCGGATTGAGTCTTTAATGATTTGAGAACACTTTATGTATGTCTTGCCGTGTGTATCTGTGGTGACAATGGGATATCACGTGATTCACTTGATGTATGTTTTGGTGATCAACTTGCGGGTTCCGCCCATGAAACTATGCATAGGGGTTGGCACACGTTTTCGTCTTGATTCTCCGGTAGAAACTTTGGGGCACTCTTTGAGGTTCTATGTGTTGGTTGATTAGATGAATCTGAGATTGTGTGATGCATATGGTATAATCATACCGACGGATACTTGAGGTGACATTGGAGTATCTAGGTGACATTAGGGTTTTGGTTGATTTGTGTCTTAAGGTGTTATTCTAGTACGAACTCTAGGGTTGTTTGTGACACTTATAGGAATAGCACAACAGATTGATTGGAAAGAATAACTTTGAGGTGGTTTCATGCCCTACCATAACCTCTTCGTTTGGTCTCCACTATTAGTGACTTTGGAGTGACTCTTTGTTGCATGTTGAGGGATAGTTATGATCCAATTATGTTATTATTGTTGAGAGAACTTGCACTAGTGAAAGTATGAACCCTAGGCCTTGTTTCCTAGCATTGCAATACCGTTTGTGCTCACTTTTATCATTAGTTACCTTGCTGTTTTTATATTTTCCAATTACAAAAACCTATATCTACCATCCATATTGCACTCGTATCACCATCTCTTCGCCGAACTAGTGCACCTATACAATTTACCATTGTATTGGGTGTGTTGGGGACACAAGAGACTCTTTGTTATTTGGTTGCAGGGTTGCTTGAGAGAGACCATCTTCATCCTACGCCTCCCACAGATTGATAAACCTTACGTCATCCACTTGAGGGAAATTTGCTACTGTCCTACAAACCTCTGCACTTGGAGGCCCAACAACGTCTACAAGAAGAAGGTTGCGTAGTAGACATCACACCGCCCAGCCAACGCCCCGCCACCGCCGGCGACCACCGCCCCATCCTGAACCCTAAGATAGATAGTGGGGTACCTCTCCGGCGAGACCCCTCCCCGCTGCGGCTGGTTCTTCCTTCACCCCAGCAAGCCCCCCCTGAAAATCGACTGACCCAAAAGTCGATTCAGTCGACTGAAGTGTAGCTATATCGGAGCAGCATCGCAAGCAAGAGCAAGAGCGAGAGCAGGAGCGCGAGCAAGAGCAATAGCAAGAGAAGACCAGACAGGGGACCGAGAGCAAGAGCAGAGCAGCAGCGCGAGCGAGAGCTAAAGCAGCAGCAGCTCCTACTGATGTGGACGTCGCCGCCGAGGGAGCGACGCCATGGAGGAAGTGACCGGCGACGCCGCCGTGGATGGAGCCGCGCCGTGTCGGCTCGAGACCGAGCGCCGGCAGCACCGTGAGATCGAATCAAGAAGAAAATGCGGCGATTAGTGTACAACCTCTTTGGTGGCGCTGATTAGGCCGCAGCTTCATCCGAGGAAACGGTGATGATGATTCTCTTCCGATGGTGCAGGTGAAGACGGCGTTGTGGGAATGGAGGTGGCGCGGAAGACAAGGGGAACATCGGGGCAGCTCCTTGGAGGTGGAGGACGCGGTGGCTGAACCGGCGGGACGATGAGATCGATGACGGGTCCTCATCCGGTACGGTGGATGAGGGACGTCGAGGTGTTGCTGTGGACGACGTCGCCGGGGAAGAGGCTCCGGCTGGGTGGCGGACAAAGCAGGGTGTGGGGTTTCGTCGCGGGTTTTCGCGGCCTCGGTGTATGAATGGGTGGGCGGATGGGATGGCAGTGGGGAACCATGGCTTAGAGACGCGCTTGTCCGAAATGTGGGGTAAGTTATGAAAGTACCCCCACCGATTTAAGGCAGTTCTTTCAGCTCAGGGGTACTACGGGCATTTCGCGTGTCGGGATTTCACAGGAGGTGGGAGTTTTCGCGCGCGTTGTAATTTCGGAATAGCAAGGCGCGGGTTGAGATGGAGGGAGTTGTCAGAGCACAACGAGACAAAGATATATCTTAAATATTTCGGGCTAACAAGGCGCGGGTTGAAATTTCCGTACAAGCCTAACGTGTACTGTACCAAATCAATGCGCACTACAAATTTCATTCAAAACTTTGAATTCATGTTATATTCAATTAAAATATTTCGCTACGTGTATAATGCATGCAACCTACTACTCAAATGAACGTTTTAGTGCGTTCCAAACGTATATACTACCGCTTCAATATGAACTAAATTTGAATTCGTTTCTCTATTTGAATAAGATCTATAGTAATGATTTTTGTGGAGTCAAAGCATTTGAATTCGTTTCTCTATTTTAATAAGATCTACAATCATCATTATTGTCAAGTTAAACCATCGTTTGTGTATTATCTTCACAGCACACCACATGATTAGTCTCGAGTTACATATGAACTATGTGTACTATATGAACTCGAACTAGATTTTTTGAATCCACTTTATTTTGATTTCAAATCACATTACATTTCTAGCTCTAGCTAGATCTTCATAATCTAAACCATGTCTCATATGTATAATGTGTTTATCACATTATGTATGGTGCCCCGCCCCCTACGCCTACAAGTATTTAGATGTGAGTTGCAAACACCATACATTACCACAAATTCAAATAAAATGTGAGAATGTTCGATATATAGTATTGTTTAGATTTTTCGATATTTAGTTGTAAGCTGCAAACGCCACACATTATCACAAATTCAAATAAAATGTGAGATTGTTTGATGTATAGTATGGTTTAGATTGTTCGGCATTTAGCTGTGAGTTGCAAACGCCATGCATTATCACATTATGGTATAACATGTGCACAGCACGTGTATCACCGCTATATTCATGCATGCAATGTTTAAAACACTATGATCTCCTATTCAAATATATGAATCCGCTTTCATATGAAATTATGATCTTTGTTAGTCTCTTACACCCACACAATCCTCTAACCTTTGTAGCTACCACTAACTTTCTCTCGTGCATGCACACGCCCTCCTCGCCCTCCCCCTCCCTCGGCATTCTATCCATCGGGCACATTCATTTTTTTCTTTAGGTCATTCTCCCAGAGTCTCCACAACTCCTTTCTGACACACACCGATCGATAAACCTCTCCAGCGATGCTTGCCTACAACATACACACACACCTTCAATCTCCTCCTTTATGTGTCCTTGCCTCGTGTCTCTTATACGGTCAGACACACGTGTAAACTCTCGCCCCTCTTTTCATCGATCTCACAACCGCACACTCCTCCCCCTATCTAGCTAGTAGTTGGGCCTCTCGCACCACCTCCTAGCTCTATTCTCTCTATTTATCCATCTCGCTGGGCCTTATTTGCCTCTAACAAATGGACGTACACCGACCGATCTCTCGCTATACATATAGCTAGCTAGGTCCTTATAAATCGTTTTTACCCACACGTCAATCAATCTACCTCATTAGATGTGTCTCTCCCTTCCTCCGACAAACAACAATTGATCTACCGATCTAGTTAGGTTTGCTTACCAAACACATGGTTCCCCTTCATCATCCATGGATGCGTCCTGACAGATGTATCACGCACAGGCACACATAGAAACACATCCCCACTCTTATTGATAACATTGCAGTTCCACCCTCAGTTTGTCTAGTAGGACTCTCCCACCATCTTCGAGAAGCAACTCCATCACCCATCCAGCACTCTACCCCTCTCCCTCCCTCTCCCTCCCTCCGTCTCTCCTCTCTCTCTCTCTGTCCCGTCATATTTCCCGTCCTTCAGTTATGTATGGATGTCGACCGATCTCCCTCAAGACATAGATGGATCTCTCCTTCTCAACACATATACAAGTCGTTCTACCTCTATAGTTAGGCCTCTGCCTACCCCTCCCCCCACCCCCTCCCCCCCCACACACACACATTGATACATCGAGCGCTCTAGTCATGTCTCCCTGCCACACACAAACTTGACATGTGCCCTCTAACGTTCCGGTAGGCCAGTCGCCCTATATCTTTGACTTGCACACACACACAATTTCGATGGCTCTCTTCATCGATCTCGCACCCACCCACTTGATCCTCTCTTCGACTCTATCGATAGCTATGACCCCTCCCTCTCTACTCATGGATTGCCCGACCCTCTATGTATGATATGGATAGGCCTCCATTTCACACACATTGCATGCAAAATTTTGTGTGAGATGTCATCGACACATATTCCCACAAATAATTCACGAAATCAACCCCCCACCCCACCCCCACCCCAAAACAAAAAACACTCACGAACGTGGTTTGTATCTCCCACACACACCCACATAGGTGGGGGACGTGCACGAAGAGAAGAGGTGCATGCACGGCGCACGTACTCCCGTCTCTTTCCCAACCACACCCACGCGGGTACACGGTGGAGCTCATTTTTGTACGAAAAAGGCAGCCCACGTGGTAATTTGGCACGTGTACTGGTTGTCCACTTGGTGGAGGGAGGATCGTCTACCACGGGTGAACAAACAAATTGCGACTTGATGTGTTATGTTAAAAAAAGAGGCAAACCATGTGGGGCCTACTGATGTCTACTATGCAACCTTCTTCTTGTAGACGTTGTTGGGCCTCCAAGTGCAGAGGTTTGTAGGACAGTAGCAAATTTCCCTCAAGTGGATGACGTAAGTTTTATCAATCCGTGGGAGGCGTAGGATGAAGATGATCTCTCTCAAACAACCCTGCAACCAAATAACAAAGAGTCTCTTGTGTCCCCAACACACCCAATACAATGGTAAATTGTATAGGTGCACTAGTTCGGCGAAGAGATGGTGATACAAGTGCAATATGGATGGTAGATATAGGTTTTTGTAATCTGAAAATATAAAAACAGCAAGGTAACAAGTGGTAAAAGTGAGCGTAAATGGTATTGCAATGATAGGAAACAAGGCCTAGGGTTCATACTTTCACTAGTGCAAGTTCTCTCAACAATAATAACATAATTGGATCATATAACTATCCCTCAACATGCAACAAAGAGTCACTCCAAAATCACTAATAGAGGAGAACAAATGAAGAGATTATAGTAGGGTACGAAACCACCTCAAAGTTATTCTTTCCAATCAATCCGATGGGCTATTCCTATAAGTGTCACAAACAGCCCTAGAGTTCGTACTAGAATAACACCTTAAGACACAAATCAACCAAAACCCTAATGTCACCTAGATACTCCAATGTCACCTCAAGTATTCGTGGGTATGATTATACGATATGCATCACACAATCTCAGATTCATCTATTCAACCAACACATAGAACCTCAAAGAGTGCCCCAAAGTTTCTACCAGAGAATCAAGACGAAAACGTGTGCCAACCCCTATGCATAGGTTCATGGGCAGAACCCGCAAGTTGATCACCAAAACATACATCAAGTGAATCACGTGATATCCCAATGTCACCACAGATACGCATGGCAAGACATACATCAAGTGTTCTCAAATCATTAAAGACTCAATCCGATAAGATTACTTCAAAGGGAAAACTCAATCCATTACAAGAGAGTAGAGGGGGAGAAGCAACATAAGATCCAACTATAATAGCAAAGCTCGCGATACATCAAGATCGTGCCAAATCAAGAACACGAGAGAGAGAGAGAGAGAGATCAACCACATAGCTACTGGTACATACCCTCATCCCCGAGGGTGAACTACTCCCTCCTCGTCATGGAGATCGCCGGGATGATGAAGATGGCCACCGGTGAGGGTTCCCCCCTCTGGCAGGGTGCCGGAACAGGGTCCCGATTGACTTTTGGTGGCTACAGAGGCTTGCGGCGGCGGAACTCCCGATCTATTCTTCGTTCTGGAAGTTTTAGGATACGTAGGTATATATGGGTGAAAGAAGTACGTCGGTGGACCGAAGGGGGGGCCACGAGGCAGGGGGCGCGCCCTAGGGGGCACCCCCCCACCCTCTTGGTCACCTCCCTTCTTTCCTGACATGCACTCCAAGCTTTTCCGGTAGCTTTCCTTCCAAAAATAACTTCTCTAGTTGATTTCGTTCCGTTTCGACTCCGTTTGATATTCCTTTCCTTCAAAACACTGAAATAGGCAAAAAACAGCAAATCTGGGTTGGGCCTCCGGTTAATAGGTTAGTCCCATAAATAATATAAAAGTGGATAATAAAGCCCAATATTGTCTAAAACATTAGATAATATAGCATGGAGCAATCAAAAATTATAGATACGTTGGAGACATATCACCTACCTTAGAGGCAAGGCTCTATACACTAGAGTACTTTTGATGTGTCCTGTCAACTCGCAGAACAAGGAGAAGCTTGCTTAGTATGCCGTCTCCCCCGCCCACGGGCGCGGTGGCTCGTAGGATGAGGTGAAGCTTGCTCCGCCTTACGCCCGCTCCCTCGCCCATGCGCCCGGTGGCTCGCAGGACGAGGAGAAAAATTTACTACTCCCTCTGTTTACTCCTCGTCCCTACTACCTTGGTTATAGAGATTATATCATATTGTTTGCAATATATATGTCCTTTAGTAGATTTCAATATGAACTACTAGTACATACTCCAAACACTGATGTATATAGACGTATTTTAGAGTGTAGATTCACTCATTTTGCTCCGTATGTAGCACTCTCCCTCGCCGCTCGACCCTCGCCCACGTGGTGGACGTGCAGCAATTCATTCGGTCTCATATAGCCAAAACGATATACTGCACTACCATTATTGCTCGACTTCCCGAAGAGGCGAAGAGCCAATCGCAAGGTTAATATTTTGGAGACGCCAAGCGCAAGGTTATAGGAGAACGAGTAGTAGGTGCTGCGTCATTTATAAATAAAGTTCTTTTTCTTCACTGGCACGTACGCAATATGATAGGTTCATCTGGAGAGAAAAGGAAACCGCTCCACTATATACATAGTCAGGACGGGCCAGCCTACACGGTTGCTTGCTGTGGTTGCTCTCTTCACACTCTCTCGCACAAAACGACTGTGGCCACATCTCTAACATCCCGGTGGATCACGTCCGCTTGGGGAAGGGGTGGATGCTTAGTGTAGATGCGGTGGCCGTCGCCGACGGCGAAAACCCACTATCGGCACGTCCCGATAAGGGGTCCCCACCGTTCTCTCTCACAAAGCCAGTGAGGTTGCCTTCGTCCCTTGCTCACTGCCGCGACGTGGGCAGTTGCCGCCTCCCACCGCCCTCCTCAAGGTTGAGCTACGTCCCTCAGGTACAACTCCCTTTACAGCCGGCTTGCACCACTGCTCCAGCTGCCCACATCACTCCCTGTGGATATTTCTCTACTTCTTTGCCCCGCACATACCTCTACTGGCTTCTACATACTGTATTTGTGATGAGTTTATGTCTCATCAACTAGTCCCAGTAATCTTATTCTAATCACACTTCTTCAATTTCTTTGCCACAGGGATGCTCATCTCGATTTTGCTGAAACTGCACAAAATGGTTCGATGGTCAAAAGATTGCAAACTTCATTTATTAGGAAGCTCGAACATTGCTAGCAAATTGAAGCCTGGTCAGGGTTCACGGTTCAAGGGCTAGGGACTGCATGGATCGTTTTTTTCTTTAGTTGCCTCTGTTCCAAAATAAGTGTCAACTTTAGTAGTAGTACAACTTTGTAATAAAGTTTGCACAAAGTTGAGACACTTATTTTGGAACGGAGGGAGTACATATTTGCTATGATCTGTCAATCATTGAGATGCAATAGCATGCATGTTAGTCTCCTTTGTATTTGATGAAATGTTGCAACGGGCAACCTTGGACGCAAGATACATGTAACAGAAGCTGGAAGCTTCATAGCATTGTACAAATTTATCTCGCTAATAAATTACAGTACGTACTATACTAGTACTTCCTCCGTTCCTAAATATAAGTCTTTGTAGAGATTTCACCATGAACCACATGCGGATGTATATAGATGCATTTTAAGTGTAGATTCATTCATTTTGTTCCGTATGTAGTGGAATCTCTACAAAGACTTATCTACTAGTAATAGCTAGCCCCCACTACTAGGAATTCTCTATCCTCTCCTTGAGCCACATCATCAAAATTGATGTAGCCGTTAGATGAAGTAAATCAGTCCATAATAGCCGTCTGATCTAGACGTTGAGAGGCTCCGCACTAAGCCACATGCAAGCATGCAGAAATACCATGGCACATGCATGTGAGTGGGTTTTAAATCACATCAACATGTCTGCATGCAAGCATGCACCGGTAGCATGCATGTAAGTGAGCTTTTAAGTCCCATTAACATGTCAAAAAGAAAAATATAATCCCATTATGCAGTAGGAGTTGGCTGATCTTTTTTCCTTACGTGGGATGATCTAAATGATGATGGGAGTTTATTTAGTTTGGCTACCACATTTTTCATGAGGTTATAGAGTTTTTTTAGTTCTATGAAATCGATAATTTTGCGCAGAGAGATATACCGCTGTTCCGCGGCAACGCGCGGGGACTCATCTAGTAATATTTAGGAACGAAGGGAGTACTATGTAAAGAGTTAGGTGTTGCACGGTGATAGTGTGAGGTGGGCCATGTAATCACTGAGCCTGCGTGTTTTCACTACTCTTGCACGCCTCCGCTGTAAGAATGGAGAAAATTGTAATCTAGTAGTAGTACCTCCTTTTGCCGAAAGCGTGGGACATCCAACAGTCCTACCACCTCAGTAATAAAGACCAATGAGCCGTCAAATCACATAGACCCAGCAGTAAGTTGGACGGACGAACCAACCATCACTCTTGCGCCAGTGAGAGGTCGCATCCGCTCTGCCCGGGCATGAATGCAGCACCGATTCTTTGGAGAGGCGCTGACCGTTTTGGGAGGGAAGCGCACGCGGGCGATGGAGGGGCTTTGGGTGGGCCTGGCTGGTCTGGAGTGGGCGTGGCAGCTGTCTGCATGTCCCTACCGGACACGCCCGGAAACGAGAGGATGCACCGACTCTCGCGGCTAAAATCGTACACTACACAACATATCTCTATAGGAGTAGGTCGATCTGTCGCTCTCTCTAACACACAGATGCTGTTAAACACACACACACACACACACACACACACACGCACGCACGCACCTTGGTCCCGTTGCACCTTCTAACGTGACTTATTACACCTAGACGGAGGGAGTAGTAAGTATACGAGATACGGTGGCACACTGACTTAAGTCGAATACAAGTGCCCAAAATTTGTGAGCATGTTATAATAAGGATTCACTTAAAATAGTACGTGAGCGAACAAAGGGATCAATTGGACAGTGTTCCTGAGCAGTAGCGAGATGTGGGAGGTAAGATACACCGCTGGAACTTTTAATTTTTCTTATTAATTTGTTTGTTTCACCCTCTGACTGGTGGGACCCAACGTACTACGTGGAGAGAGGTAAGGTGACTAAGGCTGCATTCACTACTAGATTTCCCATTTTAGCCGAGGGTCCAATTACCGTCGGATATTTAAGTTCACCGTCGGAGACTCTTATAACTGACGGTACGCCGTCGGCCATCTCCCTTCGGCTATGCTTCGTCGGCCATTGTACTAATAACCAACGGTACCGTCATATTACATCTTTGCCCACGGTAATAAGCCGACGGTGAGCCGTCGGATATCTTGTTGCCTACACCTGGCTCCCAGTAGATTGAATGCGCTTATAGCCGACGGTTCACTGTCGAGTGTTTATCATCCGACTGTTATTGTTTACCGTCGGTTTTCTTAATAGCCAACGGTATATACAACCCGTCGGGGTTATGCACAACTCAGAGGAGAGCCAAACCATCGGTTAGTGTAATTACTGATGGTGCATACACCCCTTTGGGGATTCCTTTAGTTGAAAGGTTTGCTCGCACCTTCAATTTAGAAAGTCGCCAACTGTCTAAAGTGCATGTATGGATTTTTTTTACCCAAGATGTTTGTTGTGCCATAGGCCATTAGTCAACCCTCACTGATTAATTTCACTGAGAGGGAAGTGTGATATATTACACATTATTTCACAATATTGGCATTTCCGATACATCTCATAATTACACAACCACACATGACCAAAAGAACATTTAGCATAATCTAGGTATTACAAACCTAATGAGTTGCATATGAATTACATTTACAATAACAACCCATCTAGGAAGTGTCGAATCAAAACAAAATAGTATCAGGGAGGTCCAGACAATTTGCATAAGCTAAATTTTCAAAAAACTTCAGATCTTTACTTTATCATATGCTTATCGCCACAGCTATCATCTCCCTCGTTGCCATAGATGTCATCCTCGTCATCATCAATGTCATGATCATTCTAATAGCTCGGACCGCTTCTAATATTGCTTGACACTCCCTATGAAATAACAAGACTAGTTGTAAAAGAGATGAAAAACAATGCAATGTAAATGAAATTTGATTGAGCTACAAGGAATAAAAAAAATTTAGGGAAGCTACAGAGAACAAAAGTAATTGTTCTAGAAACATCTATGCATGGAGATATATAGCTAATCACGTCTTACTGTGGGAACTAGGAACTCAGTGTACGTCGACAATTACTCGTGTTACACCAGTAATTCATTCCTTTCCAAACCATGCATCTGGGCAATAGAAACTTAAATATACACACTAACAGTAAAAATAAACTGGTTCACTATTTTGCATCTTTTATCCACAAGGCTACAGACTAGTACTTTTTGACCTCTAAATATACTTCCATGTATTTCTGTGTATTCACGCAAGACAAAATCTATTTACCCATCCGAACATTCAGTTATTTGTGGTACTATTTTCCTAATTGTTGAATATGTAGTTGTACCTTTACACAGCTGCCGATTAATGGAAAAGCCAATAAAATGGCAGATGAAATCATACTAGATTTCTCGAAGATAACGGATGTGGCTGCCATGAATTTGGAGAGCCAAGAGGGATCTGGGGCACAAGCTACCTTCAGGTTCCAAGGATATCATTTTGACAGGCAAGGAATTCATCAAACACTTTACAAGGACAACAGAAAACGAGAGCCTACGTATGTATAGTAACTACATACGGAACAGAAAGTTAGACTGATCCATAAAGGATGAAGCAAGGCTTATGTGTTGATGCTCTGGTTGAACAGTTCATTTATGTACAGCTCAAACAGACAACCACAGTGTAGTAACCTAAATTGCAGAAGAGTATAATATGTTTGTCAGTGAAGCCTTATCTGAATGTTTCTCATTTTATTGTTTTTGAAACTGGATTCACTGAAGCCGTCGACAAGGGCTTCGTGCTTCACCAATTTTGCCTTGTTCCGAGCGATCTTGGACAGCCTCATCAGTCTGAATCCACCCTGCGTTCATTAGGCCTCTGTTATCAGGGAAGATATTTCTGGTACCATACCAAGATTCAAATAGTCTAGTGTGGCACAAACCATGTCAATGTTTTGCATCATCTAGATATGCACGTATTTCCTCATCTTACTTTGTTCCTGAATAACTAGGGGTACAAATTAAGCGAAGCTACTAATACTATTCCCTTGTGGTAGTATTTCCAGCATAGTTGTGTGAATCGTACCAATTTTGACATCTTAGCTATCTAAGATTTCACATCAGAAATCAATCAGACTAGAATAGATGGGGATTGCAAGACACCTTAACTTGTTGAGTAGTACAATATAGTAAATGGTGAACGAGAACAGAGCCGAACCCATTAGCCCGCGCTGCCGCTCGACCATCAGCACACTCGCCATTGCCTGCCACCACCGCTAGCGTACTGTTGTTGCAGAAAGAGAAGAAAGAAGAGACAAGGTGAGAGACTAAGAGGAGAGAGGAAATCCGGGGAAGAGAAAGGAGGCACTGACCTAGCGTCGTAGCCTGTGAGGGTGGATGTGGATTCTCTCGATTACTAGCAAGCTCCACTCTCAGGATTCGATCGGTAGCGATTACAGGGGAAATTACAAGAATGGGTAACTAGGGTTCATGAGCGGAGAGGAGGAGGAAGGGGATAGAGCCGAGCCGCCAAAGCCGTGATCCTCTGGATAACCCTAGGTCGCCACCGCCCCTCTCCTTAAGTAGCTTCCGGACGGGCTTCAGTTAACCCACACTGGGCCGGAGACGCCTGGGTTGGGCTTCCTGGGCCGGGCCGCACGCGGGGCCGTGGAGACGGGATCCTTGGAGCTGTCTTGCGGGTCGGCCTCATCAGGGACGCTGACATCCCCCTCTCCTTGAGCAGAGGCTTGTCCCCAAGCCTCCGCGAGCAGGAATCGCTCCTTGATTCGCGCCTTGTCTTCCCAAGTCTCGCCGAGCGCCTCTGAATTGGACCAACGGACGAGCACCTGTTCCCGCATCTTGCCCTTCTCCTGGCGCCATCTTGATTGCAGAACTGCCACGGGGACCGCGAGCTCATCAGAACAATGAGGTAACTGAGGTTCAACAGCCGTACCCGTGCTCAGGACGCGTCGAAGGAGCGAGACGTGGAAGACTGGATGGATTGTTGCATGCGACGGAAGCTGCAGCTTGTAGGCGACATCGTTGATCTTGCTGATGATAGGAAAAGGGCCGTAGTACTTGAATGCCATCTTGTGATTTTCTCTTGGTGCGACGGAAGTTTGGATATATGGTTGCAGCTTCAGGTAGACTTGATCGCCCACTTCAAACTGACGGAATGATCGTTTCTTGTCCGCCTGGCTTTTCATCAGTTGCTTTGCTCTGTTCAAGTGTTGCTGTAACAGCTCCAGCACCGTATCCCTTTCCTCGAGCCACGAGCTAAGAGCTGGCACTGAACAGGTGTTTTCTGCTATTATGCCCCAGTGCCGTGGCTCGTACCCGAACATAGCTTTGAAGGGTGTCATGCCTATGGCCGAATGGTGAGACTTGTTGTACCAAAACTGAGCCAATGGTATCCAGAAACTCCACCGCCGGGGGCATGATTGTGTAAAACATCTCAGGAAGGTTTCCACGCATTGGTTAACTCACTCAGTCTGCCCATCCGTTTGAGGATGGTTGGCTGTGCTGAGTCTGAGTTGAGTGCCCGTGGCCTTAAACAGCTCCTGCCAGAAATGGCTAGTGAACACAGGGTCACGATCTGATACGATCGCCCCGAGCAGTCCGTGTAACTTGTAGACTTGCTGAATGAAGAGTTGAGCTACAGAAGCTGCCGTGTACGGGTGCGCCAGAGGCAAGAAATGACTGAATTTGGTTCTCTTATCCACGATCACCAGCAGACAGTTGAATCTGCTCAATTGTGGCAAGCCATCCACAAAATCCATAGTAATCATGTCCCATGGTTTGTTGGGAATGGGCAACGAAGATAACAGACCTGGAGAGGCCGCTCTGTCCGGCTTAGCCTGCTGGCACACCGAACAACACTTCACATAATGTTTGATTTGCACCTTCATCTTGGGCCACGCGAACAGACGCCGTATGCATCTGTAAGTGACAGGAAATCCTGAATGACCACCGATCGGGTTGTCGTGGAAGGCTTGGATGATATGTTGTTGGATCTGTGTTCCTCCCCCTAGCCAAATCCTCCCTCTGAACCTGATGATGCCTTGCTGAAGCGTGAACCGTCCTTTGGCGTCATCGTGCACTACCAGTTGTTCCAGAAGTTTCTGCGCGTGCAGATTGCCATTGTAGCTGTTGATGACGTCTTCCAGCCAGCTTGGTTGGCAAGATGTGACCACTAGCAGTGTCTTTGTTTGGTTGGCTCGCGACAGAGCATCCGCGCCATGATTATTGGCCCCTTTCTTGTACTTGATCCGGTACCTGAGCCCCAACAGCTTGGTGAAAGCCTTGTGTTGCCACGGGGTGTTCAGGCGTTGCTCTTCAAGATGCGTGAGGCTCTTCTGATCCGTGTAAATAACAAATTCTGCGTGTTGTAAATACGGGCGTCACGGGTCCACTGCTACTATGATTGCTAGGTATTCCTTCTCGTAGGTTGATAGTCCTTGATACCTCGGGCTGAGTGCTTTGCTCATGAAGGCGATTGGGTGCCCCTGTTGCTACAGAATCGCCCCAATGCCATGGTCGCACGCGTCGGTCTCCACTGTGAATGGCTGAGCAAAATTGGGCAATGCCAGAACTAGCGCCGAGATGAGCTGTTGTTTCAAGACTTGAAAGGCAGTTTCTGCGATGGACGTCCAAAGGAATGGGGCGCCTTTCTTCAGCAAGTTAAAGAGGGGTCGGGCGATCACTCCAAAGTTGCGCACAAAGCGACGATAGTAACCTGCGAGTCCCAAGAAACTCCGGACTTCCTTGACATTTTGAGGTGAAGACCAATTTTCCACCGCAGCCACCTTTGTTGGATCTGTTGCAACCCCTTGCGCGCTGATAACGTGTCCCAAGTACAAGACCTTGCTTTGCCCGAAAGCACACTTGCTGCGTTTCACTTTCCAGTTGTCCCTTCGGAGAAGTTCCAGCACTTGCTTTACATGGCATTTGTGATCCTCCAACGTGGCACTGAAAATCAAGATGTCGTCGATGAAACAGAGAACACAGACGCGAATCACTGGCTTGAGAGTTGTTGTCAGCCCTTCAATGAAAGTGGGAGGGGCTCCAGCTAGCCCAAAGGATAAGACCTTGAACTCAAAGTGCCCCCGGTGAGTTGAAAATGTTGTCTTGTGTTCTTCCCCGGGGGCTAATCCGATCTGATGTTAGCCCGCTCGCAAATCTAACTTAGAGAACCATGCTGCCCCATGTAATTCATCGAGAAGTTCTTCAATTACTGGCACTGGGAACTTGCCGACCACCGTGATTGCGTTTAACTGCCTGTAATCGATGCAGAGACGCCAGGTGTCGTCCTTTTTCTTCACAAGAATGACCGGTGAAGAGAATGGGCTGTTACTACGCTGAATCACCCCTGATTTCAACAGTGCCTCCACTTGAGCTTCTATTTCAGTTTTCTGCTCTGGTTTGTATCGGTACTGCCTGACGTTGACTGGTCGCGCCCCTGGAATCAAAGGAATGCGATGATCGCACGCCCTCCTAGGTGGGAGTCTAGTTGGCTCTTCAAACACGTCAGGGAACTGGTTCAGCACTTCCTGAATGCATTATAGAGTTTGCTCCAAGTCCTCAAGCATAGGCGCTACCACGCAAAGGTGTATGACATGTGTGACAGAGCCCTTGCTGCACAAGTTTTGCAGTTGCAGACTGTTGATGGATTGGCAAGTTGTCGATGCTGCATCGTGTCCTCGAAGGTGGAGCGGACCTGCTGGAGTAGGAATCTCCAAGAAGTGCGCGCACCAGTCAACCTGCATCGGACTGTGTTCTTCCAGCCAATCCATGCCCAAGATGACATCATACATGCCCAGAGCCAGAACTTTCAAGTCCGTATAGAATTCATGCCCTTGCACATACCAGGCGCATTGTGTGGCCACTTCTGAACAGAGTAGTTCACTTCCGTCTGCCACTCGCACACGGCTGGGCTTGGCGAGGGGTTGGACTCCTGAAAGATGCTGGGCGAGCTGCTGATTGATGAACGAGTTGGAGCTGCCCGAATCCACTAACATGAGAACTTCACGGCCTTGCAGCCACGCCCTGAGTTGGAAAGCTTTGGCTGACACTCCTCCTGTAACTGCAGACAGCGAAATGGCGATGGTTGTTTCTTGTGGTGGCTCATCGTGACCCAGTTGTGTGTCGACGAAGCTGTCGAGGCCGAAGACGTCCAGCAGTTCCTCCACCACATGTAGCTGGACGGTGGTGGGGCACACATGGTCGTGCCCCCACCTCTCGCCGCACTTGAAACACAGACCTCGAGCTCGTTGGTAGTCTCGGAGCGACTTGAGCTTGGTTGTGTCTGCGCGGGCCGCGTCCGTGCCGTGGCGATCTGCCGCCGGCGCCGCTGGTACCGATCGCACCGGAGGGGGAGGAAGCGGCATGGGAGTGCCTCCTCGCGGGGGTGGCTCCGGTGGACGAGCTGGGCTGCCGAAAGCGCCATCGGCCACCTCTTCCTGGAGTAATGCCAGCACGCACGCCGTATCCAGGTCAGCCCCTCGACGAAATGAGTTAAGAAGTAAAAGGGATGGATCGAGTCAGAATAAGATGATAAATGATTGATTATTAACTCAAATTTCTCTATGTAGTGTGCTACAAAGGACGTTTGCCGGACAGTGTAAAACTGTCTGATCAGCGTCTGGTGCCGATCGCGTCCAAAATGAGTGCAAAGTAATGAAGTGGAAGTATCCCAATCGAACTCAGCAAGACGCTTCTGTATGGATCGCAGCCACACAGCGGCTGACCTGGAGAAATTCAGGGCCGCCATGGGTACCCAGAACGAAGGCAAGATGCCGAACATCTGGAAATACTGTTCGCACATAGTTTTCCACAAATTCGGGTTATCACCCGTGAATTGTGGAAATGTGATAGATGGGTGAGTTTGGCCTAGACCAGACAGCAGCTGACTTGCGTGCGCGAACGATGATGGTGGGGTGGAGATTGCTGCGAGGGAGGAGGATGGACCTGTTGCCGGGGGTGGCGGCGGCACGTTCCCCCGTGGTAAGTTGAAGATGTTGTGGCCATCGGGCCCATGGGGATCGTTGCCCGCGCCGCCACCGGCCCCAGGGAGGATGCCGGTCATCACAGAAGGGCCTTGCTTCGAATTCACACCTATAGGCTCCTCGCTCGTCCTGGACGGGGGTGGCTGCGCCAGTTGGAGCGCCGCTACCGCGTCACCCAGATCTGCCACCCGCTTCTCCATATCCGGTCGCCAGTTGACGAGGTCGTCGATTTTGTCCATGGAGGCCTGGATCTCCGCGATGGCCTTGTTCTAGGCCTTGAGGGTGTTGTCGAGCCTGTCGAGGAAGGCTTCGGTGGTCGGATCCATGGCAACGAGATGCGTACGAGCTTTACGAAGGCCTCTGGTTTCGATGATCTGCGCCAGGGTGGCGCGGTGGTGGGGAATTGCTGGTCTCTGATACCAGATGTGAGGGTGGATGTGGATTCTCTCGATTACTAGCAAGCTCCACTCTCAGGATTCGATCGGTAGCGATTACAGGGGAAATTACAAGAATGGGTAACTAGGGTTCATGAGCGGAGAGGAGGAGGAAGGGGATAGAGCCGAGCCGCCGAAGCCGTGATCCTCTGGATAACCCTAGGTCGCCGCCGCCCCTCTCCTTAAGTAGCTTCCGGACGGGCTTCAGTTAACCCATGCTGGGCCGGAGACGCGTGGGTTGGGCTTCCTGGGCCGGGCCGCATGCGGGGCCGTGGAGACGGGATCCTTGGAGCTGTCTTGCGGGCCGGCCTCATCAGGGACGCTGACATAGCCCACGGGTGTTGCACGACGCCGCCAGAACTAGCGAGAGATCTGGGTACACTTGCACATTACGGGATGATAGAAAGGGGTGAGAGGAGCAAAACGTATCCAGCCTCCCCGGCCATAGCTGCTGTGGAGGTGATGGAAGGAGTCGATCTGAAGCTAGGCGATGGGGAGCAGGGGAGGTGAGGGCTGGTCTATGGCGGCGAGGTGAGGATAGGCCACGACGGCTACCAGGGGAGGTTCGATGAAAGCGACTGCAAGTTCGTGCCGAGTAGGCTATTTAGAATTTTTCGTTTCGCGCTTGTGTGTGTTGAAACTTTCAACGCGCGTGTAATATGACTTGATCTTTTTACTTCTTATACAGTCCTCTATAAACTAATATATTCCTCTTATATATTCTTCTGTACATCAAAACATTGATCATAATTATATTTCATCAATTTAAATACAATGTAGTAATTTCACAAAAAATAGAATAAAAATAAATACAATGTAGTAAATTCAATGTATGATATTGAAATATACTTTGCAACATTTTAAACTCAAATAAAATTAACAATTTTTTTTATCACCCGATGGATCACAAGCACGTGTCGACCACTTTGTTCGCTTGATACATGTCCCAGGGGCCCCACACACCGCTCTCCTCCAGCCTAATAGCTTAATCGGCATGCTACCAATTGCCCCTTTCTTTACTTCAAACCCCTCACGCCATTGCACGTGGATGATGTGGTTGTCGCTGCTGCTACAATCCTCATCTGTAGCGGCCTCATTGCTTAAGGTTGGGAGCAACGCACCACCAGCCACCGCTGCTGCAAGAGGAGGGTGTGACTGCTGCAAAACGGCGTCAAATAAGTTTTGTGCTTGCAAGCAGTGGGATTAGACTAAACGCGCTGCCAAACTGCGTGTGGTACCTCTCGGGCGGCTTGTCCTCGTCGGTCTTCTGTGTCAATGCGGGCTTGCCGGCCACCGAACCGGGCTTCCTTAGCCAGCTCATGGCTTTTTGCTTCCTGGCGCTTGAGAGATTGCATTCGGGGTCAAATCCCAATACAAGAGTGGCAGAGAAGAGGGAGGCGAGTCAAGTGAGGACGGCTGATACATTAGGCGGTGACCGGTGACATATCTAAGCAGCGGCTAGTGCTGAGAGTGAGAGGATTAGGTCAACTCAAAGCTATACATTAAAACAGACGCTTCAAATGTCCATGGAAATGTCCGGATGTGTCCACAAACAACGCTAAGGGAGTCGGTTATCCAACCATAATCATATCCGGTGAGTAGGAGTGGGTCGAGCGTGGGCTAGGCGGACCTAAAAGAAAATCACATGGGCAGTGAGGACATATTGTCAAACCAACACTAAGACAAGCGGATTGCCTGGGCTCCCCCAAAGCTCCCCAGATTTGCTTCATGTTTAGCAGATTTTGGTGGTCCGGACTGGTCGACGGGCGTTTGGTGCGTCCCGTTGGATGGCTAAAAGTGTCCAAACCTTGAAAGCACGGGAACGAGTGTGGAGCATCTCGGGAGCAGGAACAAATTGAGCTTACTAAATCATATTCCAGCTACATGCTCAAAATAAGATTGCCAGCAACTAGTACCATTTGGACTACATCGACAACATACTCCACTTCGGCAAGACGCCATGTGCCACATGGTGAAAACCCAACCTAGACATGTATATACAAGACTACGCTGAGCACCTTTGCCTCATCTACTCTGGGCGGCGATCTCTTCTGGTCCCTTAACGGGGTTTCTCCATGTGATAGTTTGTAAGTGAACATTTTTTAAACTATCATATTTGCATTGTTTGGGACCAAAATTTTGAATCATCATGTTAATTAATGGTAAATAACAATGCAACTTATAGCACTGCTAGAATCTAATTGTGGGAAATGTACTTATATGGAAATTATTTGCAATATAATCATCAGCCATGTACATGCTTATTGCATTCGTCTATCGAAACATATCATCGAGGGTGAAAGTCAACCATCGGTTATTACTATCTCCCGTCGGGTATCTAATCAAATAGCCGAGAGTGACATATCGACCGTCGGTCATTTCTACTCATAGCCGAAAGGTTTGTTTTGACATTCGGCTATTAAATTTCACCGTAGGGTATTACATGTAATCCCCGTGGGTACAGCAAAAACCGTCGGATATTACAATGAACCGTCGAGCATTAAATTGCATAAACGAGAATTGGGTTTTCCCCATCAGGTATTTTAGTATACCCTCGGTTATTAGTAGTCATACCCTTGCGTGTGCAATAACCGTCGGCCACTATCAAGACCGTCGGCTATTGCAGTAATGGCCGATGGCCCGTCGGCTATTAGATTTCACCGTCGGAAATATGCGGATTTCTAGTAGTGATTATTTCTGCACCACTGTGGATAGCCTTACCACCAAAGCCACATGACACGATTATGATTGAAATCCCAATGACTCCCACACACACAAAAAAACACGGCATGCTTGTCACACGAATGCAGGAATGTATAAAAGGTTATTTCCCTCTCGTTGAACATAATGGGAGGGTTGTGTAGCTGGTTAGCCTGTTCACTCATCAAACTTGAGGTCTCGGGTTCAATAACTACACTTGAGCATAATTTGTGCCAGGAGGATTCTTTGACTGGTCAAAATGTTTTCTAGGGTTTGCATGCTTCACACTCTCTCTCCAGTATATATATACACGCTGGAGCCTCAGCGCTTGTAGTTGCTCTCTTCACACTCTCTCGCCCTCTCCCACTGGAGCCTCAGTGCTTGTAGTTGCTCTCTTCACACTCTCTCGCCCTCTCCAGATCTAAACAAGACTTCGTTGGCCTCTCTCTCCCCTCACAGCTGCTCAAAGAGCCGATAGGATCCGTCCGCCCGGAAGGGAAGGAGGCTTAACGCTGTCGCCGTCGGCGAGGGACTACCGGCGCAGCTGTTCACTTTCCACCCAGCGGCGTCGCGGGAGGGCCTCTGACCCCTTCTTCTTCGCCGCTATCATGTCGCCCACCCGAACCACGCCCCAAGAACCTTAAGGTATAATTTACTTACTCCACATGCATTGCTCTAGCTGCATGTATACCATGAATCTAGGACATGGTTCAAACAGGAAAGGAATGGGGGAAAGTAGTGGGAAAAGTTGTATATAGCATGAATCTAGGACGTGGTTCAAAGAGGAAATGAAGGGGGAAAGTTGTGTAGCATGAATCTAGGACATGGTTCAAAGAGGAAAGGAATGGGGGAAAGTTGTATCGCATAAATCTAGGACGTGGTTCAAAGAGGAAAGGAAGGGGAGAAAGTACTAGTTCAAAAAGGAAAGGAAGGGACAAGGCTATAGAGTTTGAGCAGGACTAGATTTGTTGCGCTCACATAGGGAAAGGTGTCTAAAGATAACAAAACTGAGACCAACACAAATATGCTCCTTGGTTGTTTGTTCTTTGTTGCAACAAACTGTGCATGAACACAGTACATCGGTAGATGCACATGGTGCTGGTGCGTCCACTGTCCCATGCAATTCATTAGCTGTTGTTAATTTAAGGCCCTGTTTGGTTAAAAACTCCCTAGTCCCTACCTGCTTGGTTCCAGGGACTAAACATGGACTAGAGGTTATTAAATGACATGCTAAAAGACCATGTTACCCCTAGTAATGAACTAATAGAGACAAGGTGCGATGCGTGGCAGGGGCAACTATTGGAAAAAGTCCCAAAAAGACTCCCTCGGGGTCTTCTTTCTTTAGTCCCAAATGCCCACTTTTAGTCCCTAAAAGTCCCTCCTGTTTGGTTTAGATGGGACTGACACGGAGTTTTTTTGAGTCCCTACACCAAAATGTCCCTGTAAACAAACACCCTCTAATAATGTCGCTGGAAAATTGATGCAATGCCACAGTTAAAAGCAGATTACATGTTTAACGAATTTTATTGTTAATATAATCTCTATGTTAATACTAATCAATGCCACCGTTTGAGAAATGCTACTGTCTTGCTTTCTTTCCCATTTAGATAAGGTAGATGCTTCTTTTTGTTGGCTTCTCTGTCATCCACCGTTATTGACCACTAATTGTTTCCTTTGCACCTCTGTGTAAACAGGGTTATCTACTTCACCTCGTTGCCATTGTGACCTTTTGTTGAACTGCACAAAACACTTTTGTTTTAAGAGTGTTTTGTGCAGTTCAACCAAAATGTCACACCGACAATGTTGCTTGATTGCTTGATCTTAGTGGAACTGCACAAGAGGAGATCTTACTTCCTATCCGTTAAGGCGAATTTGGTTCAGATCTTCTTCTTGTGAGTTGTTTGAATTCCGCATCATGAGAGGTCAGTACTAGCCTTCTTTCACATGATTCTGCAGTGTGCTTTCATATGTTGTGCTACTTGTACGATAATGTTGCTTGATTTTAGTGAACTGCACAAATGGAGACAAGACTTCCAATCTGTATGTGCACCGTAATATCCCATTGAGGTAAGATAAGGATATTTCACAACTGCTGGCCTGTATTTTGCCACTTTCATCAGAAAATTAAGTTTAGTACTATACTTGTGCTCCCTAATTGACATGCCAAATCTTACATTGAAGGCGAAGCTTGTCTGTTATTCAACCAAGTGATGAAGGGGAAGAACAAGCGGAAGAAAAACAAAAATCAACTCCCGGTGCTGCAATGAAGCACTGGAACTGTGATGACACAAGTAATGATATAGTTTTGCATCTTAATTTATTGCTATGGCTGGAACAAGCAATTGTTTTGCCACTGATTTGATGCCACTCTTAATGTAATATGTAATTATCTCTACTTGTGCAAACAGGGATCTTCTTTGAAGATACCATATATTTTAGTGGAACTGCACAAGAAGATGTTGGAAACATTAAACTAATCGAGGAGTATATAGTAAGCATGGCCACCACCGTAGATAGCAACAGATGGTTCCAGAGAAGTGCTTCATCTGTATGCTCTACACAATAAGCCTCCTGACAAAGGTTGGTACTCGCCCACTGATTTCATCCATATGATTGAGCTTTGTCATCTCTATTGGTGTTGTGCTACTGTTTAGATACTGTCATGAAAATGTGGTATTGTTCTTGAGAAGTGCTTCATCTGTGTTGTTTTAAATATTTTCTTTCCTTCTTTCGAGCAAACAGGGATGCTAGCATTTAGTAGTCCTCTTGTCTTTGCACAACAGGATCATCTTCCTCTGAAGAAGAATATGGAGTACGTGAAGTGACTAGTTCCGATTATGCCAGGATGAAGCAGCCATGTCTATCTTCTCATCAGAAGGAGCAGTTGAAGGATGGTTACATTACTCCCCACAAGACCAAACTAACTTCAGCTCAGAAGGACTGACAAATCTCCATTTTTTTGCTGTGATGCGCGAGTACAATGTTGTTCTAGGATTCTTTCTGGTGAGTTCCATTTTTCTAAAAGTGTGCTCTACATGGACCATGTATGTGCCTATTGAAACTGTCAATTCATAGTATAGTTTGCTTTATACTAATCACTTTTTTGTATTTGTGCAAACAGAGGTGCTCAGCTTGATTTCAATGGGAAATGCACAAAATGTTCATGAATACATCGAATCATTCATTTCCACCACAAGAAAGGAGGTGCCAATAAGTTCAAGGCGTTGCAACATATAAGGGCGAAATCATACAAGCTACGCGCAAATTTGGTTGATTTTGGTGGAACTGCACAAAAAGAACAGCTTGTTTATTTAGCACGAGGTGCCATGTCAATGTCCGAACTGATGGCAAACCCTTCCCATTCCACAATCATAGGAATTTGATATTTTGGAATGGGACAACCTTGTCAGCTCATTGATTTTAGCAAGACATGCGTTTGATATTTTCGAATGGGACGCCCTTTGCTGTCAGCAGCGTCGATCAATTTTTTCTTTAATCTTTAGTTGTGAAGTAAATATTGCCTCTGACATGTGAGTCGCTGAGATGCATAATCATCGATTGTTTTGAATGTTCTCTATGAATTGCCAGGCCTGTGTGTTTGATTGCAATGTACAGAAACGCTAAAGAGCTGCTCAAACTCTTTGTACTCCTTCTGTTCCTTTTTACTTTGCACATTATGAAAGTGCATACTTTTTTGTATAAGATTGGTCAAAGTAGAGATACTTTGACTGCAGACAAAACTTGTACGCAGACTAGAAAGGACCGGAGGGAGTACATGTGAAACTGCTGCAAACGAGGTGATCACCTTGGGAATAATGCTAGTACGTATTGTTTTGCATGTTCATCCAATGCCAGTGATACAGGAATTCGAACTAATCGAAATAAATTCATTCATACACGGTCGGATTTCATATAAACATGCCGGATTTCATTACATTTCATACATTCTTCAACTAAAAAGGGCTGCGCTGGAGGTATAATTAATTAACCGAAGCTACCCACCTGTGTCCCGCTGAGCCGAACAGAAGCTTCAGTGACTTAACTGCAGGTGCAGTTGCTTAACTGACATGTGGCCTGTTGGGAACACGTGTTAGTCAGCCAACTGCACCAGCAGTTAAGTAGAAGTAGCGTTCTTCTCCAGCGCAGCTCTCTGACTCCACGTCGCCGCCAAGAAGCTAACCGGCCGTTAATGGTCAACCCGCCTAGCTTCGCTTCAACTGGAGGGTAGCAGCGGTGGCCTTACTTGGAGCCGAGAAGGGCGACCTACCGTGTTCTACTCTTCCTCATTTTCTGTGTGGCGCAGCCTCGTTGGCAGCGGGGCGGGGCCTCGGCGGAGTCGGCGATGTCCTCTGTCTTGTTGCCAGCGGGCGGCGCCTCGGCGAAGTGGTGGAAATCCTCCCCCACGTTGCCGGCAGGGTGGGGCCTCGGCTGAGCCGGCGATGTCCTCTACCTCATTGTTGGCGGGGCGGGGCCTCGGCGGAGCCGGCGGTGTCCTCTGCCTCGTTGTTGGCGCCGCGGGGCCTCGGCGGAGCCGGCGGTGTCCTCTGCCTCGTTGTTGGCGCCGCGGGGCCTCGGCGGAGCCGGCGGTGTCCTCTGCCTCATTGTTGGCGCCGCGGGGCCTCGGCGGAGCAGGGCCTCATCAACGCCAGCGGAGCGGGCACTCGTCAGAGCCGGCATTGTCCTCTGCCTCGTCCTTGATCTCGCCAAACAGCGCCTCGCCCGCTTCATTGCCCTCTTTGCTAGCCTCTTTGTAGGCGGCCGCGGCCTCCGCCACCCGCATGCGGTACCGCCAGCGCTCGAGGCGGCCCTTGCGGGCGGAGCGGTACGAGTCGAGCAGCGCCTCCTGCTCCGCCCGCTCCGCAGCGATCTGCTCCTCCGCTTGCAAGTGCTCCTGGAGGAGATGGTGGTTGTAGGCGGCGTCGACCTGTGCCTCCCGGAACTCTCCTCATGCATCTGCCTCACCCTGTCCATATATTGGGCACGGGCCTCGCCGATGGTCATGGTGCAATGCACCGGCGAGGATGGCGCGGAGGAGGGGGTTGGCGCCGGATCGTCGACTACCATGTTCTCCATTGGGACGTCGTCGTCCTCCGGCTGCCTGCCGGCCAGCCGGTCGGCGGTAATGGCTACCATCTCCTTGTGGTCCATCGTCCGCCCGTCCCGAAGAGCACTGGAGCGCGAGGAATCCATGGTGGGCAGTGGTGGTGTGGACAGGAGAAAGGGAACGGATGCGGATGACTGCGGCTATGGCTGGCGCAGCAGTTTATATAGCAATGGTGGGCGGGCAGAGGGACGGACGTGTGGTGCCGGAGTAGCCGCCTCGGCAACCGCGTATCATTAATGTGGGCGGCAGATGGATGGACGGACGGCACTTGTGTCGTTTGAAGGCGGAGCAATCGCCTGCACCGGGAAGCGGGGCGAGCGGCGCTGACTGTTTTGGGCGGAATGCGCGCGCGGGCGAGGAGATGACTATACTTGGAGAGGATGACAATGGGGACCCACCAGGTCCATAGCCTCACGTACGCAAGTGCCTCCTTATTTTATATATATGTAACTATAATTTATTTTGCTTCCTCCTGGTTTCCTGACATCACGGTCCCACACCATTGTCAACCTATGCAGTAGCCAATAAACGAGAGAATTGCACAAGAAGCGGCCGACAGCTGGGACCAAGCAGCTCGAGCAGTATTTATGTTTTTGAGGTGTGAGCACTGCATAGTTTTTCGATGTTTAGCCCAGATATTAATTTTTCTCCTCTGAACAACAACGAAAACATTGATGTAGGTATTAATTAGGCGGGCTGTGGCCCGTCTAGCCCAGGCCAGATATCCAGCCCAGATATTAATTTTTTTCAAGCTGAAAATGGCTAGGCTAGCTATACTTTTTTAGGAATACCCAGGCAATGTCAAGTTGTTATTCTCCGCCCCGCTGGGCTGCAAATATTTCCTCGGAGGGATGCATTAGTCTTAACAAGAAAATAGGCTTTAAGAAATAATAAATGGGATGTAATTATAAAAACTAGGCAGTAACTATAAAAAATGCACCAAACACGTGATTACTATATATAATATTATTTTTGGATATTGAAAATTTTAATTTCATTAATTGTTGCGAGCGCAATGTTTCGTTGGATTTTTACGTAATAAAAAATTATATTGAAATTGTATTTAATCTGACTAGAAATTTTGAGATAAAAATATTTCGGATCCCGTCAAAATGTGGGAAATTTTATTGAATTCTGTTTTGAACGGTTGGTTGAAATGGGCTATACTTTTAACAAACTGTAAATGGGCTGTAGTAAATTCCATTAGAATTCAAAAATGGGCTACACATTCTTACAAATCTCAAATGGGCTATAAGTTCTCTGCCAGACACTTCTGGCCTTACTAAGTTGAAGCGTCCCCTAAAAAACAGAGTTGACGCGTATGCAAGGCTTTATCAACTTATAGTCAACACACGGTTCTAGCAGCAGTGGCCGTTGGATGTCCATCCAACGGATGCCGTGCTTCTTCTTCAATCTCGGATATTCTAGCTTCACCCGCCCAAAAAATGATTCCTCCCCCTGACATCTGGGGCGCACCATTTCGGAAGCTGACCTGTGGGCCTACTAAGTTGACGTACCAAGGGCTTTGTCAACTTAGTCAATATAAACGATTCTAGCTGTAGTGACCGTACGATGTCCATCCAACGGCCGTCGTGCTTCTTCCACCTCTGGTCTTCTTGCTCCAGCCGCCCAAAGCAGCGCCGGTCGTGCCGCCTGCTCCTGCCTCCCGTGGCCTGCTGTGCTGCCACGGAGGCCTCACCGCCCCCTACTACTCCCACCGCTGGCCAGGCCATCCCTCCACTCACCCACAACCCCTGTTATTCTGCGGCGACGGCAGCGCAGCCGAACCAGTGAACCCTCGTACTCCTCTCCGCGTGTGCATCCACTGCCACGTCTTCCCCGGTTCCGCGTCGTCCCCTTCCTAGGCCTCGCCGTCGTCCACCACCCTGGTGCTCTCGGTGCGGCGTGGTCAGCATGGTCAAGGAACGACTTCCATCGGACGTGGACTGTATGTGGAGAGGCTGACAGCTGGGTCCACGGCAGCCATAAGAAGTGCCTCCTTATTACGCGCAAAATAATTATTCCTCCACCTGACAGCGGGGACCCACCAGACGGGCCGCCGTATTTCGCGAAAAAAATGATTCGCCCCCTGACTGCTGGGACCCACGAGCTACATCTTCGCACGCAAGGAAGTGCGTCCGGTAAAAAAACCATTCGCCCCCCCTGACTGATGGGACCCACCAGCTACATCTTTGCATGCAAGGAAGTGCGTCTGGAAAGAAAAACGATTCGCCCCCCCCCCCCCCCCCCCCGACTGCTGGGACCCACCAGCTACACCTTCGCATGCAAGGAAGTGCGTCCGGGCAAAAAAAATGATTCGCCCCCCTGACTGCTGGGACCCAGCAGCTACACCTTCGCACGCAAAGAAGTGCGTCCAGGCAAAAAAACAATTCGCCCCCGTGACTGCTGGGACCCACCAGCTACATCTTCACAGGCAAGGAAGTGCCTGACAGTCGGGACCCACCTGGTCGAAGCGTATGTAGCGTTGTCATTCTAGTCGCGAACGTGTATGTACATACTGGTCAATGTAGAGGCGCACACGTGTCGTAGTAGAGGCGCGCACGTAGCATGTACACGTACGTACAGCGGCCAGGGTGCAAGAAAGAAAATACGGCCACGTATGTGTACATACGGGCAGGGTCTCAAACGCCTACTCGCGCATACGTATGGCCAGGGCTCGTGTACATGGCTGGGTCGGAACGGAGAAACAGCGTCATCATCGTGTTCATGGGGAGGTAACGGAATGCGTCGTGTTCATGGGGAGGCAACGGAATGCGTCGTGTTCATCGGGAGGCAACGGAATGCGTCGTGTTCATCGGGAGGCAACGGAACGCGTGGGAGCCAACCGGCTAGGTCGGAACGGAATGTGTGGTCGTGTTCATCGGGAGGGCTTGGACGGAACAGGTGATGGAAACGAGGCCTGGCGTACCGCAAAACGGAGGAAACGGACCTCCTACATTCGAAACGGGGTCCTGTTGATCGGGAGGGGTGTGGCGTACCGCAAAACGGAGGAAACGGACCTCCTACGGTCGAAATGGGGGTCCTGTTGACCAGGAGGGGTGTGGCGTACCGCAAAATGGACGAAACGGACCTCCTACGGTCGAAACGGGGGTCCTGTTGATCGGGAGGGGTGTGGCGTACTGCAAAACGGATGAAACGGACCCCCTACGGTCGAAACGGGGGTCCTATTCATCGGGAGGGGTGTGGCGTACCGCAAAACGGGACTCCACGGGATACTGTTCATCTCCACCGTCGACCTCCTCCAGCCTCCACGGGCTACCGTCGACCTCCTGCAGCCTCCACGGGCTCCTGTTCATCCAGCCTCCACCGCGCGCTACTCCACCGGCTACTGTTCAACCACCCCTCCACGGGCACCCCTCCACCGTCTACTGTTCATCCAGCCCTCCACACCACGGGGTCCTATTCAACCACCCCTCCACGGGCACCCCTCCACCGTCTACTGTTCATCCAGCCCTCCACCACACCACGGGGTCCTGTTCATCCAGAGGCAACGCCACCGCTCACTGTTCATCCAACCCCCCCCCCCCCCGCAATGCTCAATGTTCATCCCAGAGGCAGCATCGATCGGCTTCAGTTAGCAGCAGTAGCGTAGGAATCGCTCGATCGGGTTCATTTAACAGCCATTGATCGATCGCTCGGGTTCAGTAACGCGTAGCCTGCAGTGCAATCGCTCGGGTTCAGTTAGAGCCCAACGCCTCACTCGGGTTCAGTTAGAGCCAACGCCTCGCACACACGCGCGTACGTGTATGAGAGAAACGCGCATCGCTCGGCCGCCGACCTCCCACCGTAACCGGAAACTCCCCGAAACTTTCCTCGCCCTCGCTTCTACCACGATTTTTTCGTCATGGACGGCCCAAAGAATGTCATGCAGCTACGTCTCCGGCCCGCCCAGGACGAAAAGCCCATTTTCTGTCATGATTTTTTGTCATAGAAGTAGGAGCCCACCACATCTATGATGATACCGGGTTTTGTCACAATTATCGTCATAGAAGTGTCATATGTATGATAGAAAAAAATTCGTTCGGCCCAAAATGTCACGGATGTGTCTTTTTTTGTAGTGTGTGCGGAGGCCGTCCTCTTCTTTCTTCCCCCCGCGGGGGATTCACCTTCCTCCTCATCATCATCCTCTTCGGAGGCAGAACGGGCATTAGAGCCTTCGGATATTGTGTCCGAAGTGTCGCGGCGACGAAGGCCGCCCCGGGTCTTTTTGGCCTCCTTCTCGGCCGTCTTCTTCGGCACCTTGTAAGGCGCCGGGACCAGCATCTTCGTCAGAAGTGGGATGGCCGGTTCTTCGGGCAGCGGGGCTGGACAATGGATCCGCTCCGCCTTCTTCGTCCAGCCCTAGGAGAGTTGTAGAAAACACATTAAGCGCTTCCTTTGGGTTATGCGGATAAAAAGTATGATGACTTACTGAACTTGCAGGGCGGCACAGTTGGTACCCGCGGTCTTCGGCGGAGTCCGGCCATGATTTGCTGGACTTGAAAAGCACCTTCCAGATGTCTTTGTGCGAGGAGCCAAAAAGCTCTCGCAGGGTTCGGTTCTTGGCCAGATCGAACTCCCATAAATGGCAAGTCCGGTGTTGACAAGGCAGGATCCGGGGAACTAACATCACCTGGACTACATTGACAAGTTCAACGCTCTTGTCTTCCATATCTTTAACGCGTGTCTGGAGCACCGACAATTCGTCGGACGAAGACCAGTTCAGGCCCTTCTTGACCCAAGATGTAAGCCGCAGAGGGGCTCCGGATCGAAACTCGGGAGTAGCGGCCCATTCCGTGCCGCGCGGCTCGGTGATGTAAACCCACTGTTGTTGCCACTCCTTGACGGCTCGTTAAAGGTGCCTGTTGGCCATGCGACGTTGGGCATCTTGCTCACCATAGCGCCCCCGCACTTGGCGTGCTCACCGCCCACTACCTTGGGCTTCAAATTAAAAATCTTCTGCCATAAGCCGAAGTGTGGCGAGATGCGGAGAAAAGCCTCGCACACGACAATGAATGCCGAGATGTTGAGGAAGGAATTAGGGGACAGATCGTGAAGATCGATCCCATAATAATACATGATGCCACGAACGAAGTGTGGAGGGGAAACCCTAGCCCGCGGACAAAGTGAGGGAGGAATACAACCCTCTCGTGGGGTTCCGGAGTAGGGACGATCTCTCCCACCGTCGGGAGACGGTGGCTGATTTTCTTGGCCAAATACCCGGCCTCCCGAAGCTTTTTGATATCCTTCTCCCGGACGGTAGAGGCCATCCACTTGCCTCCTACTCCGGATTCGGACATTTTCGGAAGGCCTTTGTGGGCAGAGAAGATGAACGCTTGGGGCGCTAGAGCTCGAGCGAAGGGGAATGGATCGGGAAGAAGAAAGCATGGGTGCGAAAGGGAGTCCTTATCCCCTTATAAAGGCAGCAGGGATTTTGCACCTCCCCACTTGCCTGGTAAACTCTCTTATTCCCCAAGCGTCGTGGTTGATGGCGCGGTTGGGTTACCCACACATGTATTGATGAGAATCCCGTGATAAGGGGACACGATCTCTGCTTTGACAAGACGTGCCAAGAAAACCGCCTCGCCATATGTGCAGTAGCTGGTTGAGAAAAATGATTCGAATAATGACCAGGCCGTGACGTGATGTCACGCTATGAAACTTGTCAGCAGATTAGATTTGTGGAATATTATACTCTCTACGGTGGTATGTGGAATTTATTTTGCAGAGCCGGACACGATCCTTGTGTTCAAAATCTTCTATGGAGTATTCGGAGGAGGAACCCGCCTTGCAATGCCGAAGACAATCTGCGTGCCGGATTCATCGTCATTGAAGTCTGGTTCAGGGGGCTACTGAGGGAGTCCTGGATTAGGGGGTCCTCGAACAGCCGAACTATATACTTCTGCTGGATTGTTGGACTATGAAGATACAAGATTGAAGACTTCGTCTCGTGTCCGGGTGGGACTCTCCTTGGCGTGGAAGGCAAGCTTGGCAATATAAACCGGAGGGTTTAGTCCCCTCCCTTGTAACCGACTCTGTGTAACCCTAGCCCCCTCCAGTGTCTATATAAACCGGAGGGTTTAGTCCGTAGGACAACAACAACAATCATAACCATAGGCTAGCTTAAAGGGTTTAGCCTCTACGATCTCGTGGTAGATCAACTCTTGTAATACTCATATTCATCAAGATCAATCAAGCAGGAAGTAGGGTATTACCTCCATCGAGAGGGCCCGAACCTAGGTAAACATCGTGTCCCCCGCCTCCTGTTACCATCCACCTTAGACGCACAGTTCGGGACCCCCTACCCGAGATCCGCCGGTTTTAACACCGACAGTGGCGGCTTCAGGCGAGATGTGGCAACGGCACGGCGAACGAGGAGAGAGAGGGGGCCGGTCTCACCTTTTAAAGGCCAAAGGGCGTGGAGGAGGGGCAAAGGAGAGACGGCGAAGAGGAGTCCGCGGCGGGGACGGCTCGGACGCCGAGGCGGCGGCGATGTCGTGCGCGATCCTGCCTCTAGAGCGAGGTCAGGCACGGGGCGGTTGGGCCTGGGCCGCGGCCTGGAAGCTAGGCCGGCCCTGTCGGCTCGGAAGGTTTTTTTTCTTTTTTTTATAAACACATTTTTTAACACAGACAATTAAAACGATAAAAAAATTAGATAGGCATATAATATATCAAAACTTTTAGAAAAAGATTTCCAACAACATGGACATTTTTGTAAAGTCAAATAAAATCGAGAAAAATTCAAATAATTCAAAGAGTGCAACTGCCCTACTAAAATCCAATAAAAATCATTCACAAAATACCAAAAATGATTTCAAATTTATTTATCTCCAATTTTTTGATGTAGGGAATCATGTTACCTTATTTTCCATATATTTTATTTTTGGAGAAAAATAATTTGAATAAAACCCAAATAACTCCAAATTGAAAATAATTTCCAAAAGAACTTTGAATTTGATCCTTTTAAACTTCCAGCTCATATTTCATATGTTTTGAAGAAGTCATTTTATCTTCTCTCATGAAAATCATTGAGTTGCTTAAAGTTTCAGAATTGGAAATATTTTCAAATGAAACTCAAATATTTTCAACAACCATTTTCATTTAAATAAATGGAAGAAGTCATGTCATCTTCTCTCCAGGGTTTTGCGATGAAAAGAATTTGAATTCACGGAGATCATAAATGCAAAATGAAAGTTTGGGAAAGTCCTTTTATTCCCTCTTATTTAATTTTCAAAAAGTTTCAAATTTCACTCAATTTCACACAATCAATCAAACAATCAATCAAATCTATCTATTTAATATAACATTCCAAAATTTAGAATTTTGGGATGTTACAGAGAGGAGATGGGGGAGGGGAGGGGGAAAAGGTGGTACTGTGTCGCGTCATAGCAGTAGCGCGGGCGGCAAAATGTGCTACTGATAAGAGCGTAGCAGCAGCACGCTTTCCTCACACGCGCTACTGCTAAGCGGGGCCAACCATGTGGCCAATTTTAAAATTAGCAGCAGCGACCGGGGTAAAAAGCGCGCTACTACTATTGCATTAGCAGTAGCGCGTGTCGTGACACCGTGCTGCTGCTAAACTTAGGTTGGTGGGTACTGTCGGTCGATTTTTGTAACAGCGCGGTTCCGCCAGCACATGCTACTGCTAACTGTGTATCAGTAGCGATTTTTTTGGATGCGCGCTACTGCTAATTAGTAGTAGCGCCTCTTTTTGTACCGCGCTGCTGCTAAGATTCCATGTATAAGGTTTTCCCTAGTAGTATATGAAAGTGACAAAGTAAGAAACTCTCTATCATGAAGATCATGGTGCTGCTTTGAAGCACAAGTGTGGAAAAAGGATAGTAACATTGCCCCTTCTCTCTTTTTCTCTCTTTTTTGGGCCTTCTCTTTTTTATTTGGCCTTTCTCTTTTCTTTGCGCCTTCTCTTTTTTTTATTTGGCCTTTCTTTTTTTCCCTCACACGGGACAATGCTCTAATAATGATGATCATCACACTTCTATTTATTTACAACTCAAGGATTACAACTCGATACTAGAACAAAATATGACTCTACATGAGTGCCTCCGGCGGTGTACCGGGATGGGCAATGAATCAAGAGTGACATGTATGAAAAATTATGCATGGTGGCCTTGCCACAAATACGATGTCAACTACATGATCATGCAAGGCAATATGACAATGATGAAGCGTGTCATAATAAACGGAACGGTGGAAAGATGCATGTTAATATATCTCGGTATGGCTATGGAAATGCCATAATAGGTAGGTATGGTGGCTGTTTTGAGGAAGATATAAGGAGGCTTATGTGTGATAGAGCGTATCATATCACGGGGTTTGGATGCACCGGCGAAGTTTGCACCAACTCTCGAGGTGAGAAAGGGCAATGCACGGTACCGAAGAGGCTAGCAATGATGGAAGGGTGAGAGTGCGTATAATCCATGGACTCAACATTAGTCATAAAGAACTCACATACTTATTGCAAAAATCTACATGTCATCAAAACCAAGCACTACGTGCATGCTCCTAGGGGGATAGATTGGTAGGAAAAGACCATCCCTCGTCCCTGACCGCCACTCATAAGGAGGACAATCAAAGAAACACCTCATGCTTCAAATTTGTTACACAACGGTTACCATACGTGCATGCTACGGGACTTGCAAACCTCAACACAAGTATTTCTCAAATTCACAATTACTCAACTAGCATGACTCTAATATCACCATCTTCATATCTCAAAACAATCATCAAGTATCAAACTTCTCATAGTATTCAATGCACTCTATATGGAACTTTTTATTATACCCATCTTGGATGCCTATCATATTAGGACTAATTTTATAGCCAAAGCAGATTACCATGCTGTTCTAAAAGACTCTCAAAATAATATAAGTGAAGCATGAGAGAGCAATAATTTCTATAAAATAAAACCACCATCGTGCTCTAAAAGATATAAGTGAAGCACTAGAGCAAAATTATCTAGCTCAAAAGATATAAGTGAAGCACATAGAGTATTCTAATAAATTCCGATTCATGTGTATCTCTCTCAAAAGGTGTGTACCGTAAGGATGATTGTGGTAAACTAAAAAGCAAAGACTCAAATCATATAAGACGCTCCAAGCAAAACACATATCATGTGGTGAATAAAAATATAGCCTCAAGTAAAGTTACCGATAGACAAAGACGAAAGAGGGGATGCCTTTCGGGGCATCCCCAAGCTTAGGCTTTTGGTTGAACTTGAATTTTACCTTGGGGTGCCTTGGGCATCCCCGAGCTTAGGCTCTAGCCAATCCTTATTCCAAGATCCATCAAATCTTTACCCAAAAACATGAAAACTTCACAACACAAAACTTAAATAGAAAATCTCATGAGCTCCGTTAGTGTATGAAAATAAACCACCACTTTAAGGTACTGTAATGAACTCATTCTTTATTTATATCGGTGTTAAACCTACTGTATTCCAACTTCTCTATGGTTCATACCCCCCGATACTAGCCATAGATTCATCAAAATAAACAAATAACACACGAAAAACAGAATCTGTCAAAAACAGAACAGTCTGTAGCAATCAAATGTATACTTCTGTAACTCCAAAAATTCTGAAATAAATTGGTGGACGTGAGGAATTTGTCTATTAATTATCTTCAAAAATAATCAACCTAAAAGCACTCTCCAGTAAACAATTACAGCTAATCTCGTGAGCGCTAAAGTTTCTGTTTTTTGCAGCAAGATCGCAAAGACTTCACCCAAGTCTTCCCAAAGGTTCTACTTGGCACAAACACTAATTAAAACATAAAACCACATCTAAACAGAGGCTAGATGAATTATTTATTACTAAACAGGAACAAAAAGCAAGGAACAAAAATAAAATTGGGTTGCCTCCCAACAAGCGATATCGTTTAATGCCCCTAGCTAGGCATAAAAACAAGAATAGATCTAGGTATTGTCATCTTTGGTATGCAATCCATAAGTGGATCTCATAATAGATTCATAAGGTAATTTAATTTTCTTTCTAGGAAAGTGTTCCATGCCTTTCCTTAACGGAAATTGGAATCTAATATTTCCTTCTTTCATATAAATAATTGCACCAATTGTTCTAAGGAAAGGTCTACCAAGAATAATAGAACATGTAGGATTGCAATCTATATTAAGAGCAATGAAATATACGGGCACATAATTCCTATTTGCAACAATAAGAACATCATTAATCCTTCCCATAGTTTTCTTAATGGTGGAATCCGCAAGATGCAAATTTAAAGAACAATCATCAAATTCACGGAAACCTAGCACATCACACAAAGTTTTGGGAATCGTAGAAACACTAGCACCCAAATCACATAAAGCATAGCATTCATAATCTTTAATCTTAATTTTAATAGTAGGTTCCCACTCATCATAAAGTTTTCTAGGGATATAAACTTCTAATTCAAGCTTTTCTTTATGGGGTTGCATTAAAGCATCAACGATGTGTTTGGTAAAAGCTTTATTTTGATCATAAGCATGAGGAGAATTTAACATGGATTGCAAAAAGGAAATACAATCTATCAAAGAACAATTATCATAATTAAATTCCTTAAAATCCAAAATAGTGGGTTCATTGCTATGTAAAGTTTTGACCTCTTCAATCCCACTTTTACCAATTTTTGCATCAAGATCTAAAAACTCCGAATCATTGGGACGCCTTTTAACTAAAGTTGACTCTTCTCCAGTCCCATCTTTATCAAGATTCATATTGGAAACAAACATTTAATAGGAGACACATCAATCACTTTTAGATCTTCATCATTATTATCATGAAAACTAGAAGAACACGCTTTCACAAAGCAATCTTTTTTCGCACGCATCCTAGCGGTTCTTTCTTTGCACTCATCAATGGAAATTCTCATGGCTTTGAGAGACTCATTGATGTCATGCTTAGGTGGAATAGATCTAAGTTTCAAAGAATCAACATCAAGAGAAATTCTATCCACGTTCCTAGCCAACTCATCAATCTTAGGCAATTTTTCTTCAAACAAAGCATTGAAATTCTTTTGCGAATTCATAAATTCTTTAACACTAGTCTCAAAATCAGAGGGCATGTTATTAATGTTCCATAAGAGTTGTTGTAGGAATTACCATATTTATTAGAGGAATTACTAGGAAACGGCCTAGAATTAAAATTTCCTCTATACGCGTTGTTACCAAAATTGTTCCTAACAACAAAATTCACATCCATAGATTCATTATTATTCTCAACCAAAGTGGACAAAGTCATATCATTAGGATCAGAAGAAACACTTTTATTAGCAAGCAATTTCATAAGTTCATCCATCTTTCCACTCAAAACATTAATCTCTTCAATAGCATGAACTTTTTTACTAGTGGATCTTTCGGTGTGCCATTGAGAATAATTAACCATAATATTGTCTAGGAGTTTAGTAGCTTCTCCGAAAGTGATTTCCATAAAAGTGCCTCCCGCGGCCGAATCTAAAAGATTTCTAGAAGCAAAATTCAAACTAGCATAAAAATTTTGTATAATCATCCATAAATTCAAACCATGTGTAGGGCAATTACGTTTCATTAATTTCATCCTCTCCCAAGCTTGTGCAACTTGCTCATGCTCAAGTTGCTTAAAATTCATAATATCGTTTCTAAGAGAGATGATCTTAGTGGGAGGAAAATACTTAGAGATAAAAGCATCTTTGCACTTATTCCATGAATCAATACTATTTTTAGGCAAAGAAGAAAACCAAGTTTTAGCACGATCTCTAAGCGAAAATGGAAATAGCTTCAATTTAACAATATCGTTATCCACATCTTTCTTCTTTTGCATATCACACAAATCAACAAAGTTGTTTAGATGGGTAGCGGCATCTTCACTAGGAAGGCCAGCAAACTGATCTTTCATAACAAGATTCAACAAAGCGGTATTGATTTCACAAGATTCAGCATCTGTAGTAGGAGCAATCGGAGTGCTAATAAAATCATTATTGTTGGTATTGGAAAAGTCACACAATTTAGTATTATCTTGAGCCATCGTGACAAACAATCAATCCAACACACAAGCAAACAAGAAGCAAGCGAAAAGAGGCGAACGAAAAAGGGCGAATAAAACGGCAAAGGTGAAGTGGGGGAGAGGAAAAAAGAGGCAAATGGCAAATAATGTAATGTGAGGGATAAGAGTTTGTGATGGGTACTTGGTATGTCTTTACTTGAGCGTAGATCTCCCCGGCAACAGCGCCAGAAATCCTTCTTGCTACCTCTTGAGCATGTGTTGGTTCTCCCTTGAAGAGAAAAGGGTGATGGAGCAAAGTAGCATAAGTATTTCCCTCGGTTTTTGAGAACCAAGGTATCAATCCAGTAGGAGACTACACGCGAGTCACCTAGTACCTGCACAAACAATCAAGAACCTTGCAACCAACATGATAAAGGGGTTATCAATCCATTCACGACCACTTGCAAAAATGAGATCTGATAAAGATAATAAGATAAATATTTTTGGTATTTTTGTTGTATAGATTGGAAAATAAAGATTGCAAAATAAATAGTAAACTAGAATTATAGATCGGAAACTTATATAATGTAAAGTAGACCCGGGGGCCATAGGTTTCACTAGTGGC
The DNA here is from genome assembly GCF_056163025.1 of Triticum urartu. Classification (NCBI taxonomy): domain Eukaryota; kingdom Viridiplantae; phylum Streptophyta; class Magnoliopsida; order Poales; family Poaceae; genus Triticum; species Triticum urartu. Next base: position 620,019,188 of record NC_141875.1, read on the forward strand.
TTCTCTCATGATAGGATATATTACGGTGGGTGAACAAATTACTGCCAAGCAATTGATGGAAAAGCGCATAGTTATGATGATATCTAGGGCAATGATCATAAATATAGGCATCACGTCCGTGTAAGTAGAACGAAATGATTCTGCATCTACTACTATTACTCCAAACATCGACCGCTATCCATCATGCATCCAAAGTATTAAGTTCATAAGAACACAGTAACGCATTAGGCAAGATGACATGATGTAGAGGGATAAACTCAAGCAATATGATATAAACCCCATCTTTTTATCCTCGATGGCAATAATACAATACGTGTCGGTTCCCTTTTTGTCACTGGGATCGAGCACCGCAAGATTGAACCCAAATCTAAGCACTTCTCCCATTGCAAGAAAGATCAATCTAGTAGGCCAAACTAAAACGATAATTCGAAGAGACTTGCAAAGATATCAAATCATGCATATAAGAATTCAAAGAAGAACCAAATAATATTCATAGATAATTAAGTTCATAAACCCACAATTCATTGGATCTCGGCAAACACACCGCAAAAGAGTATTACATCGAATAGATCTCCAAGAACATCGAGGAGAACTTTGTATTGAGATCCAAAGAGAGAGAAGAAGCCATCTAGATAATAACTATGGACCCAAAGGTCTGTGGTAAACTACTCACACATCATTGGAGAGGCTATGGTGTTGATGTACAAGCCCTCTGTGATCGAATCCCCCTCTGGCAGATCGCCAAAAAAGGCCCCAAGATGGGATCTCACGGGTACAGAAGGTTGCGGCGGTGGAAAATTGGTTTCGTGGCTCTCCTGGATGTTTTCAGGGTATAAGAGTATATATGGGCAAAAGAAGTAGGTCGGTGGAGCTACAAGGGGCCCACGAGGGTGGGGGCGCGCCTACCCCCCTGGGCGTGCCCTCCTGCCGCGTGGCCGCCTCGTTGCGTCTCTCACTTTCACTCCAAGTCTCCTGGATTGCGTTTGTTCCAAGAAAGATCCTCGCGAAGGTTTCGTTCCGTTTGATATTCCTTTTCTGTGAAACATTGAAATAGGCAAAAAAACAGCAACTGGTACTGGGCCTCCGGTTAATAGGTTAGTCCCAAAAATAATATAAAAAGCATATTAAATCCCATTAAACATCCAAAACAGATAATATAATAGCATGGAACAATAAAAAAATTATAGATACGTTGGAGACGTGTCACGCCCCCCCCCCTTGCCTCAATCCGAATTGGACAAGGGGAAGGGGTGGCGCCCCCCTCCTTCCTTCTCTCCTCCTCCTCCTCCTCCCCTTCTCCTACTTGGACTAGGAAAGGGAAACCTACTCCTACTAGGAGTAGGATTCCTCCCCCCCCCTTGGCGCGCCCCTTGTGGCCGGCCGACCTCCTCCTCCCCTCCTTTATATACGGGGGAGGGGGGCACCCCATAGACACACAAGTTGATCTTTAGCCGTGTGCGGTGCCCCTCTCCACAGTTTTCCACCTCGGTCATATTGTCGTAGTGCTTAGGCGAAGCCCTGCGTCGGTAACTTCATCATCACCGTCACCATGCGGTCGTGCTGACGAAACTCTGCCTCGGCCTCAGCTGGATCAAGAGTACGAGGGACGTCGCCGAGCTGAACGTGTGCTGATCTTGGAGGTGCCGTGCTTTCGGTACTTGATCGGTTGGATCGCGAAGACGTTCGACTACATCAACCACGTTACTAAACACTTCCGCTTTCGGTCTACGAGTGTATGTGGACACACTCTCCCCACTCGTTGCTATGCTCTCCTAGATAGATCTTGCGTGATCGTAGGATTTTTTTTGAAATACTATGTTCCCCAACAAACACATCAAACAGTGATTAATAAAGTTCGATTGTATTTCGCTCGAAAAAGAGAGAAAAAAGATGGGATCTTTCTACCACATGCCATACATGGTTAGCAAACTTCACTTCTTCTGTCACAAAACGGCGCATCATGTTGTTGGTTCATCTCGGCAGATACTTATATATGTGAAAAAGCTGAGACGAAAGAGAAAATGTTTCTCTTCTTTCATTAGTAGAATTTTTTAGAACATGTTTAATGGGAAAATTTTGTTTTTGCCACTCTAGATTTTGCCAATTTTCCTTATGCCACTCTAGATTTTGACATTTCACTTTTGCCACTCTTACTTTTTGAAATTATCACAATTGCCATTCCCGTGGCAAAAGCAAAATTTTCAGTGGCAATTGTGATAATTGTCAAAAACTAAGAGTGGCAAAAATGAAATAAAATTATTTTGCTTTTGCCATAAAATGGCAATTGTGATAATTGTCAAAATCTAAGAGTGGCAAAAGTGAAATGTCAAAATCTAGAGTGGCATAAGAAAAATTGGCAAAATCTAGAGTGGCAAAAACAAAATTTTCCCATGTTTAATTTGATTGGCCATTTTGACCCCCAACTACCTCAAAGTTGTGCCCACAGACTGACAAACATGCCGCGCAAGCCTCATTTGTCCGCGTGCACAAAGTGTACCGCCCTTTGTCCCTAAATTGTCTGGAAAATGCATATGATTGGTGGGATGGAAACAGAGAGAAAATAAAGAAAAACGAAAGAGAGAAAGTGGTCGGGGTGGGCTGGGTCCGACATGATGGGCTGTCCGGATATCCCCATTTTCTTCCTACATATGGGATGAGTTTTGGTGTTTGCAGACAGCCCGAACATATGTGGACGACTTGGGGGGGCTCAGTTCGAGAGGCTTTTTATTACCAGTGAACTGTTAGGCCCGTTATATGATTTTTAGTAGTCTTTTTCGATGATTTGTGTGGTCCTCAACGACAGTCTACATGCGGTCATATGTTTCTTCCCCTGGCGCGGCGATGCTCTACCGGTCAATGCTACGTAAGGAGGCAGAGCTATGTTTTCTCTGTATGTTTGGTGCAACTGCTATTGTGTGGAATTTATATTTGTGTCCTTGTAGAAACGATCTTTTGGATTTGCTGAGTTTTCGTCAGTATGTCGTCATGCCTCTTTGGTTTGATTTTTTGTGAATTAGAATATTTCTTCAGCAATATGACAAAGTTATTGTGTCGACAACATGCACTTCTAGGGGATCATCCCTAGCCCAAGTATGTCTTTTTAGGTTAGTGATTCAAGGGGTTCCCTCGAGCTCTATTAGTAATCAAGTCTGTGCAAGTGTCCGAGTGGTTAGCGCTCTGATCCAATTGTGGTGTCTTTATTGAAGTCTTGGAAGAATTTTGTCTTCCAAAACACATTACCGTCGAGAGAAGCTGTTTCTGAGGGATTTGATTGTAATTCTTAGTTTTATAATAAATGCACGTGCTTTAAAAAAACCCGGAGATTCAAGTTCGATTTTCAAAACTAAGAATTATAATAAAATCCCTCGAAACATATGATTGTCGGATCTTCTTAAATCTCAGTCCTAGATCGAGTAAGTGAAGGATATGATTTTGGTACTGCTTCACCTTTTCTGGTTTGTTAGGCCTATACAAATAAAAATCTCAGCAACCAAGATGATCACGACCGGGGGAACAAATTTCATAGTTTCCGTAACTACCCAATTAGCGCGCTTGTATCGTCAAAAACCGCAGTGCATGCATGCATGGGCACTAAATGATTAGAAACACTTACATACATTGACCAACTTTCTTTTAACCATTGGCGATTTAATATACCTCAAAATTTAATCAGTTGACTGAGACGAATAAAAGTGAGAATAACAAATTAGGAGAAAAAATGTAAGGTCGATAAACCCTGCAAACTTACAAGAGCGGGTACAAGCATGGGCGGATTTGGGCCCCAGGCAGCCCAGGCCATTGCCTGGGGCATGGAAAAAATCGTAGGCCTAAATTAAAAAAAACTTTGGCCTGGGGCGCAGCCCAGGTCCAAGCCCAGGCAGCCCAGGCGAAAAGGCCCAGCCGGCAGGCCGCCCAGGCCAACTCGCCCGCACCACCGCACCGCCGCACGACCAGACGCTCTGCCCCCGACTCATTCTGGACCCGATGAACCCTAAGTCGTCACCGGTCGCCGCCCACCGTCGCCGGTCGCCACCCGTCGTCGCCGGTCAGCTTCTTGCCTCCGTCCGGCAGTGCCCACGGATCCCCCTTCGAGCGCCCCCCCGTTTCAGCCCCCCCCCCTCCCCCACCCCCTCGGTTGTGCCGCTACCGCTGCGGCGCTGCGGGTTGCGGCTGCTGTGCAGTTCGCCGTGTCCGGCGTCCTGCGAGGCGGCGAGAGCGCGAGGCAGCGAACCCGGCTAGGGCGCGGCCGTGCGAAGCTGCAGCCTACAGGCTGCCCGGCCCGGTGTCCAGCGAGGTAGTCACTTTCTCAGTATAATTTTGATGGCCTGATGCCCTGTTTTTTTTTATAGATGCCATTGTCTTGATTGGATGATGATGATTTTAGTTGCTAAATGCCACTGTTTGTCTGTTTGTTAGATGTTTGTTAGATACCAATATTGACATTGAGAAATTTTTGTTTCTCTAAATTTTTACAGGAGCTCAAGATGAGCAAAAGAAACAAGACATTGAATTCTTTCTTTCAAGTTCGAACCACCGAAGCCGCAGAAACGGGTCCTTCAGCTCAAACAACTGATGTTGAATCTGCCCCTAATGTTAGAGCTGAACTCAAACCCGGTGATGTTGAATCTGACCCCGGTAAGAGAATACCAATTGAGGAGTTAGATCCAGACATTAGAGATCTTGCTAGAAGGGAGTACATTAGTATGGGTCCTTGCCAACCAACTAATCATACATATGAAAAGATAAATGGTAGGAGCTTTCATAACTATTGGTTCAATGATCATCGTGGCTGGTTGGAATATAGCATTGAAAAAAGATCAGCCTTTTGCTTTTATTGTTTTCTGTTTAAGCAACCAAGAGCTGAAAACTATGGTATTGAAGCATTCATGAGAAATGGATTCAAATCTTGGAAGGATGGACCTAAAGTTTTTAATCAACATGTTGGCAAGCATGATAGTGCTCATAATAAATCTAGGCAACATTATGAGGATTTCAAAAATCAAAGACAAAATCTGCCACATGTCTTTGATAGGGGTTCTCAGAAGCAAGAAGAAGAATACAAAGCCCGTCTCTTGATTATATTGGGTATTGTCAAATTTTTGATACTACAAGCTCTTGCTTTTCGTGGTCATGATGAGTCTACTAGCTCAATGAATAAGGGTAACTTTAAAGAGTTGTTGGACTTGTTCATAAAGAAAGACCCAAAGGTGGCAAAATTATTTGGGGATGCGGGAGATAACCATAAGCTGACATCACATAAGATACAAAAGGATTTATGCAAGGCTTGTGCAAAAGAGACCACCAGTGCCATTCTTGAGGAGATTGGAGATAGTAAATTTGCATTACTTGTTGATGAGTCCAGAGATGCATCTATGAAGGAGCAAATGGCTATGTGTTTGAGGTCAGTACATTTGCTTGTGTGTGTGTTATTGTAGCCTTATAGGTGTATTTTTCTTAAAGTTCTTATATATTAATCATGGTCCTTTGTCTTTTGTAGGTATCTCGGCAAACGAGGGGAGGTGATTGAGAGATTCATGGCAGTTGAGCATGTTCCTGACACTAAAGCAACTTCACTGAAGGTAGCTTTGGATGGTATGCTTGGTAATCTTGGCTTATCTATGTCTAATTTGAGATGGCAGGGTTATGATGGGGCTTCAAACATGAGAGGGGAATTTCATGGGTTGCAAAGATTGATCTTGGAGGAAAATCCTTATGCTCATTATATACATTGTTTTGCCCACCAGTTACAATTAGTGGTTGTTGCTGTTGCCAAGTGTTGTTCATCAGTAAGGGATTTTTTTGAGTACACAAGCATGGTTGTTAACATTGTTAATGCTTCTTGTAAAAGACATGATCAGTTAGCCCAAGAGCAACATGATGAAATAGTACGCCAAATAGAGTCCGGGGAACTTCTTGAGGGAAAAGGGAAAAACCAACTAACTAACCTTGCAAGACCTGGTGATACACGGTGGGGATCACATCATAAAACATTGTGTCGTCTTGTTGAGATGTGGAAACCAGTTCTAAAGGTATTAGAAAATTTACACAATGATGCAAATAATGTTGCCCAAAGAACCACAGCTGCGGGGTTGATAAAGCACATGGAGTCTTTTGAATTTTTTCTCATATTGCATCTTATGATTAGATTATTGGGCAAGACTAACAATCTGTCACAATGCTTGCAATTGAAAAATCAAAATATTGTACGTGTTGTGGGATTGATTAAAACCACATTGGAGGATATTCAAGAGATAAGGCAGAATGGTTGGGATGAGCTCTTCAAAGAGGTAACAGACTTTTGTGTCAAATTCAACATTGTAGTGCCAAATATGGAAGATACAAGAACTGCTAATGGCCGTTCAAGGTCTTGGGGTGGGCAAATGGTAACTTACAACCATCATTTCAAATTTGAAATATTCAATGTGTTGCATGATCAGCTTATTGTGGAGTTGAACAACCGCTTTGCTGAAAGGTCTACTCAATTGTTGAGATGCATTGCTTGTCTTGACCCCAAGAATTCATTTGCCAATTATAATGAAGACAAGCTAGTAGATCTTGCTAATACGTATGCTGCTGATTTCTCTACATATGAAGTTACTTTTGTCCTTAGAAACCAACTAGACTCATTCATTCGGGAAGCAAGAGGTGATCCACATTTGATGAATTGCAATGATCTTGGTCATCTTGCCATGAATATGGTTAAAAGTGATATGCACACAACTTTTCCCTTAGTTTACCGTCTGGTTGAGTTAGCATTGATTTTACCTGTTGCAACCGCAACCGTGGAAAGGGAATTCTCAGCAATGAGCATTATCAAGACCGGATTGAGGAACAAAATAGGTGATGATTGGATGAATCATAGAATGGTATGTTACATTGAGAGAGATGTATTTGTTAGTATCGAAGAATCCAAGATCATTGAGCGATTTCAAGGTTATCGCACACGTAAAGGTGTTTTGCCTCGTCCTACACGTAAGTTTTCACTTTTTGCATCTATTGTTAATTAGTTTTGCCTGCTATATTATGCACTGATTCGCATTTCAAAATTGATGATTGAAGGTTTAGCGATGTCTGCTCTTGAAGATGTAGTCATGGGAGGTTCGGATCAACCAATCATTTAATTTGGTATCAATCTTCTGTATCATTTATCTATACCACATATTGTCTTTTGATTTGTCTTGCTTTATTAGTTGACCCATTATGGAACAAATGCTGCCATTGAATATCATGTTTGGTTTCTTATTAGTTATGCAAAACATAGATTGATTCTTGTATGCCTTGAAATTGAAGTTTTTTCTAGGTAGTTTTTAGCCATTAGTTGTTCGCCTGGGGCGTCAACAATTCCTGGGTCCGCCACTGGGTACAAGTAAATGGTGCACTGAAATGGCCTCAATGAGTTTAAGTGCCTAAAGGAAATATTGCATCGAATTGGTACCGTCCTATGCGTCCAATTGTGATCCAAGGGCTGTGCTTACTGTGACATTGCACTGCAATGTTCGAGGTCAGAAACTCAGACGGATTCCATAAAAATAAACTACTTACATTGGTGGTACCAACGGATAACTAGTAACGAACATATGCATGCATGGTTGGGTCCTTTTTGAGGCATACGAATGGCTGCATAGTTGATCTTCGAGCGTCACTAGTGACGGCAGTGTGATTGTTGCTACTAGCCTTAGTTTATTTACACAAAGGATCAGTTACGTGTTTATGAATTACATATAGTCATGCTAACAAGAAATACGCAGTTTTAATTATATCCTGAAAGCGACCAGGTCGATTTTGTCCTGCCTCCAAAACTCTAAACATGGTGACCAAAATAGCAGACTTTTTTTTACTAAATATACAAGTTTACATATGTAATTCTTGCCAGTATGAAGACATTGTATATAAAAATGACAGCTCGTCTTGCATATATATTATTTTAGAGCCTCGCATAGACAATTTTTTCGTGCACAATATGTGTTTGGTTTGCACAAGATAATCTTGTTCTTTAGTTCAATAAAAACCATGGATGAAAATAACGTTACGTTGATCGATCGCTGTCTACACGGTAAAACAATGTGCGTCATATATAACTAATTAACCGTCAACCCACTCCGACTGATGTTGATGGATTTCATCTTTAAGAATCGATGTTGTTATAGCGGGGAGAATGTCTTCTGAAAGGATGCTCATTGCATTCAATTTTATCCATCATATTCAGTACAAAAAGAAACCCCAATACATCTCAATGTGCTTAAAGTACAAACTTCATTTGTCTAAAGTCTATGATCATGTGGACTAGATTTTTCTTGAAAATGTATTTCTCAACCCGAGTTTCCCATCGAAGTGGATTTTTGGATTATGAGGTGTATGACATGAGTGCACTACTTAGCGAAGTTTAACTGGAACTTTCTACAATAATTCCTTCATCCAAATCACAATAAGATGGCCCATTGTCTCCATTTTTGTCACTTTCAGCAGCATGATGTCGTATTCTGTTTAGTGCACTGTGTTGTTCAGATTACTAGTTTGGAGTTGGTGCAAAGTTTGTTGAAATGCATATGAGATCTTACACATGCTCTTTAGAAATGACTATGCATTTGCCTAGAGCCAATGTGGATCAAGCTGCCACCATCAAGGATGTCCCAAATACATATATCAGAAAGCCATGTTGCAACTTATCAACCCTTGTAAGTACTCCATCATGTTCAGTGGCAGCTGCCCAGGTTTCTTTTAATTGACATAAAGAGGTGTTGAGCCTTTATTAATGTACTCCCTCCATCCCAAAATAAGTTAGTACAAAGTTGAGACACTAATTTTGGGACGGAGGAAGTACTTTTGCCCTAAATATCATCGGCTACTTGTTACTCAAGAAATAATGAATAAGGGCAGGTTTTAAAAGCTGATGCTAAATTGAGCAAAAGACAGGGGCAGGGGTGGGGGGGTGGGGGACTCATCTTCTGGTGACAAAATGGTTTTAGTGAAAGTTGTGGCTCAGGCACCATATCCCAAGTGATGCACCACCTATGTATGAGTGTGTTTAACTTACCTCTTTGTGACGACCTGACAAAGAAGACACAATAATATTGGTGGGTTGTGGAAAACGGTGAACACAAGGTGATCTGACCAAAGTCCGAATGAAGCCTATGGTTTTGGAACATGGGACATTCAACTTGGTAGATGCAAGAAGAGCTTGGCTATTGCTAGATCTCCCTAATGAGACGAGTATGGTCTTGAATCGGTAATGCTACACTCGCGGAAAAGAAGTTATAGGATTGCATGTACGCACCCCCCCCCCCCCCCCGCCCCTTGAATTTTAAACAGGACTAGGTATATGTAAATTCGGAGAAAATTTATTTTAGGTAAGCCACTTTTCTTGGCCATTATATTAAGATCCAACAGTCACCCTTTTTTTTCTACAACTTTCTTCGTTCCACAAAATTAACATATCCAAATTGTAAATTCAATCAATTTAGATATAGCTATTGTGGTTTTAACTAACACCCTCCTCTAGCACAAACTTACGCTCTCCCCCGACTGATTTGTTGAGTCAGTAATAGAAGAAGCATAAGAGTTTGGCGGGTTCTATGGATTATTAGGGGCTTCATCGCTTCGGCGAGTCATCTCCTGACAACACAAAATGTCTCCTCCCATCATGGAAACAATGCTCCGTCTGAGCAAAGGTGCCCCGTACCAAGTTTATTCCATACACACAGGCGTAGCATTGATGGAAGGCATACCATAACCTATGAACGTCAAGCGCATCACATTCAAACATAGCATGCGATTTTCTTCTTCTTCTTCTTCTTGTACAACCTCGAAAGATGCTTACTATGCCGACGAAAGTAGCTCGGCCGCTTTGTCATATTCTGTGGAGACCCTCAGTCAAATCAGAAAACTTTAAAACTAGTACACTATGATACATGATGATAAATAGAGTCGTGAATGGACCAATTCTCGTACCAAATCAAATGGACTAGTTTATAACAAAGCCATGAAAATTGTGCTTCACTAGCATAAGAGAACTCATCAAGACAACAACAAATCTCGGACTCATGCACACGCACGGCCATGCATGCACCACCAAACCTTTCCCTCTCCGGGCGTGCGTGTGCCTTGGAGGGACGACCAAATCTCCATGCGTTCTCGTACGTACATGCGCAGACGACTGGGTCGTGGCTGTATTCCCACCATATGTATCTGCCGGTGTTGATGTTTGTTTCACCCAGTGTCGTGCATGTCATTTTTACCCCCCTGGTTGCATGTCCACGTACCTGCTCGTCGCACCTCGCACGGTGGCATAGCTACAAGAAGACCGCTGACTGAACCTGGTGATCACCGTGCCGTACGTGCTAGGGTACTTCTCTTATGCAATAAACTTGTAATTGGGAAAGCCACCTTTGTTGCCGCAAATCTCGAAGGAACTCTGCTAATAGAAGATTCAGAATCGTTGATCTAGAAAAAGATCGTCAGTTGTCTGGAAAATTCAGGTTTCAGCACCGACTCCTGTTGGACGCCCGCAGGCGTCGGGTAGGCGTGGCAACAACGCCTGAAAGCAAGGGTAATGGGCCGGCCAACTCTGGGGCGAGCATGCTTTTTACTCTTTAATATTTTAGTCGGTTTTTCTCTGTATTTTTTTTGTGAATCTAAAAGTTTTAAACCCTTCTTAAAAATCTGTGCGAGTTTAAAAAATATTCAGTGTATACAGAAAAATATGTCCATCGTATATTAACACAGTTCACTGTATATGAGAAAAATATCCAGTGTGTATTAAAAAATGTTCAAATTATATTAGAATTTTTTAGTGTGTATTATGAGAATTTTCATCATATATTACAAAATTATTTAGTATGTATTCTAAAAAGGTCATCGGATATTAAAGTATTGTTCACTGTGTACTAAAAATTTGTTCACCGTGTATTTAAAAATAAAAAGTAGCAAAAAAACCATAACAAAGCAAGAAAATCTGAAAACCCCGTAAAGAACCGGAAAGAAAAACAAAAAAAAAAGCAAACAGAAACGAAAAGATAAAAATTGCAGCGAACGAACAACAACCCGTACGACCAAACTGGGCTAGGTGGTAAATAGGGGATCCACCAGCACGGCTGTAGAAATTGATGGGCTGGGTGGGCCCTGGTGGTCTAAACGAATTATGCCCCAGAAGCTTTCAACCTGCCCAAAATAGTGGGCCGTGGACGAACACACCCGGCCTGCACTGGACGCGCAACGCGGGCTGCAAACAGATCAGTTGAACATAAACATATATTTTTCTCAAAAAAAACATATATATACCCAAAAAAAGCATACAGATAGGATCCGTATATTCTTCTAAAAAAAGATAGGACATGTATTATATTTTTGAAAAGAAAAAAGATGGGAGGACTGCTATGTTATTAGAGAGATCATTGATATGAAAACTGTCATGGGATGCCCATAATATTGCCAGGAATTCGCTTACTCTTGTGTCAGGTCGCCATGTTTGGCTTTCTGAAGCCTTCAAGCTATGTAAACACATCAATCAGTGATTAATAAAGTCCGATGGTATTTCGCTCGAAAAAGAGAGAAAAAAGATGGGATCTTTCTACCACATGCCATACATGGTTAGCAAACTTCACTTCTTCTGTCACAAAACGACACATCATGCTGTTGGTTCATCTCGGCAGATACTTATATATGTGAAAAAGCTGAGATAAAGAGAAAATGTTTCTCTTCTTTCGTTAGTAGCATTTTTTAGAGCATGTTTAATTTGATTGGCCATTTTGACCCCCAACTACCTCAAAGTCGTGCCCACAGACATGCCGCAAAAACCTCATTTGTCCGCGCACACAAAGTTTACCCCCCTTTGTCCCTAAATTGTCTGGAAAATGCATATGATTGGTGGAATGAAAATAAAGAAAAACGAAAGAGAGAAAGTGGTCGGGGTGGGCTGGGTCCGACATGATGGGCTGTCCAGATATCCCCATTTTCTTCCTACATATGGGATGATTATGGGTGTTTGCAGACAGCCCGAACATATGTGGACGACTTGGGGGCCTCAGTTCGAGAGGTTTTTTTATTACCAATGAACTGTTAGACCCATTACATGATTGTTAGTAGTCCTTTCCAATGATTTGTGTGGTCCTCAACGACCGTCTACATGAGGTCATATGTTTCTTCCCCTGGCGTGGTGATGCTCTACCGGTCAATGCTACTTAAGGAGGCAGAGCTATGTTTTCTCTGTATGTTTGGTGCAATTGCTATTGTGTGGAATTTATGTTTGTGTCCTTGTAGAATCGATCTTTTGGATTCGTTGAGTTTTCGTCAATATGTCTTGATGCCTTTTTGGTTTGATTTTTTGTGAGTTAGAATCTTTCTTCAGCAATAAGACAAAGTTCTTGTGTCAACAACATGCACTTCTAGGGGATCATCCCTAGCCCAAGTATGTTCATCTCTAATGACTTTCAATCTTTTTAGGTTAGTAATTCAAGGGGTTCTCTTGAGCTCTATCAGTAATCAAGTCTGTGCAAGTGTCCGAGTGGTTAGCGCTCTGATCCAATTGTGGTGCCTTTATTGAAGCCTTGGAAGAATTTTGTCTTCAAAAAAACATTACCGCCGAGAAGCTGTTTCTAAGGGATTTGATTGTAATTCTTAGTTTTACAATTGCCATTCCCATGGCAAAAGCAAAATTTTCAGTGGCAATTGTGATAATTGTCAAAAACTAAGAGTGGCAAAAATGAAATAAAATTATTTTGCTTTTGCCATAAAATGGCAATTGTGATAATTGTCAAAATCTAAGAGTGGCAAAAGTGAAATGTCAAAATCTAGAGTGGCATAGGAAAAATTGGCAAAATCTAGAGTGGCAAAAACAAAATTTTCCCATGTTTAATTTGATTGGCCATTTTGACCCCCAACTACCTCAAAGTTGTGCCCACAGACTGACAGACATGCCGCGCAAGCCTCATTTGTCCGCGTGCACAAAGTGTACCGCCCTTTGTCCCTAAATTGTCTGGAAAATGCATATAATTGGTGGGATGGAAACAGAGAGAAAATAAAGAAAAACGAAAGAGAGAAAGTGGTCGGGGTGGGCTGGGTCCGACATGATGGGCTGTCTGGATATCCCCATTTTCTTCCTACATATGGGATGAGTTTTGGTGTTTGCAGAAAGCCCGAACATATGTGGACGACTTGGGGGGCCTCAGTTCGAGAGGCTTTTTATTACCAGTGAACTGTTAGGCCCGTTATATGATTTTTAGTAGTTTTTTCCGATGATTTGTGTGGTCCTCAACGACAGTCTACATGCGGTCATATGTTTCTTCCCCTGGCGCGGCGATGCTCTACCGGTCAATGCTACGTAAGGAGGCAGAGCTATGTTTTCTCTGTATGTTTGGTGCAACTGCTATTGTGTGGAATTTATGTTTGTGTCCTTGTAGAATCGATCTTTTGGATTTGCTGAGTTTTCATCAGTATGTGTTCATGCCTCTTTGGTTTGATTTTTTGTGAATTAGAATATTTCTTCAGCAATATGACAAAGTTATTGTGTCGACAACATGCACTTCTAGGGGATCATCCCTAGCCCAAGTATGTCTTTTTAGGTTAGTGATTCAAGGGGTTCCCTCGAGCTCTATTAGTAATCAAGTCTGTGCAAGTGTCCGAGTGGTTAGCGCTCTGATCCAATTGTGGTGTCTTTATTGAAGCCTTGGAAGAATTTTGTCTTCCAAAACACATTACCGTCGAGAGAAGCTGTTTCTGAGGGATTTGATTGTAATTCTTAGTTTTATAATAAATGCACGTGCTTTAAAAAACACGGAGATTCAAGTTCGATTTTCAAAACTAAGAATTATAATAAAATCCCTCGAAACATATGATTGTCGGATCTTCTTAAATCTCAGTCCTAGATCGAGTAAGTGAAGGATATGATTTTGGTACTGCTTCACCTTTTCTGGTTTGTTAGGCCTATACAAATAAAAATCTCAGCAACCAAGATGATCACGACCGGGGGAACAAATTTCATAGTTTCCGTAACTACCCAATTAGCGCGCTTGTATCGTCAAAAACCACAGTGCATGCATGCATGGGCACTAAATGATTAGAAACACTTACATACATTGACCAACTTTCTTTTAACCATTGGCGATTTAATATACCTCAAAATTTAATCAGTTGACTGAGACGAATAAAAGTGAGAATAACAAATTAGGAGAAAAAATGTAAGGTCGATAAGCCCTGCAAACTTACAAGAGCGGGTACAAGCATGGGCGGATTTGGGCCCAGGCAGCCCAGGCCATTGCTTGGGGCATGGAAAAAATCATAGGCCTAAATTAAAAAAACTTTGGCCTGGGGCGCAGCCCAGGTCCAAGCCCAGGCAGCCCAGGCGAAAAGGCCCAGCCGGCAGGCCGCCCAGGCCAACTCGCCCGCACCGCCGCACCGCCGCACGACCAGACGCTCTGCCCCCGACTCATTCTGGACCCGATGAACCCTAAGTCGTCACCGGTCGCCGCCCGCCGTCGCCGGTCGCCACCCGTCGTCGCCGGTCAGCTTCTTGCCTCCGTCCGGCAGTGCCCACGGATCCCCCTTCGAGCGCCCCCCCGTTTCAGCCCCCCCTCCCCCGCCCCCTCGGTTGTGCCGCTACCGCTGCGGCGCTGCGGGTTGCGGCTGCTGTGCAGTTCGCCGTGTCCGACGTCCTGCGAGGCGGCGAGAGCGCGAGGCAGCGAACCCGGCTAGGGCGCGGCCGTGCGAAGCTGCAGCCTACAGGCTGCCCGGCCCGGTGTCCAGCGAGGTAGTCACTTTCTCAGTATAATTTTGATGGCCTGATGCCCTGTTTTTTTTTATAGATGCCATTGTCTTGATTGGATGATGATGATTTTAGTTGCTAAATGCCACTGTTTGTCTGTTTTTTAGATGTTTGTTAGATACCAATATTGACATTGAGAAATTTTTGTTTCTCTAAATTTTTACAGGAGCTCAAGATGAGCAAAAGAAACAAGACATTGAATTCTTTCTTTCAAGTTCGAACCACCGAAGCCGCAGAAACGGGTCCTTCAGCTCAAACAACTGATGTTGAATCTGCCCCTAATGTTAGAGCTGAACTCAAACCCGGTGATGTTGAATCTGACCCCGGTAAGAGAATACCAATTGAGGAGTTAGATCCAGACATTAGAGATCTTGCTAGAAGGGAGTACATTAGTATGGGTCCTTGCCAACCAACTAATCATACATATGAAAAGATAAATGGTAGGAGCTTTCATAACTATTGGTTCAATGATCATCGTGGCTGGTTGGAATATAGCATTGAAAAAAGATCAGCCTTTTGCTTTTATTGTTTTCTGTTTAAGCAACCAAGAGCTGAAAACTATGGTATTGAAGCATTCATGAGAAATGGATTCAAATCTTGGAAGGATGGACCTAAAGTTTTTAATCAACATGTTGGCAAGCATGATAGTGCTCATAATAAATCTAGGCAACATTATGAGGATTTCAAAAATCAAAGACAAAATCTGCCACATGTCTTTGATAGGGGTTCTCAGAAGCAAGAAGAAGAATACAAAGCCCGTCTCTTGATTATATTGGGTATTGTCAAATTTTTGATACTACAAGCTCTTGCTTTTCGTGGTCATGATGAGTCTACTAGCTCAATGAATAAGGGTAACTTTAAAGAGTTGTTGGACTTGTTCATAAAGAAAGACCCAAAGGTGGCAAAATTATTTGGGGATGCGGGAGATAACCATAAGCTGACATCACATAAGATACAAAAGGATTTATGCAAGGCTTGTGCAAAAGAGACCACCAGTGCCATTCTTGAGGAGATTGGAGATAGTAAATTTGCATTACTTGTTGATGAGTCCAGAGATGCATCTATGAAGGAGCAAATGGCTATGTGTTTGAGGTCAGTACATTTGCTTGTGTGTGTGTTATTGTAGCCTTATAGGTGTATTTTTCTTAAAGTTCTTATATATTAATCATGGTCCTTTGTCTTTTGTAGGTATCTCGGCAAACGAGGGGAGGTGATTGAGAGATTCATGGCAGTTGAGCATGTTCCTGACACTAAAGCAACTTCACTGAAGGTAGCTTTGGATGGTATGCTTGGTAATCTTGGCTTATCTATGTCTAATTTGAGATGGCAGGGTTATGATGGGGCTTCAAACATGAGAGGGGAATTTCATGGGTTGCAAAGATTGATCTTGGAGGAAAATCCTTATGCTCATTATATACATTGTTTTGCCCACCAGTTACAATTAGTGGTTGTTGCTGTTGCCAAGTGTTGTTCATCAGTAAGGGATTTTTTTGAGTACACAAGCATGGTTGTTAACATTGTTAATGCTTCTTGTAAAAGACATGATCAGTTAGCCCAAGAGCAACATGATGAAATAGTACGCCAAATAGAGTCCGGGGAACTTCTTGAGGGAAAAGGGAAAAACCAACTAACTAACCTTGCAAGACCTGGTGATACACGGTGGGGATCACATCATAAAACATTGTGTCGTCTTGTTGAGATGTGGAAACCAGTTCTAAAGGTATTAGAAAATTTACACAATGATGCAAATAATGTTGCCCAAAGAACCACAGCTGCGGGGTTGATAAAGCACATGGAGTCTTTTGAATTTTTTCTCATATTGCATCTTATGATTAGATTATTGGGCAAGACTAACAATCTGTCACAATGCTTGCAATTGAAAAATCAAAATATTGTACGTGTTGTGGGATTGATTAAAACCACATTGGAGGATATTCAAGAGATAAGGCAGAATGGTTGGGATGAGCTCTTCAAAGAGGTAACAGACTTTTGTGTCAAATTCAACATTGTAGTGCCAAATATGGAAGATACAAGAACTGCTAATGGCCGTTCAAGGTCTTGGGGTGGGCAAATGGTAACTTACAACCATCATTTCAAATTTGAAATATTCAATGTGTTGCATGATCAGCTTATTGTGGAGTTGAACAACCGCTTTGCTGAAAGGTCTACTCAATTGTTGAGATGCATTGCTTGTCTTGACCCCAAGAATTCATTTGCCAATTATAATGAAGACAAGCTAGTAGATCTTGCTAATATGTATGCTGCTGATTTCTCTACATATGAAGTTACTTTTGTCCTTAGAAACCAACTAGACTCATTCATTCGGGAAGCAAGAGGTGATCCACATTTGATGAATTGCAATGATCTTGGTCATCTTGCCATGAATATGGTTAAAAGTGATATGCACACAACTTTTCCCTTAGTTTACCGTCTGGTTGAGTTAGCATTGATTTTACCTGTTGCAACCGCAACCGTGGAAAGGGAATTCTCAGCAATGAGCATTATCAAGACCGGATTGAGGAACAAAATAGGTGATGATTGGATGAATCATAGAATGGTATGTTACATTGAGAGAGATGTATTTGTTAGTATCGAAGAATCCAAGATCATTGAGCGATTTCAAGGTTATCGCACACGTAAAGGTGTTTTGCCTCGTCCTACACGTAAGTTTTCACTTTTTGCATCTATTGTTAATTAGTTTTGCCTGCTATATTATGCACTGATTCGCATTTCAAAATTGATGATTGAAGGTTTAGCGATGTCTGCTCTTGAAGATGTAGTCATGGGAGGCTCGGATCAACCAATCATTTAATTTGGTATCAATCTTCTGTATCATTTATCTATACCACATATTGTCTTTTGATTTGTCTTGCTTTATTAGTTGACCCATTATGGAACAAATGCTGCCATTGAATATCATGTTTGGTTTCTTATTAGTTATGCAAAACATAGATTGATTCTTGTATGCCTTGAAATTGAAGTTTTTTCTAGGTAGTTTTTAGCCATTAGTTGTTCGCCTGGGGCGTCAACAATTCCTGGGTCCGCCACTGGGTACAAGTAAATGGTGCACTGAAATGGCCTCAATGAGTTTAAGTGCCTAAAGGAAA
Source organism: Triticum urartu (assembly GCF_056163025.1). NCBI lineage: Eukaryota > Viridiplantae > Streptophyta > Magnoliopsida > Poales > Poaceae > Triticum > Triticum urartu. Next base: position 620,037,050 of record NC_141875.1, read on the forward strand.
TATTGCATCGAATTGGTACCGTCCTATGCGTCCAATTGTGATCCAAGGGCTGTGCTTACTGTGACATTGCACTGCAATGTTCGAGGTCAGAAACTCAGACGGATTCCATAAAAATAAACTGCTTACATTGGTGGTACCAACGGATAACTAGTAACGAACATATGCATGCATGGTTGGGTCCTTTTTGAGGCATACGAATGGCTGCATAGTTGATCTTCGAGCGTCACTAGTGACGGCAGTGTGATTGTTGCTACTAGCCTTAGTTTATTTACACAAAGGATCAGTTACGTGTTTATGAATTACATATAGTCATGCTAACAAGAAATACGCAGTTTTAATTATATCCTGAAAGCGACCAGGTCGATTTTGTCCTGCCTCCAAAACTCTAAACATGGTGACCAAAATAGCAGACTTTTTTTTACTAAATATACAAGTTTACATATGTAATTCTTGCCAGTATGAAGACATTGTATATAAAAATGACAGCTCGCCTTGCATATATATTATTTTAGAGCCTCGCATAGACAATTTTTTCGTGCACAATATGTGTTTGGTTTGCACAAGATAATCTTGTTCTTTAGTTCAATAAAAACCATGGATGAAAATAACGTTACGTCGATTGATCGCTGTCTACACGGTAAAACAATGTGCGTCATATATAACTAATTAACCGTCAACCCACTCCGACTGATGTTGATGGATTTCATCTTTAAGAATCGATGTTGTTATAGCGGGGAGAATGTCTTCTGAAAGGATGCTCATTGCATTCAATTTTATCCATCATATTCAGTACAAAAAGAAACCCCAATACATCTCAATGTGCTTAAAGTACAAACTTCATTTGTCTAAAGTCTATGATCATGTGGACTAGATTTTTCTTGAAAATGTATTTCTCAACCCGAGTTTCCCATCGAAGTGGATTTTTGGATTATGAGGTGTATGACATGAGTGCACTACTTAGCGAAGTTTAACTGGAACTTTCTACAATAATTCCTTCATCCAAATCACAATAAGATTTCCTTCATCCAAATCCCAATAAGATGGCCCATTTTCTCCATTTTTACCCCTTTCAGCAACATGATGTCATATCCTGTTTAGTGCACAGTGTTGTTCAGATTACTAGTTTGGAGCTGGTGCAAAGTTTGTTGAAATGCATATGAGATTTTACATATGCTCTTTAGAGATGACTATGCATTTGCCAAGAGCCAATGTGGATCAAGCTGCCATCATCAAGGATGACCCAAATACATATATCAGAAAGCCATGTTGCAACTTATCAACCCTTGTAAATACTCCATCTTGTTCGGTGACAGCTGCCCAGGTTTCTTTTAATTGACATAAAGAGGTGTTGAGCCTTTATTAATGTACACCCTCCATCCCAAAATAAGTGTCTCAACTTTAGTACAACTCTGTACTAAAGTTAGTACAAAGTTGAGACACTAATTTTTGGACGGAGGAAGTACTTTTGCCCTAAATATCATGGGCTACTTGTTACTCAAGAAATAATGAATAAGGGCAGGTTTTAAAAACTGATGCTAAATTGAGCAAAAGACAGGAGGGGGGGGGGGGGGGGTACATGGTGACAAAATGGTTTTAATGGAAGTTGTGGCTCAGCCACCATACCCCAAGTAATGCACCACCTGTGTCATAAGTGTGTTTAACTTACCGCTTTGTGACGACCTGACAAAGAAGACACAATAATATTGGTGGGTTGCGGAAAACGGTGAACACAAGGTGATCTGACCAAAGTCCGAATGAAGCCTATGGTTTTGGAACATGGGACATTCAACTTGGTAGATGCAAGAAGAGCTTGGCTATTGCTAGATCTCCCTAATGAGACGAGTATGGTCTTGAATCGGTAATGCTACAGTCGCGAAAAAGAGGTTATAGGATTGCATGTACACCCCCCCCCCCCCCCCCCCCCCGCCCCGCCCCTTGAATTTTAAACAGGACCAGGTATATGTAAATTCGGAGAAAATTTATTTTAGGTAAGCCACTTTTCTGGGCCATTATATTAAGATCCAATAGTCACCCTTTCTTTTTTCTCCAACTTTCTTCGTTTCACAAAATTAACATATCCAAATTGCAAATTCAATCAATTTACATATAGCTATTGTGTTTTTAACTAACACCCTCCTCTAGCACAAACTTACGCTCTCCCCCGACTGATTTGTTGAGTCGGTAATAGAAGAAGCATAAGAGTTTGGCGGGTTCTATGGATTATTAGGGGCTTTATCGCTTCGGCGAGTCATCTCCTGACAACACAAAATGTCTCCCCCCATCATGGATACAACGCTCCGTCTGAGCAAAGGTGCCCCATACCAAGTTTATTCCATACACACGGGCGTAGCATTGGTGGAAGGCATACCATAACCTAATGAACGTCAAGCGCATCACATTCAAACATAGCATGCGATTTTATTTTTCTTCTTCTTCTTCTTCTTCTTCTTCTTCTTCTTCTTCTTCTTCTTGTACAACCTCGAAAGATGCTTACTATGCCGACAAAAGTAGCTCGGCCGCTTTGTCATATTTTGTGGAGACCCTGCGTCGAATCGGAAAAGTTTAAAACTAGTACACTGTGATACATGATGACAAATAGAGTCGTGAATGGACCAATTCTCGTACCAAATCAAACGTACTAGTTTATAACAAAGCCATGAAAATTGTGCTTCACTAGCATAAGAGAACTCATCAAGACAACAATAAATCTCGGACTCATGCACACACACGGCCATGCATGCACCACCAAACCTTTCCCTCTCCGGGCGTGCGTGTGCTTGGAAGCACGACCAAATCTCCGTGCGTTCTCGTACGTACATGCGCAATCGACCGGGTCGCGGCTGTATAATTTTACACCGATGATTTGCCATATTCCCACCATATCTATCTGCCGGTGTTGATGTTTGTTTCACTCAGTGACGTGCATGTCATTTTTTACCCATGGTTGCACGTCCACGTACCTCACTCGTGCTCTTAGCATGTGCCATACTGCCATGCATGTCGCATCATGCTATACCAAATTCCCAAAATTCCTTGAAAGCAACACGATGGAATTACCAGGCCCGGTCTTTTGGAAACGATGTGCGAGGCCAATAAGAAACTGCACGGATGCTCTTGTCCTAGTTCTTTTTTATGTTTGCGTGAAAGCTCTCTTGTCCTACTCCACCAGTCCTCCCACGTAAATCGTAATAGTACCAGCGATAAGCATTCTACAGCCAGTAGTCCTACATCTACGTAAAGATCTACTTTTTTGTGCGGGAAAAACACTTGCATTACTCAATTATAAAGTTCTTACAATCATCTCGGACAATCGACACTACCTCATCCGAGCCTGACCCAGCCCACGTAATTGTCCGACCCTCGGCTCTAGCAAAACTAGCTAGTTTATCGCTCGCCTTATTCTGACACCGAGGAACAAGAGTAATACAAGAAATCCGAAGACTAAGTAAGTACTTAATTTCTGCCACCAGAGAAGCATAGATCGACCGGTCCGTCTCCACTCTTGTGATCATAGCCACTGCAGTACTTGAGTCCATCTCGACTTCTATCAGAAGGTCCTATCTTTGGATCGCAAAAGACAATTCTTCCATACATGCGCATAGCTCCGATTCCAATGCATCCCTGCAAGAGAACAGGGATCTGCAGGCTGAAAAAATTATACTGCCTGCACTATCACGTAAGATCATCCCAGCACCTGCTCCATCGACCAACGAGAAAGCACCATCAGTATTCAGCTTAACCCATCCAGGGCGCGGCAGGACCCAGGCTGACTCCTGTACAGGAGCCTTTCCTTTAAGATTAACTAGGTCATAAGAAATAGTTAGTTTTCCTTTTACTGGATCACACTGGGCATTAGTTCTAACTCCAATTAACTCGTCCAAATACCTCTGAAGAAAGCTGACGGATACTGCCAACGGTGGAGCAGGCTTCGCATGTGTTACCTCATTACGAACGAACCAACTTCTCCAAAAAATCAACAGCAACATGCATCTCTGAACCTCATCCAGCGGGGCTAAAACATGAAGAATCCATTCCTTCCCAACATTCTGTATAGACTCCAGTGCAGGGATGCGCCAACTCGCAGCCATTGAAACATATAGATCATGTCCAAACTGACAACGAATAAAAGGATGGAAGTTGTCCTCCTCCTCCATGCCGCATACAGGACATGTACCGTGATGCTCCAAACCAATTTTATGCTTATTCTTCCACGTCGATAAAGAATCAACCGCCAATCTCCAAGCAAAGTTACGCACTGTAGGGGGTACCTTGCACTTCCAAATGAATTGCCAGCATTGTCTACTACCGTCCGGTGATGAACTGGACGCCTCTGCCCTATCTCTGTTAGCTTCATCAAAGGCCAAAGAATAAGCTGATTTGACCATGAAAATTCCGTGGTTTCCAGGGCCCCATGAAATCACGTCCTCTCCGAGCCTGGGCGACGCCCTTATCTTTAAGATTTCTTCCACATCAGCTGGAACAAAATACTGTCGCAGTATCTCCAAATTCCAAGAACCATTGTCATTAAGCAAGCCGGACACAAACCGGATGCGACATCGGCCCTGTTGCGACACTGGTTTGTAAGAGTACGGTCTTGGGATCCAATTGTCTCTCCACACCCTTATACTGCGTCCATTACCAACCCTCCAAATTAAGCCTTTCTTCAGAAGGTCCAGCCCATGACTTATTGCTTGCCACGAAGACGAAGCATTACCTGAGAAAACCGTGTCCTCAAGGTTGCCATGGGGGTAATATCTAGCCTTTAGAACCTGGGCACGCAAGCTGTCCGGTCTAGTCAATAAACGCCATGCCTGACGTCTCTTGACTATTGGAACCTTCCCAGGAGTTGAGTTACCAGCTCCCGTACCCTCAGAAGTCCCCACTACAGTGCCATTCTCAAGCAATAAGACTGTGTTAGACACTTTGCCCTTCAGATTGGGTACTTCTTGTCCTCTGACATTTATAGATCCATCACCATTTATCAGTCTTTTCCGCACATTCTTTCCATCTTCTCCTCTCACAGCTTCTTGACCAAAGGCAACGCTCGTGAACCCATTGTTTGTTCCACTCCCTTGCCCCATATCTGAAGTCCGGCCACCTCTACCTCCGCCCCCGCTCCTTCTCCTCTACCACCGCGACCCCTTGCTCCTGTATTTCCCCCTCCCCTCCCAGACCCCGCCCAACTCCCGCCTCTGCCAGCACCCACGCCCCCAGTGGGTTCATTACTCCAGTGCAGCCAATCACCCCATTCACAGGACCTGGGATCATGAATACCATCCCCACACTCCTCCACCACGTGTCCCATACAGCCACAGAAAAAACAGAAATCCGGTAGCTTCTCGTAACTAACAGGGTACTTCTTCCTCTCCTTCAAAGTAATTGGCACAAACCTCACGAGTGGCTCCTTAACATTCACAAAAACTCTCACCCGAAGGTGGTTAGATGGATTTATCTTCCCTTCATTAACAATAACAGTGAATGGGGGATTTCCAACTTTCTTTGCTACCTTCTCCGCCAGCTCCTTCTTCCGTGTGAGACCATCTAGTAATCCTTTGATACGAGCCCATAATGGATACATATCCAGTGCATACTCAGCAACATTTGTAAAACCATCGTACTCCACAAGAACAACTGGATCTCTTCGAAACTGCCATGGCCCTCCCTCCATCACCCTTTTCCAATCACCAAGACAATGACATTGAGCCAAAAATAGATTCGGGCCCTTAATATTGAAAGTCACCCCTTGTGCACATGCCCAAGCATTCCGCATAGAGTTTAGCAGAGCATCATGACTAAAGGTTCTCAAGGTATGAACCCTAAACAAGGCCAACCACCGAACCTCCCTGATCAGATCATCAACCTCCCCCGATAGGTCTAAATCTTCTTCTTCCTCTCCATGCAGATTCATGCCTTCAAACGCGTCTTCTATGGTTGGCTCAGGGGCAAAGTAATCCCAGCCCAACCCGTCATCCTCCTTCAGATCCTCATCCGCCTGGCTCCCCTGCAGTCCCCCAGCCTCCCCACCGATTGCATCTGTGGATTGGTCACGCCCCGATCTCCCTCTACCAGCGACCTCCTCATCAGATCGTATCTCCTTCCCCGCTTCCTTCATCCCTCCCACAGGAAACTCTCCTCCTGAATCGCCCATGCAGCCTCCGAACTCGAACGCCCCGGTTGTGGAGACCCACGCCCGCGAGAACTCGGCAGATCGGTGGTGAAAGTACGTGGACTCCGACGGCGCCGCCGGAGGACAAGGTAGACCCTAGGTAACCCTAGGGGAAAAGTCTTTGGCAAAAAAAAATCTACTTAACCTTACGTAACCTTCTTAATCTACTTCTCTCTCGCCGCCCCCCACCCTACCCCCATTTCGCGGGTGGAGCCTGGGCCATATTTTCATTCAATCGTATCATGCCAAACTAGCTTTCACGTAAGATTATGTTGGACTATTACGTAGATATATATAGCAAAGCCCTTCTATAGCACCTGTACTTCACACTACTCTACGTAAAACCGTGTAGGAGTACCATCGTTGTACGTAGGAGTAAATAATTATTAAAGTACTCGTAGTAGTACGTGTCCGGCCACTTCAACACATACGTACGCCACACATGCATTTCCTTCCCAGGCATGATCGCTTGGCATGCATGCATGCATGCATGCATTTTGCATACGTACGTACGTCGTACGGCATATTAGCAGCTCTCGTTTACATCGACAGGATGCTTTGCTCTTGTCCACGATGGAGGGAGAGAAGTAAAGCATTAACTGTCGACGATCGAACACGGGGGTTTCCTCGCCGCCTGATCGTGCTGTGCCGGTGCAGACGAGCCAACATGGCGTCCCTTGTGACGTTTTGTTGAAAGGCTCCAAATATGAAATGTCCTTGCCTAATTTACTTGTTTAATCTTCTCCAGTTGTTTAATCTTCTCCGAGCTATAGGCAGCTAGCCCTGTCGGTGACGCACCCCGATCAATTGAACCAGCAGCTAGCGCGCGACGAAACAGTCGCCTCGCACGGTGTACGTACGCATACGGCCGCGGTGCGCACGCACGAGCTGATCAGAGACGCTTCGGGAAGAAGAAAAAGTGATAGTTAAAGATGGATTCGAGCTTTGCTCGTAACGATGCGACTAATTCAGCTGTCGCATCCGGCGCTAATTAACCCGATAGGTTTAGGTTTCTATAATCTATGCCGCTAGGCTATATGCTCTGCCAGCTTATCTCTCCAGCCAAGCAAAAACCGACTAATATCCCGGGCACCTTTCCTGGGACAAATGCCATCCCGCCATCTGTTTTTGTAGCTTACCGTCGCCCACTTGCGTTTTTTGGTGCAGGGCTCGCTAAAGGCAGTGTAAATCCGTGTGCTAAACTAAGAGAAAAATATATAGCACATGCAACTCTCTTGAAAGAAAAAGGAAACTGTGGGCACACCTTTATAAGCCTTGCTTGTTTCAGTTTCAATTTCTGTTGTCGAATTAGCTGTGGACTCGCTTCACTGGCAAACCTGATCCGCAGAATCATCTTTGCCACTGAAGTACACCGGGACATGCTTCAAGGAAATACACTGAAAATGGCTTGAATTAGCTTCACTGGAAAAGCTGGTTCGAAATAGTTGTTTGTTTCATATTCAGCTTTTTCAACGTTGATTTTGGTCCTTGGAGCTGAAACAAACAGGGGTAAGCATACAGTTGGCACGGACCTAGGATAAAAGTTGTGTGGCGGCCAAAAGTTTGAGGTGAGAGCTAGATTTGTAAGTTCAAACATTTAAACAACTTTCATTGAATTGGAAAAGCATTTGTAAAGTATGAACACAATCCACCTCTTCACCACCTCTCCGCGGTCTGAGCAAGTACGGGGTAGTTAGGGTTACCTGCACCGACCTCTGTTCGGCAGGTTTAGGACGTTACCGCTCCTCCTGTACATCCTCTTTTGGGACTCACCCAATGGTAAAGTTTTCCACAACGAGTCACAATTCTCACCATTGTACTTGACTTCATGCTTTGGAACCAATAACTTGCAACACACTATGTCTTGGTGTTACAACCTCTTCACCCGCACCGGCACTACATTGTAATTCTTGTAACATTGAACTTTGGTTCGCCCAGAGCAGGTTATTGATTTTTTTTAACATACTACTTATCCATCAAGAGACTCTTTTTTCCATCCGTAGCTATATGCGCACCTCACACCCTTGCGGCTTAGATTGCGATCCTGATTAGCCCGTGTGGAGCACAACCTGATATGAGAAGCTAAAGACAATGATGATGTGAAGTTGGTGGCATTGCCACTCCGCTAGAGTCTAGGTTGGATCACGGCGGCGGCGGTTCACTAGGAACAAGAAGAGTTAGAGGAAGAAGATAGGTGCACCCTTGGATCTAAATCCAATGGCATAAATATCAGGTGGAAGTTAGGGGGGAAATGCCGCCAACTCTTCAAACAGTGAGTTTAGCACATCAAATTGAACAACACAGACTAAGCGTCGATATACACAATGAGAAAGCATCCCCTTACAACATTTCCATGCCTTTCCAATGGAAGGATTCGTTGCTAATTCTTTCGCAATAATTTAATATGAACCTCCCTCCTTTGTTTTTCCAAGTGTAAATGTAAAGGTTTGAACATTCACTTTCAATAACATGTTTGTGCATTTTAATTTGTACTACCGCATAAACCTTCAATACACACATATTGATATAAAGTAGGAGTATTTGGACAGAGAGTGACATTTTAGTTCTCGAGCAACATTATGTAGTCCGCTTGTAGTCCATCCATTCGGTTTTCCGTAAATTAACTAGGCAATTCTCTTCTTCTTAATTAATTGATGAGGCAAAATTCCCTCCTTTTCATTTTTCCCATATGTAGAGAAGGTTATACATTACTGTGACCACCTATTATAAAATATGTTTGGTTTACAAGGTACAATGAGAAATTAGTTTAGCCCAACAAGGAAAAAAATTAAGATGTAACTTTTAAAGTACATAGATCACATTTTTATGTACATGTAAATTCTTTCAGATAATTTTGAGACTTTTAAACACTGTTTTTATTTAAAATTAACTAGGCTCTAGGATCTGTATCGTCGTAGTTGAATAGTATAGCACTTTCTCTTTTTCGCCGTTCCTATCACAAATTTAAAAAGTGGAAGTACTAAACTTAGAAAGAATTACAAAAAAAAACATACTACAACATGTGATCAGATGATTATGAGGATGGTCATACCTCTAGTCCACTACGAATCAACCCATAGGTTTAACAAATGCTAAGGCGCTGTTCGGCAGTCCGCCCGCTTCGTGAAAATTGAGAATCTCGGGAGTACTGTTTCGCTGGCTCTCCACTTTTTAACTAGAACTCTGTCAGCTCCGGGAGCGGCCTCGCGGAGCGGAGGGGTTCCGAACAGGCCCTAAGTGTCTGGTTAAGGACGATCATTCTTTTAGTGGGAGACAATGTTACCATCGAAAGTGTGTATGGCGCCCGTGTGCACATTGACGTTTCTGAACATTAATTCTCGAAGCAGTTAATATGCTTACAAATCAGGGAAAATGCAACAAGTGCACTCTTGCTTCTCTCAATGAATAATGAAACAAAGATTTTCATGGCCGATGATGTGTACTGAAACACATTTTCTGAAAAAGAGGGACACACCTCGCAGAAATAAGAACACGTAAATAGAGACTAGGCAAGACCTGATTGAGTTGTATGACAAAGACATTTTTAGTTTATTAGCGGAACAGACGAGATCCCTTGTTAATCAACTAATAATTATGCCGTCTAGGGCTGAAAAAAAAACTCGAAGCTCGCGAGCTAAACGAGTGGATCGTGACTCGGCTCGAATCGACTCGAACTCGAATAATAACAAGTCGAGCCAAGCTTTAATTTAAGATCGTTTATAAAACGAGTTAAACGAGCCAATCTCACGAGTACTCGTCTAACTCGTTAGACTCGGTACAAAAGGTCACCCAAGCACCCTTCGTTCCATGCGCACAACACAACGCCTAGATGTTAAAGGAAATTACAATTATTTGGTCATGTATATGTTACTAACTTGTTGATCATTGTGGTCATGTACAATTATTTCTGGTCAATGGCCATGTACATGGTACTGACTTGATGGTACTGACAATTGTAAGTTAAACTCGTACATGCTTACACTTGTTTGTGAACATTGTACATGTTTAATATGTATATTTTACATTCCCAAGTAATCATTTTTACCATATTTGCAAGCTTTTATGTTCATATCATTAACGAGCTTAGCAAGCTAAACGAGTCAGCTCGCGAGTTATACGAGTCGAGCCAATCTTAGATTCAAGCTCGTTATAGTAACGAGTCGAGTCGAGTTAGCTCGTTAATGATACGAGCTTTAGCGAGTCTGGCTCGACTCGGCTCGAATTCCAGCCCTAATGCCGTCGTATGCCACCCAGCTAGCTTTATATATAGTGGTTGAGATTGAACCCACTACCAAGTTAATTAGCTCATTTGCCTTGCAACAAGATCTAATTAACTATACTAACCCCAGTGCATCAGACACCACACGCGAAAATGCCGATGTTGCCCAACTCCTTCACCACCTCCTCCTCATGGCAATCACACCAACATGCGTCCTCGATTTGCACTAACCAAGAACTGGACTACGACCATCCTTACTACTTCGGCATTGAGGAGGTGGCCGTGGACGCCGACGAACTGGAGCTCGGCCTCCGGGCTCACAAGGCGACCAGGGTCGACTACCTCAGCTCGCCGTACCAGGCGTCTTGGCCACCGGCGCAGGCCGACCTCGAGTCGTCGCGCGTCAGGAAGACGAAGCAGTTCCGGGACGTTCTTGAGACCTGCAAGCAGAAGGTGGAAGCCATGGAGGCCATGGAACGGTCGTCATCGCCGGTCGGCAGTGGCGGGTTCGAGGAACAAGGTGAGGCGGTGGTCGCCGTGGACGACGTCCGGGCCGGTGGTGATGGCAGCGGAGCTGATGGCATGCGGCTCGTGCAGCTGCTGGTCGCCTGCGCCGAGGCCGTGGCGTGCCGCGACCGCGCGCAGGCGGCGGCGCTGCTGCGTGAGCTGCAGGTCGGCGCTCCCGTGCACGGCACGGCGTTCCAGCGCGTCGCGTCGTGCTTCGTGCAGGGCCTGGCGGACCGGCTAGCCCTGGCGCACCCGCCGGCCCTGGGCCCGGCGAGCATGGCGTTCTGCGTCCCGCGGTCGTCGTGTCTCGACGGGGCGCGCGGCGAGGCGCTCGCCGTGGCGTACGAGCTGTGCCCGTACCTGCGCTTCGCGCACTTCGTGGCGAACACGTCCATCCTGGAAGCCTTCGAGGGAGAGACCAACGTCCACGTGGTGGACCTCGGCATGACGATGGGCCTGAACCGCGGCCACCAGTGGCGCGCCCTGCTCGACAGCCTTGCCACACGGGCCTGCGGCAAGCCGGCGCGCGTTCGCGTCACCGGCGTCGGCGCCCGCGTGGACACCATGAGAGCCGTCGGGCGCGAGCTCGAGGCGTACGCGGAGGAGCTCGGGATGACCCTCGAGTTCATGGCCGTCGACCGCACCCTGGAGAGCCTCCACGTGGACGACCTCGGCGTCGAGGCCGACGAGGCCGTGGCCATCAACAGCGTCCTGGAGCTGCACTGCGTGGTGAAGGAGAGCCGCGGTGCGCTCAACTCGGTGCTGCAGACCATCCGCAAGCTCTCGCCGAAGGCGTTCGTGCTCGTGGAGCAGGACGCCGGCCACAACGGGCCCTTCTTCCTGGGGCGGTTCATGGAGGCGCTCCACTACTACGCCGCGCTGTTCGACGCCCTCGACGCGGCGCTCCCGCGCTACGACGCCCGGCGCGCGCGCGTCGAGCAGTTCCACTTCGGCGCCGAGATCCGCAACGTGGTCGGGTGCGAGGGCGCGGCGCGCGTGGAGCGCCACGAGCGCGCGGACCAGTGGCGGCGCCGCATGAGCCGCGCGGGCTTCCAGGCCATGCCCTTCAAGATGGCGGCCAAGGCGCGGGAGTGGCTGGAGGAGAACGCCGGCGGCAGCGGATACACCGTGGCCGAGGAGAAGGGATGCCTCGTGCTTGGATGGAAGGGCAAGCCAGTCATCGCCGCCTCGTGCTGGAAATGCTAGACGCCGATCACTGCTGCTCGCCGCCCGGCCGCTTTCGGAACACTTTCACTTCTGGCAAGTGCCGCAGTGTACGTGGTGGTGGGCGCCGTGGAGGTGTTCGCGTTCATCGGGCAAATGGAGTTCTTCTACGAGCAGGCGTGGGACGCCCTGCGGAGCGCGGATCTCCTGCGCGGCGATCGCGCTGTTCAAATACGCGAGCTCGGCGCTTCTCCCTCTTGTGGTGGATCCCGACGACATCAACGATGGTCACCTGGAGTCCTGGACTACTTCTTCACCTGGATCCCGACGACATCAACGATGGTCACCTGAAGTCCTGGTGGATCCCGACGACATCAACTTCCGCGCGTACCTGCCCTTCGCATGGTGGCACAACAGCAAGAAGACTGCTGATTGCTTGTGTACCAATAAATTTCGAACGCTTGGTGATTAGTCAGTACTTCCTCTATCCGGGTTTATAAGTTGGACACATATTTTAACGTCTTCTTTTGAGAAATATATGTGTTATGTTGTAAAAAAGTATATCGTTACACTTGTCGCTGAACAAAATTTAAAACGTAGTATATTTTAATAAAATATTCCTTCCGTAAAGAAATATAAGAGCGTTTACTTTTACCGAGGAAGTATTATGTTTTGTTAGTTAAACTGAAGACCTTTGTGCCGGATGAACATTCCTGTCAAGAGGGAGTAACTCATGCTATTTATGTAACGCAATAGAGTAAGAGTAGGAAACAGCGCCTTGTCTTGCTCGAAATCTCGAAGCAACTCTACTCCGAAAGGTTTCAAAACCAAGACTACAATAGTTTTGTCATTGAAGCGACACGAAGGGACACCACGACCCCCAACTTGGCGCAATCATAGTCAAACGCCTCCCACCAGATGAAAACAACACGAAAGGGTATTTTCATAAAAGCACCTAACAGTTTTGGAACAAAACTGAGCACAATCGAAAATTAGGGGTAAAAGCATGCGCTACCAGAGAGCGCATAGAGGGTTTGGAGGAGAGGCAGGAAGCGCAAAACTGATGGGAACCAACTAAAGCAAAAATGTAAAACACCCAATATAATGTCCCCGAACCCGTTAGCAAGATCTAGCCACGGGTATTGCTCCATCAGTCTTGTGTTACAAACAACTGTAGTCGCTAGGGTTTTTCCATGCCGCCATCTCGGTCCCCGTTACGGCGATCACGCCGACGCCCAGAGGAACGGGGACCAATCCTCTTTGTTGTTTTCTTAGTGGGTCATGTTTTTTTTGTTTTTGTTTTCCTAGCAGCGTCAGCGAGGCAGCTACTAGATGTCGTTGTTACCGTTGAGTGGCTATTATGATCTTCAAAGCCTAGTATGGCAAGGGCATTTGCAGGTGGCTCTATATCTTCCTGCTTGTTCGCTGAATTTTTCAAGCTCCGGCGGATGATAAACAATCGAAGGAAGAATACGATCAATATGATTTTGATGTTATTTGTTTTTTTACTTTTGTGTCTTGTTGTCCTTTGGCTTATTGTCTACTGTTTTCATTGATAAATATGCGATGTCCTTTCGGAGTCTTTTCTCAGAAAGGCCACCGTTACTCTCTTTGTGTTGGTTCTCTTCGTTTACAATATAGTTATGTCTTAGAACATGGAACCCTAAATCTACGTCTAGAGTATGTTATATTTATTCCTCCATGTTAGATCAATATGTTATTAGTACCAGTGTTATAAAGCTGGAGACGTCGTCATGTAGAATAAAGGGACAAATGCATTTTTGCCCCTAGTTGGAACCTACCCACGGGTTTTATCCTTACTTTTCGACTCTGCTCAGTTTTGCCCTTAGATTTTCCTCTGAGGTCACCCGAATGCCCTTTAACCGTTTGACCAATACTTTGAAAATTCATAACAAATTGATGTGAACTCAGAAAAATGCAAATAAGATATCAAAATGTTCAGATAAACATTACCTTTATGTGTATGTCATTTGCATTCAGGACAAAGTACCGTTTAAACTACCTAGGGTTATTAATGTTTTTAACATTATTAAAAATAAAAAGGTATAAACAATACTTTTTTCAGGAATAAAAATTACATGCAAATGTAGGTGACATTTTTTGAACATCCTGATATCTTATTTGCATTTTTCTGAGTTCATATCAACTTGTTATGAAGTTTCCAAATAATGGTCAAAGTTGTTTGAACATTCATAACAAGTTGATATGAACTCAGAAAAATGCAAAAAAAAGATATCAAGATGTTTAGAAAACTTCACCTGCATTTGCATGTAATTTTTATTCTTGAAAAAATAATTTTTATACATTTTTATTTTTAATAATGTTAATAACATTAATAACCTTGGCTAGTTCAAATGATACTTTTGTCCTTAATGCAAATGATATGCACATAAAGGTAATGCTCGTCTGAACATTTTGATATCTTATTTGAATTTTTTTCGAGTTCATATGAATTTGTTATGAATTTTCAAAGTATTGGTCAAACGGTCAAAGGGTATTTGGGTGACCTTGGGGGCAAATCTAAGGGCAAAACTGAGCAGAGTCGAAAAGTAAGGGCAAGACCCGTGGGTAGGTTCCAACTAGGGGCAAAAATGCAATTGTCCCTAGAATAAAAGTCTCGTGATGCTAATCCCATCTGGTTGTGAATATCATGGTCAACACAATCAATATTGGAAAGTCGGTGATGTGTTGGATCCACAAATCGATAAGCATAGATCTGATCATTTCTCGTTTGACGATTCAACATGTATTGGCGATGGCAGTATTGTCCGTGATGTGAAGTTTTGTTCTGTCAATGGTTCTCATATTTTTGTTGTTTTATTCTCGCAAACTTCTTCCCAAGTGGTATAGTGATCGATCGACGGTTTGAAAACCTGCCTTGTAAGGGGCGTGTCTCCCACCACAGACCACATGCCTAGCAAAGGTTTTGTCCCCAGCCATAGCGGGTCCAACGATCTAAGGTTCTCGCCTATTAGGATGAGCGAATCAAGCAGCTATTTGAAGCATTCGAGGCTAGTCCTGCTTGTGCATATTTGTCTCCAGTGTCTTTCCGCCGGAGGTTTGGAGGGACATTAATCGCAAAAGGTGGAGTTAGAGATGACCACTTTAAATGTCTTTAATGTAACTTTTTGTTTGATAACAAAAATTTGTTGGTCGCTTGTATTTTGCTGTCTTTGATCTGATGTACTCTCTTAGTTAACCAACAAAGTCCGATCATTTTCTTAGGTAAAGAAATGAGAACTATATAACCAAATAATTCTAGTGCAAAATAATAGTAAAAGAACTAGCCACCAACATCTCCCACCACCATTTACATACATCAGTTACCCTTATCTTAGGCGGCCTTCTTGCCCCTGGGAGGTGGGGTGGAACCAACTCATATGGTTGCTTCACGTACAGATTAGTTTTTGTATGTTACTCATGTGTCTTTGGTCGCGGTGTCTAAATGGTGGATGCAACGTTGTGTGGAGTAGAATGCCCCCACCTCTCGCCGCTAGGATCTTCACACCGATGTTTGCGCGTGAGTGGGAGGGGGGCACTGCCATTTTGTTTTCTGATGCTTCTTCTCTTGACCATGATATTGTCTTACGGTGGTATGTCGGTGAAGCAACGGTGTGACAACTTGCCTTGTGGGAGTAGGACATGTACTTGAACGTGACACAACATATTCAGAAGTCTAAGTTTCTATGGCCGACGGCTAATGCATCTATTCAAATCCTTCGAGGTTAGTGAACCTTATGCATGATTTATTATGTATCGGGCAAATTTAAGACTATTGAGATGCCACCGATAGAGTCAGAGATGGTGACACACTGAAAGGGCATCTTATAAATCTGATAATTATAAGGAAAACATGCGAAACAATGGAAAGACAACTGGCTGCAGAACGGCCGGTAAAAAACAAAGTTGCATTGAAAATCATACTAGCCTAGTGACTTGAGAATGCTATGGTGTAACTTTGAGTTCATAGATTCTTTGTTAGTTGTGTCTTTTTATGATATTATGTTATTCACTATCTTTAGGGCACGTCCAGGGTCAGATTCCCGGCGAATTAGCGGTTAATTTGTTGAATCCCGGTGCTATGTTAGGCATCGACGCAAGAGCATGCATCGGGCTCTTGCGTGTTTTCGTGCCCGTTCGAAGCGCCCCGGTAGTTTAATTTAGTAAACACAATGAGCGGCTGCCGTTGCAAGCCTATGCGCTTAGGTGTTTCTTATTAATTTTATGATCTTTATTTTTTCTGGTATAATAATATAGCCGGCTGCTAGCTCAATCTTTATGCCACATTACTTATAGCCAACCTAAAAGCCCATTCATATAATAGTTGTTGGCTCTATACACTATGTAATTAATGCTTGACCCCACTTTCTTCTCTCACAAAGTGCGTTGGAGCTTGTGCTGCAGCTGCCTACAAGTTTACGACCCACCCCTCTTCTCTCTTCTTCCCTCTCTCTTCCACATCATCATAACTTATAGCCCGCTTAGGGCATCTCCAATGGTTGTAAGATAATTGTTGGTAAACTTTGCCACATAGGATTTTTGATGATGTGTCATACAATAAATGAGGAAAGAGAGAAAGGTTGTATGTACATGAACCAACACCTCTTGCACAAGCTCCAATGTAGAATGAGAGAGCACCTTATTTATTATCTCATATCTTATTGGGCAAACTAGATACAACCCATTGAAGTTGTTGTATGTTAAGGTGTTGGTTGATGACATGGCATATTTTACCAACAAGTTAACATACAAACTGTTGGAGATGCCCTTATGTCATCCTATTAGGCTGGTTGTAATGGGAGTATCATATACTAGTATCATGCATATGATACTAGTGTATGATACTATATCCGTAATGCATGGTATCATATGTTGGTATCATATAGAACTACATTTATTGTCATGCATGACACAAAGTAGCACATCATTTAATATGATACAGTATCATGATATGATACTCAAGCCTCTCTCTTCATTTAATTCTATGCCACCTCATCAAAATTGCTTAGTTGGCATGCATAATACTACCTATAATACTCTCATTACGACCAGCCTTATACTTGCTCTTAGTGTCTAGTATATTGTAGATGCCCGTACTTGATTAATAAAATCGGAGCTGGTCCACAATGTCTAGGGCAAGTAAAGGTGCAAACCCGTGCATTGTTGGGAACTTGGGATGAATCTCATGCGTCCACTGTTGATCCGGGAGATCGCATGCGTATTGTTTACCGTGACACTGAAGTGACAATGTCATCAATAGATCCGTTGACAATGCCAACGGGCAACGACTAACTAATGCATAATTACAAAAAAAAACGACTAACTAATGCATGCATGCATGATGCATCAATGCATGCTTGGGTCCTTCGCATCATATGAATACATGATTGGCTGAAGAGAGTTGCGTCGATCGTCAGTAGTGATGGCCGTGTGCTTGTTGCTACTACTTGGAGCTAGCTTTACTTTACATTTTAGAATAGGACTAGTTGCGTGTTTTTGAAATTCTTACTTAACATGGTCATGGTAACAAGAAATGTGCATTTTAAATTCTATAGCGAAAATGACGGGCGGTCGATGTCCCCCCTGCATCCTAACGCTAAGCACAGTGATCAAAATTTTCTAGCAAAATCGTTTCAAGTTTAATATACCAAGCATACATATGAATGAATATTTATTTTGTCGGTATGAAGATATCTCTAGAAGCGCCAGCTCGCCTATAATAGATATTTTTGCTATGTACAATATTTGGTTTGGACTACATGATCTTGCTCTGTCGTTTCAGAAAAAGAAGAAGGTACTATTATTCTCTAATTTATCAACCATCTGCACTATGTTGTAAATAACGCTTCATGTGACTATACTTGCAAGATCCTGGCTTTTGAACTTTTTTAAAATAATGCATGTGCATTGAATTGATGCAGAGACCAGGGATAAACCTTCTTTTCAAAAAAAAGTTGCAATAGATATTTGCAGGCAATTTGGACCAAGAGAAGAAAGAAAGAAAGAAATGTCATCATACAGGATCTTTTACTGTTCACATGAGGGCATATACAATGATGGCATATGGATACATATGTCCCATGATAAAAAGTAGTTTGAGCCACATACATTTATTTCTTCTTCCCAAGCTACAACTAGTGGGCCTCATTAAGAAATAAAAAATAAAGACTCTAATACACATGCATATCTACTTTTCACTCCAACCTTTTCAGCTTTTGGCACCGGACCACACTTTTTCTCTCCAAGCACCCGCCTTCTGCAGAGGATCCCACTTCCCTATTCGAACCTACTTTACCTGATACATGGCATGCGAGGCATCACCCTAGGGCTATGCATTGTACATGCCCTGACAAACAATATTTTTGCCCCCCCCCCCCCCCACACACACAATGATACACTTAGGCAAAGGTATCTTAATCCATGTAATTAAGTATTGGAATATCATTACATTCATACACTTCTTGTACGGAGCCTCGAAAGGTGCTTCTATGCTTATGGAAAGTACGACTTAATTTGGCATATTCCTTCGAGACGGGTCTAATTGGCAAACTTACTAGTAGTATTACGCGCCAAATAAAGCTGTGATTTTGGACCAACTCGTACCAAATCAAAAATGTCAAATGGAGTGCATTTAAATAAGCTGTTAACTTTCTGCTTCACTAGCATAAGAGAACTCATCAAGACAACAAATCTCGGATTCATGCACAGCCATTGCACATGATGACCAAATCTCTCTCTCTCTTTCAGGGATGACCAAATCTCCGTGCATTTTAATTAGCAACGAAAAATGTAAGCTACTGCTTGTACGTGTGCAAACGTACCAAAGGATCGTGGAATGGAACTTTGATGATTTCTTTATTTCAAGTTACTTAAAAGTTGAAGGATTTAACTTACTTAACGGGTTGTCAGTTGTAATTGGTGTTTCACCTAGTACATGCCAATTTTTACCTTACCCTCACTTGCACGTCCAGCTCACTTTTGTTTGTAACAGGCACCAAGCTACGCCAAATATTATCAAGTCGTAACAAATTGCAAAATTCTTTGAAAGCAACACGAATATAATTATCACACCCTTTTGGAAACGATGTGGGAGGCAAAAGGAGACGCAGGCCCAATTGTGAGATTTCGGGGGACAAAGTGCAGCTAGCTTGGACTGCTTGGCGCCTCCAGCAGTTGGAGTACTCCCT
The DNA here is from genome assembly GCF_056163025.1 of Triticum urartu. Lineage (NCBI taxonomy): Eukaryota > Viridiplantae > Streptophyta > Magnoliopsida > Poales > Poaceae > Triticum > Triticum urartu. The sequence goes on from NC_141875.1 coordinate 620,056,314, forward strand.
CCATTTCAATGAAGAAAGTGTGCATGTACTGTGTTCTAAAAAAAAAAGGTATGCATGCATGCATGCATTACAAAATCCAACTTTTATCATGATTTAGATCAAAAACATATATTGTGTGGCTTTATAATTATATACCTCAAGGGTATAAATTTTGTCACATATAACCCACATTTGGTTGCTTTAATTTATGGCCAAAGTTTAATTTAGCTGTGTTTTGTAAACCTCGTCTGTATCAGCAATAACCGCTCCTAAGTCCTAACTATCTTTGCTAAGTATACCACATGTGGATGCGGCTTTCCTCTGTGATCAAGCTATGGCAGCATGGGGTGTGATAGCACGAAACGAACACGGTGAGATAGTTGCGGCCAGGGCAGGACGGATCCCTCGGGTTTTCGATTCTTTTGGTGCAGAACTGCGAGCTGTGGAGATGGCGATGGGAGTGGCTGCCAAACTGGGAGTGGTCAGGCTGCAGATTGAGACAGATGCTTTGCTGGTAGCGCAGGCGGTGAACCGGAGAAAGCCAGACTTCTCGAAGGAGGCGCAGCTGATTGAAGATCTCAAGGTTCAGAGGAACCTGTGGTTCTCACTGTGCGAAATCACACACTGTCCCCGTGACGTGAATTATGCAGCACACTGTTTAGCAAAATTAGGCTTAACCTCCACTTTGGGGGGTGTGGATGTGTATGATGATGATGTGCCAGCTGAACTTGCTGTGATTGTATCGGGCGATAGTGCCCACGTCTATTGAGTAATAAAGCAGTCTTTGCTTTCAAAAAAAAGTATATCCCTGCCAAGCAATTGCATGCATGGATCCGTGCAGTTCACCACATACACGGCACATGCATTTCGTTCCACGCATATGATCGCTAGAAATCTGGGGCGCTCTACGTTCTACTACACACGCAGTAACCTGATCGATCTGGTTTACATCGACAGACTGCTAGCTTGCCAATCATCGGGCCTACAGCTGCAAACCTACAACGTCGTGCTCGTCTCCGCCGAACTCGCCGTCCGCCGACGCCTCCACCATCGACCTCCGCCTCGTACAATCACCCTTCCGACTCCGGCCCGTAAGCACACCTCTCTCCTCTCTGTCAATGGTTACTTGTGGTATGGGTTTCTTTTTCTCTTTATTAGTGTAGTTAAAATGTACAATATATGGATAAAAATCTAGTCGGTCGACGAGGCAGAACGAGGGCAACTAAAAAAGGTTAACGAGGAGCGTGTGGCCGTGCTGTTGTGTGCACTGCCTGTGCATGCGGACGAATGGACATGGCGTCCCTGGTGACGTTCCGCCGAAAGCGCCCAAATCCTTGGCTAGTTTAATCTCCTTTTCCCGGAGCTAGGTAGGCACGCAGCTGCTTTAGCCCTGTCGATCAAGAAACAGTCATGCACACCGATGCTGTGATGCATGTAATGTCCTTGCCTAGATGCATGCATGGGCGCAGGGGGTAATTAGATGCCTTGATTTTGTGATAAACTGACGAAAAGGAAGACTAGAGATGGATGCATGTGATAGCTTCGGTCTTAACGATACGACTAATTCAGCTGTCCCATTCCGCGCCAAAATTTTCAGACATATAGTGCAAGCTATACTTTGGCATCTTCCTGCCGCGCGAGGTAGCGCTTCCTGCCGCTCGCCCAATTGCTTATACCGCGCGCGCGATTATTGCGTGTTTGCTGGAGCCATCCGCCAGGTTACGCGCGCGCTAAAGTGGGTATATTTACGGCGCGACGCTTGTTTAGCGCGTCTGTTGAAGATGTTCTAAGTCTGCAACATACATAACCATTTGTTGCTAACTCTCTTTTGAGAGTTTTAAACTAACGTTCAACAAATGATTCATGCTCGACGGGCCTAGTGCCGACGGGTGCGCCAGGACTAGCTGGTCCACCAGGCCCTGCACCAAGCACGACGCAACGCGCTGGAACGCGGTGCCGTGAACGGGTGCGCCGACCTGCACCTTCCGCAGCCGTGCCGCCTTCCTGTGCGCAGTCGCGGCACGCCACCGCCTCGGTGCAGGCGACCAGCAGCTGCACGAGCCGCATGCCATCAGCTCCGCTGCCACCACTACTGCCTTGTACGTCGCCCACAGCCACAACGACCACCACCGACCGGCGATGACTGCTCCATGAGCTTTGCTACACCTACATAACATAGTTACGAATAGTTGGCAATTCTTGATTTGCGGGAAGGCGGGCCCACCTGAAATTTGAGGGGAGAGATTGATAAGAGCATGACTAAGACAAATTTTGTAAGTTAGTTACGTAATACTTCCTCTGTTCCAAAATTCTTGTTTTAGATTTGTCTAAATACAGATATATCAAATCATGTTTTTTAAAAGGAAATGCCTTCATGGCTTACTTTATTGAAAATCAAATAAGGCTTACATCGTTCACGAGAATCGACCCAATTACAAGAAAAATTGTTCTCAAAACTATGCCTAACAATCTCGTGAGCGACAGAATTTGCCTCCCGTAAGCAATGACAAAACTGGACGTTCCCAATGGAAGCAATCAAGTCCATGCAATCAGCAAAGATTGGAGCACTTTCATTCCACCATGTAGTGTTTGTGCAAGCATCAATAACCTCAGAAGAATCAGATTCCGCAATGATTTGGTTGATACCCAAAGAAGAAACGAAGGACAGACCATGCTTCATGGCCAATGCTTCCATTGTAGAGGCTTCAGACGCATAAGGGATAAATGAGCAAGTCATGTTTTAGTATTAGATATATCCGTATTTAGACAAATCTAAGACAAGAATTTTAGGACGGAGGGAGTATAAGTTTTCATCCGCAAAAAAAAGTTACGTAGGTGCAGGATTTTCGCTGCTCCATTGTACCAAAAATTTAGGTTTTTAAACCTATACTTTTTTAGAGATAATAGACATATGTCACGCGAACATTCACCAATAATTTAGGTTTTTTAGCCTATACATTTTTTTTTGCCATGGTATGACCGTATGATGTTAGGTATCACAAACTAGTTTACTGGGTACACATGTGATGCGCTATAGCACTAGAGGGGTCCTTATGCATGATGCATGGACGGGAAGTTGTTGCCCGAGGAATATTATATGTGTTTTATGATGTAAAAAATATCTGTGGATGAATTGTCGCTCTATTTGACAAACCAGATAATAGTTTAACTATATGAAACGCTTTGTAATTTAGTGCCAAAATAGTATTACGAAATGTAAAAAATATCCGAAAACATTTCATGTACATATATAAGTGAACCATGTACTTTTAAGAACTCTCAATATATCTTTCATTTGTGATATACATGCATAACATCCTTTGTAGCTTAAAATTAATGTACATCCTTATGAAAATTCTAATATATGTACAATAAATCTACATTTACAGGTGGAAATAAATAAGTTCTTTTTACAAAACTAAAAAAAGGCTCCGTATAGCCCACAAGCATAATGCCGATATCTATCTTCAAATAGTCTGGTTTACATCAAGATACGTGTATGGTTAAGTCCAGGCCAAATTAAGATGCATAACTAATTTGAAGTGAATGTTCAAATCCTACTCCCTCCTTCCATGTATATAGGGCCTAATATATTTTTCGAGGCTAACTTTGACCACATGTTAGAGCAATAATATATGACATGCAAGTTACACAAATCACACCATCAAATTTGTACGTGGAAGGAGCTTCTAATGATATAATTCTTACATTATACATCTCATATATTATTATTCTTATCAATAGTCAACGGCAACCTCGAAAAATGATTAGGCCCTATATATATATGGAAGGAGGGACAAAGTTTATGGGGAAAATATTGAATTTTACATTTACCTAGCTCACAGTATGAAAATTCTGAAGAACTTTCTGGTATAAGTCAAAAAACTTTATGGTTGAATGTGCTGGTCATTTTTGCCAATTGAGATTTTTTTTACGAAATATTACATTTACCTAGCTGGCACTTTGCATGAAAATTCTGAAGAACATTGTGGTATAATTCAATAAACTTTTCTTCTTTGTCATGTGTTTGATATATAGTAATTCCCATCTCTAAATTTAAATGTGTTGATATTGGGCTTGTTTCAAAGAGCTCGCCATGAAAAAGTCAAATAAATAAATGAATTTATTTTTTCACAAAAGCACTAAAAAGATGTGGTGACATATTTGTTTGTAGTGCAATTTTGTTTTGAAGAGCTGATAGCATAGGCACCTGCAGCTTCTGCTAGCTGTACAGTGGGCCATAGAGAATCTAGCATAGACGTGGGGAAGAGAAATATGGGTTGGGACCTGGTGTGGGCCTGGGTGCGCTGATCCACAAGGTGCAGCGAGGCAAATCCTATTTAGCGCTGCAGGCGCCGGTTTCTTCTATTTCTGCAAACCGGCGCCTGCAGGCTCCTTAGCTGGGCTCGGCCCATTTAGCATTTCCTTTTGTCTGTTTTTAAAGTGCAAAAATGGTGCCAGCCAAAGAATCAAACTCTAGACCTCTTAGTTCTCAGTGTAACGACCTAACCACTAGAACCATCGTGAACTTATGGTGCTTCCGTCCTTTTTGTTCTTTGCTACTCCCTCCGGCCCATAATGTAAGACATTTTTTGACACTACTGTAGTGTCAAAAAACGTCTTACATTATGCGACGGAGGGAGTAGTTCGCATCTCCTTTTCTTTTTTCTATTTTTCTGTATTTTTTTCCTTTTCTATTTATTTCTTTTTCTGAAATGCGCGATTGTAAATCCATGAACTTTTTTCTTCATAATCAATGAACGTTTTTTCAACAATCCATGAACTTTTCTCCAAATTGATGAACTTATTTTCCAAATTTGATGAAATTTTCTCAAATTTAATGAACATTTAAAATTCATTGAACTTTTTATGAAAATCAATGAACTTTTTTCAATTTTCGATGAACTTTTTTCAAGTTTGATGATTTTTTTCAAATTTCATTAACTTTATCTTAAATTCGATGAACTTTTTTCAAATTGGATGAATTTTTTTTTCAAAATCGATGAACTCTTATCAAAATCGATGAACTCTTTCTCAAATTTGGTGAACTTTTCTCAAATTCAATGAACTTTTTTTAAATTCGATGAAAATTTTTCAAATTCACAAACTTTTTCCATTTTTGTGAAGTTTTTTTAATTCATTGTTTATGTGAATGCTTTTTAATATTTATGTTTTCTTTAGTCAAATAATCCATGGTTTATGTGAATGCTCTGTTTTCCTTAAGTAATCAACGAACTAAACATGGTCTAGTGGTTAACTGGTGTGGGCACTATTGGGCGTCTGGAGTTCGAGTCCCACGTCTCCCCGAATTTAACGTGACATTTTGTATTCTCCTTTTGCTTTGTAGCACGTTGCTGGGCCGGCCCACTTCGCATCCGTGCGAGTGCCAGCGGCGCAAAGCGGCGCCTACAGCGCTCAATAGGAGCTCCCCGTGCAGCGACGGCGATGATACTGGCTGTGCAACCAGTTAGGAAAGGCCTTTATTTCAAAAAAAAAAAAAGTTAGGAAAGGCCTTATTCGCTCTTCTTCTTCCTCTCTTCTAGTGTAGCACTCACGAACAAGAAGGACAAAGATTTTGGTGGTCGGCTGCCTCTCACAGCCGGACCTTTTGTTTCTATCCAAATTTCTGTGCTACTCACACAGTAACCACCACGACCACACACCCGCCGCTAAGGGCCTCTCCAACAATGACCCTCAAACTGGACATGGATCGGTGAAGACCCATCCGCGGACATTGATGCCGGCCATCCAACCGTAGCCACAATTGTGCGGGGACATTTTAAACGCAATTTAATGGAAATAAAAAAAATTCGATACAGATTTAAACTAATCGGATGAATTTCATTGAAAATTGGATAATTTTTACATTCAACCAGGTGATTTTCAACCAACTTGGTATAAATGATCGCCAGCCGGCCATGAGCTCTGGAAACTAAAGCTGCGCCTCTGCAGGCTACAAGCGGGTAATCGATGACGATGATGCCCCCCCCCCCCAAGCTGAGCTTCAATAAGAGGGGAGGAGTGGTGGCCTTCGTGGGACGCGAGCACCGGCGGCCTCCCATTCTCTACTCTTTCTCTTTGCTGGCGGCACTTGCGGACGTGCCAGCTTCATCGTCGTGGCGGCAGGGAGATGCTCCCCCGTGCGTCGGTGCTTGTCGAGGAGACAGAGATTGTAGGCCAGGTTGGCCTGCGCCTGCCGGACCACGGCCTCCCGCTCTTCCAACACCATGTCAGTGTAGTGAGCCTGCGCCTCGCCCAAGGTGATGCCGACATGGGCTGGCGAGGAGGATGGCGCTGGCGCGTCCATTGGTTCATCCGCGACAATGTCCACCGAATAGCTCGCCCGTCTGCTGGCCTCCAAGCCGGCCGCAATGGCAGCGATCTCCTTGTTCTGTTCGGGCGAGTGGCTTTCTCACCTAGCTTTGAAACTCGAGGAGGCCATGGCAGGTGTGGTGCCAAGAGGATATAGGGAGCGAAGGAGGTTAGATGCAACTGTTACCGGGCCTGGTGTTTAAATAGAGGCTGGATGGCAGGCCAGTCGGCGAGGTGCTTAATGGTGGGCGGCAGATGGACGGACGGGTAGCGCCGGAGCATGTGTCTCGATAACCGCACATGATTAACGAAGGGAGGCAGGCGGACATGCTTTCATTTGAACACGTAGAAGGCGCGTACACCGGGAAGCCGCATGGGCGGTGCTCTCGGTTGGCGTGCCGCTTCAATACCGGCTTCAGTAAGTGGTCGCGTCCCGCTCTGGACCGACATGAATGCGGCGCTAACACTTTGAAGCGGCGGTAACCAGTCTGCTTTGGAGAGGGTTTTGTGTGGTCCAGGGTTCTCGAGGTGTGTGTGTCAGTGGTCCACATGCCCGCAAAGCCCCTTCCGGTTTGTAGGAAAAATGACGCCTGAACCGCCAAGCGATCGAATACAGGAGCGCGTTGGATGATTAAACACATCTGAAGCGCACAATTGGGATGGACGGGGACATATGTTAAGGGTCCGCGTTGGAGATGCCCCGACCAACTAACCCATGCACTAAATAATCTACCTACATGCACGTACATCCAACACTTGCACAATATCCCCTTGACGGCCACAAAATCTTGCCAGCATGCAATGCGCACACAACTATTTGCTGTGTGGTGAAGGAGAGCCGTGACGCTCTCAACTCCGTCCTGCAGACTATGACGTATTTTATCTCACTCATCATGAGGCCCTCCTACAACTGTAACATAGTAGAACTAGCTGCCTATCTAATGGTGGCCAAATATATTTATTTTCACTTTTCGCATTTATAGTACTTGCATATTATCAATCTATTGTATTACCTTTGCCTATGGTGCATATGTATGGCTTATGTGGTACACTGTTTAGGCAAGGTTTACTTGACACAACTTAGACAATTATGTGTTCCATATCCACAATTTCTTAACCAACCATGTCCTAAGTAAGTTGGATATGTTGGCAATGAAATACAACATTATTTAGAGTGATTAAATGATAATCATATACTATTGTGAGCAAGGTGAGAAGTATTGCACTATGTTCATTTCATTTTGGTGCAATTGGCAATATAGTACTCCATTAACTAAATAATATATTGCATTGGAATCATGGCACACAACAAAACAAACCATTCCGTCTAGTAGAATAATATTGAACAATGATTAATTAATGTACGTACCCATGGTATGTAAAAGAGAAAACTAACATATTAGATCTTTTCACGGCATGTGATTGGTCTAAACTGGCATATTCATCACTAGTGACGGTTGTGTACTTGTTGCTACTACTTGGCACTAGCTCCAGTGCATACTAGAATAGTTTCAATAATCGTTGCAAGTCATAGTGTAGCAAGAATTACTTATTTAAATTGTATTGTGAAAGCGACAATCGACCAATGTCTTTGCATGCCTCCTAAATGATCAACATCGTGGCCAAATATATCATCATTAATTAAACGTAACATGCACTATACATATGTATAGGTATCTTTGCTACTATTAAGACAACTAGAACCACTAGCTTACCTAACATAGATTTTGTGCTTGTGTATTATATGAACAATGCATGCTTGATTAGACATAGCAGCGTTCTATCATTTAGAAAAGGAGAGGTGATAATCTTGCTCTCTCTATTGATCGATCACTATCTCAATATGCTGTGCACAATCCATTGGATAACAAGCTAGCTGTTTTTCAGCCAATACTGAACAAAACGGAGGTATATGCTGCACAAGAAGAAAAAGCATTATGTTTTCGCATATAATGTCTCTTTCAAATATATGTGACCATAAAAGATGTTGTTCTCATCATTGGTGTGCAAGTTACCAAGTGCTTCCAACAACTGGATCTACGATTTCACGCTCAAGGGTGCCACGCTTTACACGTAAATTTAATTGTTAGGTAGCGTATAAATGCTAGAAGTACAAAACAATAAGGTTATAATTGGATAAATCATAGTGTAACTAGTTTAATATTTTGGCTCTCACTTAAATAATATTTTTTTATTATTTCATCCATTTTTAGACAAGTTTCAACCCTAATTAATTATCAATGTAGTTTCATTTAGACTAAAAATATGAGATAAAAGTATTATGGTACTACCAGAATCAGCAATTTGGAGTGTCACTGCTACCCACCGCTAGATCTGCCAAATTCATTCGGCGATTGTGGACGGACCAAGGCACACCGGGCCATGGCCTGGTGCATGATGGCCGTGTGCAGCCATGCATCCTGCATGAGCCAGTAGCTACAATATATTGAAGCAGGCCGAAGGCCCGCTTTGATCCTGCATAGTCGAGAGCACATGAGACCAATTTAAATTCCTTCTTTGTCCTTCCATTCATGTAACTTTGTTCATGATCCCAGAAGGTTCAATTTCGAAGCTCACAACCTCGAAGCCTTCGCTTAGTGTAGGGTTTGGTCGGCACGTCTGGTTTAGCCAACTCTATGACCCTATAATGTAAACATTATATCTCGATGAGCAAAGCTTTGCGAGTTTGCCTACAAAAATGTGAGACCAATATAATTAAATTGGTTGATTTGGAAATGGACACAATGTCTAGTGTGGTTAGAGTTAGAATGACCGTGTCTTTGGCAACTGGTTTCCATTTGACGTTAGGACAAAAGTAAGTTATGTGTAAATAATTCCCTCAAAAAAGTTATGTGTAAATAATATAGTAAAATAACTCTCACAACTTTCCAAGGGGTTCCATGGTAACCCTACTCCTGGATCCACACATGGTTAAGTTTAAATTGACATACGATCGCTGCAAGACCCTTAGAGTAGGTCACAAACTAAGCATAAACGAGCTTAATCACCATCGTCTTAATTAATAATCACACTCAAACATAGCATGCGATTTTCTTCTTCTTGTAGAGCCTCGAAAGATGGTTACTATGCTTGCCAAAGTAGAACTTTGGCATATTCTATTGAGCTTGATGTAATTAGAAAAGTATGAGTATATGACAAATGGAGTCGTGTTGGACCAATTCTCATACCAAATCAAAATTCCATTCCATAGTATAGCTAGCATAAGAGAACTCATAAACTAGACAAATTCAGACTCATGTGCATCATGCATCGCCAAATTAATCTTTCTCTCTCATCGTGCTATACCAAACTACAAAGTTCTTTGAAAGCAACAAGACCAGGTCCTATAGGAGAAGATGTCCGAGGCCAAAAATAACGGTACGGAAGTTCTAGTCCTACATACGTACTCCCACAATACACATCAGCGTCGACCGACGCACACTTTTTTTCCTTCAAGAAAACAAAGTGAAGCTTACTTTTGTTTCTATTATACAATTGGTACTTTTCTATTACTTTTTTTCTTCTGAAATGTGTAGTTTTCTATACTTAATTTTACAATTTGTGAAACATCAGGACTCTGCTGTGCATTATTATTGATTTTCAAATAAGTAGAACAGAAAGTATTGTTCAACGATTAAAAGGATGGAAGAAAAAGAAAGGAAAAGAAAAGAGAAGAAAGCAAAACAAACTGTACAGAGATAATTACAAGAGAACAAAAGAACAAGTATCAACATCTTAACTATCTGAAATCCTGGACCCAGCCTTCAAATGCAGAGAATTTCTTTCTTTTGGCTGTGAATAAAATCCATTTTTAACTCCTTTTTGAACTTCTTTTGGCAATGGTATAAATTTGGAGTAACCCCTTTGAAAGATGTAGTCATTGCGTGTGGTCCAGATTACCCATGCAGCTAAAATGATAATCACCATTTGTACCACTAGTTTTCAGTCGTGCAGGCATAACTAAACCCGAATCATGCACACATACGGAGCTTCTACGCACAATCAATCACTAGAAGTTGAGCACTACGTAAGGTTGTACGTACGTAGGATACGAGCTTTGGATTTCATCGACAGAATGCATGGCACCAGTCACTAGCTTGTCAGTTCATCTCGATCGCATTCAGAGTACCAGACGTACGAGGATTAAGAACTACTACTAGTATATATATTAACGCACAAACAAAACAAGTACTAGGAGTTAATTAAGCTCGAACAAGGGTTGCTCCTCGATCGGAGGAGCTAGGGAGCGCGTGTGATAGATCGTGCATTACGCCCGGAGCAGGGTGCAGACGAGCAGACATGGCGTCCACGGTGACGTTAAGTTGAAAGGCCCATATCCTCGGCTAGTTTAATCTTCTCCGATCGAGCCAGCAAAACCCCGGCCTGATCGACCCACCGATCATCTATATAGCTGTGTTTTTTGTATACTATACCAGTAGTAGTAATTAAACCAGCAGCTAGCAGAGTGAGAGAGAAGAAAAGGTCGCCTGGCAGTGAAGCAATATATGGCCGGTGCGTGCGTGCGTGCTGATCGTGCGCGCGCGCGGCCACAAGGGACAATTACAGACGACCTTGTTCGTAACGAAGCGGCTGCATCAGGCCGTCCCCATCGTTGCTAGCTAATTAATCTGGCGAGATAGGATTCTATAGTCGTATGCTGCTAGCTATAGCTGGCCAGCTTCTCTCTCCAGCCAAGCAAAACCGGGCTAAAAAAGACGCGGCCGGGGAACATTTCCCGCCACAGACGCGATCAGCCACCTGTTTTTGTCAGTTACCATCACTAATGACAGTTTACCATCTGTCCAGAGGTTTATCTTCCTGTTTCACCCTGTGCATGGTTTTGTAATGGGAGGATATATATGAAAGCGGCTAGCTAGCTGATTCCTTTTGGTTGAGAGGTTTAATCCGAACAATGTTTCTTTCCTTGCTGATCCGTGTGTAACTGTAACCTCCGAACGTTCACTTTCACCAAGGAGCTAGTTTAAAAGCTAACCATCTCAATTATACATATGTAGAAGATCATTTACAGAAGAACTTTATATGTCAGCGATGATTGAGAATAAACACGGATTGCGACCCCTAGCTGTATCATAGACGGTTGATCGCTAATTAAACTGTCGGCAATTAGCTGTCTGCTGATGGTTGGTAGCTCGAAGGGTTGATAAAATAGTCATTTTATTACTACAAAACAACGGGCACACACAATAATTCAGTTGTAAATAAAATTAATCAGAGCTATTTATTCAGAATAAAACTTGACATGCACTATGGGAAAAACCTTGTTCGTGTGTCAGGCCTTTGGCGAATATCCCGGCCAATATACTCGGCAAAAAACAAAACTCGGCAAACAGGTGCTTTGCAGAGTGTTATACTCAGCAAAGAAAACACTTGACAAATAATTGTCTTTGCCGAGTGTTTTTTATGACACACTCGCCAAATAATTGAAAGCAATAAAGTGAAATGTGTTCATTTGGATTTTCAATAGCAAACTTTCGAATTCTGAGTTTATATTTTTAGGAAGCTAGCACTATATATAAGTATTGATTTTTCTTGAATTTATAGCTCACTTTCTATAAACATGTAATTCACAATTGAATATTATATTCAGTAAATTGCTAGAAATGTTATTCATGTCTTAACATTAGCACATGGTTCCCAAAAAATGGCAACATTTGTTATATTAACACAATGTAATATGTTCCATATGGGAAAAATTAGGGATGTTTTAGATTGAAATTTATTGGTACGTTTAAATTATTTAGTGCATTTCAAGGTGTTTAACATATATAATTAAAATTGAACTGTAAGTGCATGAGAAAGTTGTGTTCCAAAATTCTATTTGTGTTCTTGAGTCTAAGTTCAGGCATTATAAAGAAAATAAGAGGAATTCCAAACATTGGGGTGCCAAGACTCGACCCCGAACAAGGACCTTATTATTTATTTAATTCTGAAAAATGCAAGCAAAGTATGAAAAAATGAAACCTAGCATGGTGTCATGATATGATCCCTAGAAGATGAGTAAAAAATAAAGAAGGTTTCTGAAAAGTTGTAACATACAGTGGTTAGAAAATGGCACCACCTCCGAGGAAGAATCAAGGTTTCGAGATGGAACGGGTCAGGCTTATAGGCGAAGTGGCCGTTGCTTTGTCGGTTGACCTTGAATTTTTTTATACAATCCACATACACCATTACATGTTCCATGTCAGTTAAGTTTGGCATTTTTTTTGGGTCTGTGTGCTATATTTAACTCATTCGGTGCATTTGCTAGGCATTTAACAGATAGTTAAATTTGAAGTGTAAATGGGTGAAAAAGATGAAAATTTTGGGTTGAAAAAATAAATCCTATTTTTTCTCGAGTCTATGTTTTTGGCCTATAAAAATAAGATGATGTGATTTATTGGTTTTTAAATTCTAGAAAATATAATTTTCTTATGTTTCAGAAACATCCGGCATACACTGCTTAGAAACTCGACCGTCTTCAAGTATGGATCATAGTTTCAAGACGGAATGTGTCAGGTTCTAAGGCGAAGCAACTGTCGTTTCATCCATTGGTCTTGAATATTGTTCTATACATAAGATACACCAATGCATATGTTCCGTGTCAAAATTTGGCAATTTTTTAAGTTAGTTATTTTATATTTATGTCATCTGGTGCATTTCTAGGCACTTAGTGAATATAATTAAATTGAACTGCAAGTGGGTTAAAAACTTGTCAAAATTGGGTTAGAAATTATATTTGTGTTAATTAGTCTCTTTTAGGTCTTATCCAAGAAAAACAAATTCCAACATCAAGGTGCTAGGATTCGACGCCATACATGGAGTTTATTGATTTTATAGTTCAAAAAATACATAAAAAGCCTGAAAACATGAAACCTGGATTGATGTCATCATATTATCTGTAGAGGCAATGTTTAAAATTTGACAATTTTCGCACGATTTGTGACGTACTCTACCTAGAAATTGTACCATCTCAAAGGAAAAATATAGGTTTTGAGAGAGAGAGAGAGAGCAAGAGCTCTTGCCTGGCCAGGTGTTGTATTTAGTTAGTTAGTAGTAAGATGGGCAAGACATGTTCTCCAGGGTGTTTTGATTCCAAAATACATGTTCATTGATCATGTCAACCTGAGAGAGAGAGAGAGAGAGAGAGAGAGAATTATGTTTGAAGGTGAAGCGACCCATGATTCATCCACTGGACTTGTAATTTTTCATACACACAATATACACCATTACATGTTCCATGTCAAAATTTTAGAGATTTCTTTTCTATATTTATGTCATTTAGTATATTTCTAGTAATTTTTAATAAAATTATAAAATGAACTATTAGTGCATGAAAAGTTTGCAAAATTGATTGAAAAATCCTATTTGTGTTCTTGAGTCTATGTTTAGAAGTTATCCAAGAAAAAAGATTAATTACAAACATCATGGTGCCAGGACTCCATGCTGGACATGGAGTTTATTGGGTTTTTAATTCAACAAAATGCAAATAAATTCTGAAAATAATGAAACCTGACATGGTGTCACTATAGTATCTCTGGAGGTTGTGGTCAAAACTTTAGAAAGATTTCGCAAATAATGTGGCATATACTACTTAGAAACTGGACCATCTCCAAAGCAGAAGCGGCCGCTGATTCATTTGTTCGACTTGATTTTTTTACTATACTCAAGATGCACAATTACATGGTCTATGCCAAAAACTGGCATTCTATGGGTTTGTTTGTTATATTTACGTCATTTAGTGCATTTGTAGGCATTTAGTGAATACAATTAAAATTTGAACTACAAGTGCCTCAAAAAGTTGGCCGAATTGATTGAAAAATTCTCTTGAGTTTCCGGTCTCTATTTACGCCGTATCCACGAAAAAAAGTGTTCCTAATATAAGGGTGCCAGAACTCGACGCCAAACATAGAGTTTAGTGCGTTTTCATTCTAGAAAAAATGCAAACGAAGTATGAAAAGTATGAAACTTGTGGACTCCACTTCGAACATGGCACTTGATGTTTGAAAATTGTCGTGTTTCATATTTCGTTTACAAATTTTTAGTATTAAAACACAACAAGCTCCATGTTCGGGGTAGAGTCTCCACACCCCTGCTGTTTGAAATTTCTCTTCTTTGCATGTATGAGGCATAAAGTAGACCCAACGATATAAGTAGGATTTTCAACAAAAAATTTCCACATTTTTTATGCACTTGCAGTTCAAAATTTCAATTTTATCCTTTAAATGCTTAGAAATGCACCAGATGATCCCCCCCCCACACACTACATATTTTTGACATGAAATAACAAATAAGTAATGGTGTATGTTGACTGTATAAAAAAATAATTCAAGTTCAACCGACGAAGAAGCGACCGCTTCTCCTGAAGGAAATATGCCCTAGAGGCAATAATAAAGTTATTATTTATTTCCTTATATCATGATAAATGTTTATTATTCATGCTAGAATTGTATTAACCGGAAACATAATACATGTGTGAATACATAGACAAACAGAGTGTCACTAGTATGCCTCTACTTGACTAGCTCGTTAATCAAAGATGGTTATGTTTCCTAACCATGAACAAAGAGTTGTTATTTGATTAACGGGATCACATCATTAGGTGAATGATCTGATTGACATGACACATTCCATTAGCTTAGCACCCGATCGTTTAGTATGTTGCTATTGCTTTCTTCATGACTTATACATGTTCCTATGACTATGAGATTATGCAACTCCCGTTTGCCAGAGGAACACTTTGTGTGCTACCAAACGTCACAATGTAACTGGGTGATTATAAAGGTGCTCTACAGGTGTCTCCAAAGGTACATGTTGGGTTGGCGTATTTCGAGATTAGGATTTGTCACTCCGATTGTCGGAGAGGTATCTCTGGGCCCTCTCGGTAATGCACATCACATAAGCCTTGCAAGCATTGCAACTAATGAGTTAGTTGTGAGATGATGTATTACGGAACGAGTAAAGAGACTTGCCGGTAACGAGATTGAACTAGGTATTGAGATACCGACGATCGAATCTCGGGCAAGTAACATACCGATGACAAAGGGAACAACGTATGTTGTTATGCGGTCTGACCGATAAAGATCTTCGTAGAATATGTAGGAGCCAATATGGGCATCCAGGTCCCGCTATTGGTTATTGACCGGAGACATGTCTCGGTCATGTCTACATTGTTCTCGAACCGTAGGGTCCGCACGCTTAAGGTTTCGATGACAGTTATATTATGAGTTTATGAGTTTTGATGTACCGAAGGAGTTCGGAGTCCCGGATGAGATCGGGGACATGACGAGGAGTCTCGAAATGGTCGAGACGTAAAGATCGATATATTGGATGACTATATTCGGACATCGGAAAGGTTCCGAGTGATTCGGATATTTTTCGGAGTACCGGATAGTTACGGGAGAAGCAATGGGCCTTGATGGGCTTTAGTGGGAAGAGGAGAAAGGGCCAAGGGGCTGTTGTGCCCCCCCTCCCCTCTGGTCCGAATTGGACTAGGGAAAAGGGGGCCGGCCACCTTTCCTTCTCCTCTACTTCCTTCTCCCTTCCTCCCCTCTTGGTGGACTCCTACTAGGACTTGGAGTCCTAGTAGGACTCCACATCCTGGCCGCACCAATTGCCTTGGCCGGCCTCCTCCTCCTCCATCCTTTATATACTGAGGCAAGGGGCACCCCATGAACAAAAGTTGATCTTCGTGATCGTTCCTTAGCCGTGTGCGGTGCCCCCCTCCACCATATTCCACCTCGGTCATATTGTAGCGGTGCTTAGGCGAAGCCCTGCGATGGTAGAACATCAAAATCGTCACCACGCCATCGTGCTGACGGAACTCCTCCCCGACGCTTTGCTGGATCAGAGCCCGGGGATCGTCATCGAGCTGAACGTGTGCCAAGAACTCGGAGGTGCCGGAGTAACGGTGCTTGGATCGGTCGGATCGTGAAGACATACGACTACATCAACCGCGTTGTCACAACGCTTCCGCTGTCGGTCTACAAGGGTACGTAGATCACACTCTCCCCTCTCGTTGCTATGCATCACCATGATCTTGCGTGTGCGTAGGAAATTTTTTGAAATTACTACGTTCCCCAACAGTGGCATCCGAGCCTAGGTTTTATATGTTGATGTTATATGCACGAGTAGAACACAAGTGAGTTGTGGGCGATATAAGTCATACTGCTTACCAGCATGTCATACTTTGGTTCGGCGGTATTGTTGGACGAAGCGGCCCGGACTGACATTACGCGTACGCTTACGCGAGACCGGTTCTCCCGACGTGCTTTGCACATAGGTGGCTTGCGGGTGACAGTTTCTCCAACTTTAGTTGAACCGAGTGTGGCTATGCCCGGTCCTTGCGAAGGTTAAAACAACACCAACTTGACAAATTATCGTTGTGGTTTTGATGCGTAGGTAAGATTGGTTCTTGCTTAAGCCCGTAGCAGCCACGTAAAACTTGCAACAACAAAGTAGAGGACGTCTAACTTGTTTTTGCAGGGCGTGTTGTGATGTGATATGGTCAAGACATGATGCTAAATTTTATTGTATGAGATGATCATGTTTTGTAACCGAGTTATCGGCAACTGGCAGGAGCCATATGGTTGTCGCTTTATTGTATGCAATGCAATCGCGCTGTAATGCTTTACTTTATCACTAAGCGGTAGCGATAGTCGTGGAAGCATAAGATTGGCGAGACGACAACGATGCTACGATGGAGATCAAGGTGCCGCGCCGGTGACGATGGTGATCACGACGGTGCTTCGAGGATGGAGATCACAAGCACAAGATGATGATGGCCATATCATATCACTTATATTGATTGCATGTGATGTTTATCTTTTATGCATCTTATCTTGCTTTGATTGATGGTAGCATTATAAGATGATCTCTCACTAATTATCAAGAAGTGTTCTCCCTGGGTATGCACCGTTGCGAAAGTTCTTCGTGCTGAGACACCACGTGATGATCGGGTGTGATAGGCTCTACGTTCAAATACAACGGGTGCAAAACAGTTGCACACGCGGAATACTCAGGTTATACTTGACGAGCCAAGCATATACAGATATGGCCTCGGAACACGGAGACCGAAAGGTCGAGCGTGAATCATATAGCAGATATGATCAACATAGCGATGTTCACCAATGAAACTACTCCATCTCACGTGATGATCGGACATGGTTTAGTTGATTTGGATCACGTAATCACTTAGAGGATTAGAGGGATGTCTATCTAAGTGGGAGTTCTTAAGTAATATGATTAATTAAACTTAAATTTATCATGAACTTAGTCCTGGTAGTATTTTGCAAATTATGTTGTAGATCAATAGCTCGCGTTGTTGCTTCCCTGTGTTTATTTTGATATGTTCCTAGAGAAAATTGTGTTGAAAGATGTTAGTAGCAATGATGCGGATTGGATCCGTGATCTGAGGTTTATCCTCATTGCTGCACAGAAGAATTATGTCCTTGATGCACCGCTAGGTGACATACCTATTGCAGGAGCAGATGCAGACGTTATGAACGTTTGGCTAGCTCAATATGATGACTACTTGATAGTTTAGTGCACCATGCTTAATGGCTTAGAATCGGGACTTCAAAGACGTTTTGAACGTCATGGAGCATATGAGATGTTCCAGGAGTTGAAGTTAATATTTCAAGCAAATACCCGAGTTGAGAGATATGAAGTCTCCAACAAGTTCTATAGCTAAAGGATGGAGGAGAATCGCTCAACTAGTGAGCATGTGCCCAGATTGTCTCAGTACTACAATCGCTTGAATCAAGTGGGAGTTAATCTTCTAGATAAGATAGTGATTGACAGAATTCTCTAGTCACCATCACCAAGTTAGTAGAACTTCGTGATGAACTATGATACGCAAGGGATAACAGAAACAATTCCCAAGCTCTTCGTAATGCGGAAATTGACGAAGGTAGAAATCGAGAAAAACATCAAGTGTTGATGGTAGACAAGACCACTAGTTTCAAGAAAAGGGCAGAGGGAAGAAGGGGAACTTCAAGAAGAACAGCAAGCAAGTTTCTGCTCAAGTGAAGAAGCCCAAGTCTGGTCCTAAGCCTGAGACTAAGTGTTTCTACTATAAAGGGACTGGTCACTGGAAGCGAAACTACCCCAAGTGATTGGCAGATAAGAAGGATGGCAAAGTGAACATAAGTATATTTGATATACATGTTATTGATGTGTACTTTACTAGTGTTTATAGCAACCCCTCAATATTTGATACTAGTTCAGTTGCTAAGATTAGTAACTCGAAACGGGAGTTGCAGAATAAACAGAGACTAGTTAAGGGTGAAGTGACGATGTGTGTTGGAAGTGGTTCCAAGATTGATATGATCATCATCGCACACTCCCTATACTTTCGGGATTAGTGTTGAACCTGAATAAGTGTTATTTGGTGTTTGCATTAAGCATGAATATGATTTGATCATGTTTATTGTAATAGGTTATTCATTTAAGTAAGAGAATAAATTGTTGTTCTGTTTACATGAATAAAACCTTATATGGTTACACACCCAATGAAAATAGTTTGTTGGATCTCGATCGTAGTGATACACATAATCATAATATTGAAACCAAAAGATGCAAAGTTAATAATGATAGTGCAACTTATTTGTAGCACTGCCGTTTAGGTCATATTGGTGTAAAGCGCATGAAGAAACTCCATGCTGATGGGATTTTGGAATCACTTGATTATGAATCACTTGATGCTTGCGAACCATGCCTCATGGGCAAGATGACTAAGACTCCGTTCTCCGGAGCGAGCAACTGACTTATTGAAAATAAAACATACTGATGTATGCGGTCCGATGAGTGTTAAGGCTCACGGCAAGTATCGTTATTTTCTGAACTTCACAGATGATTTGAGCAGATATGGGTATATCTACTTGATGAAACATAAGTCTGAAACATTTGAAAAGTTCAAAGAATTTCAGAGTGAAGTAGAAAATCATCGTGACAAGAAAATAAAGTTTCTGCGATCTGATCGCAGAGACAAATATTTGAGTTACGAGTTTGGTCTTCAATTAAAACAATGTGGAATAGTTTCACAAACTCATGCCACATGGAACACCACAGCATAATGGTGTGTCCGAACGTCATAACCGTACTTTATTGGATACAGTGCAATCTATAATGTCTCTTACGGATCTACCACTATCATTTTGGGGTTATGCATTAGAGACAGCTGCATTCACGTTAAAAGGGCACCATCTAAATCTGTTGAGACGACACCGTATGAACTGTGGTTTGGCAAGAAACCAAAGTTGTCGTTTCTTAAAGTTTGGGGTTGCAATGCTTATGTGAAAAAGTTTCATCCTGATAAGTTCAAACCCAAATCGGAAAAGTGTGTCTTCATAGGATACCCAAAAAGTTACTGTTGGGTACACCTTCTATCACAGATCCAAAGGCAAGACATTCGTTGCTAAGAATGGATCCTTTCTAGAGAAGGAGGTTCTCTCGAAAGAAGTGAGTGGGAGGAAAGTAGAACTTGATAAGGTAATTGTACCTTCTCCCTTATTGGAAAGTAGTTCATCACAGAAATCTGTTCCTGTGACTACTACACCAATTAGTGAGGAAGCTAATGATGATGATCATGTAACTTCAGATCAAGTTACTACCGAATCTCGTAGGTAAACCAGAGTGAGATCCGCACCAGAGTGGTATGGTAAACCTGTTCTGGAGGTCATGCTACTTGACCATGACGAACCTACGAACTATGAAGAAGCGATGGTGAGCCCAGATTCCGCAAAATGGCTTGAGGCCATGAAATCTGAGATGGGATCCATGTATGAGAACAAAGTATGGACTTTGGTTGACTTGCCCGATGATCGGCAAGCCATAGAAAATAAATGGATCTTCAAGAGGAAGACGGACGCTGATAGTAGTGTTACTATCTATAAAGCTAGAATTGTCGCAAAAGGTTTTCGACAGAGTTCAAGGTGTTGACTACGATGAGAGTTTCTCACTCGTATCTATGCTTAAATCTGTCCGAATCATGTTAGCAATTGCCGCATTTTATGAAATCTGGCAAATGGATAACAAAACTGCAATCCTTAATGGATTTCTTAAAGAAGAGTTGTATATGATGCAACCAGAAGTTTTTGTCAATCCTAAAGGTGTTAACAAAATATGCAAACTCCAGCGATCCATCTATGGACTGGTGTAAGCATCTCAGAGTTGGAATATACGCTTTGATAAGTTGATCAAAGCATATAGTTTTATACAGACTTGCGGTGAAGCCTGTATTTACAAGAAAGTGAGTGGGAGCACTACAACATTTCTGATAAGTATATGTGAATGACATATTGTTGATCGGAAATAATGTAGAATTATTCTGCAAAGCATAAAGGAGTGTTTGAAAGGAGTTTTTCAAAGAAAGACCTCGGTGAAGTTGCTTACATATTGAGCATCAAGATCTATAGAGATAGATCAAGACACTTGATAAGGTTTTTCAATAAATACATACCTTGACAAGATTTTGAGGTAGTTCAAAATGGAACAGTCAAAGAAAGAGTTTCTTGCCTATGTTACAAGGTGTGAAATTGAGTAAGACTCAAAGCCCGACCACGGCAGAAGATAGAAAGAGAATGAATGTCATTCCCTATGCCTTGGTCATAGGTTCTATAAAGTATGCCATGCTGTGTACCAGATCTATTGTATACCCTACCACTGAGTTTGGCAAGGGAGTACAATAGTGATCTAGGAGTAGATCACTGGACAGCGGTCAAAATTATCCTTAGTGGAATAAGGATATGTTTCTCAATTATGGAAGTGAAAAAAAGGTTCGTCGTAAAGGGTTGCGCCGATGCAAGTTTTGACACTAATCTAGATGAATCTAAGTCTCAATCTAGATACATATTGAAAGTGGGAGCAATTAGCTAGAGTAGCTCCGTGCAGAGCATTGTTGACATAAATATTTGCAAAATACTTACGGATCTGAATATAACAGACCCGGTGACTAAAATTATCTCACAAGCAAAACATGATCACACCTTAGTACTCTTTGGGTGTTAATCACATAGCGATGTGAACTAGATTACTGACTCTAGTAAACCCTTTGGGTGTTGGTCACATATCGATATGGACTATGGGTGTTAATCACATGGTGATATGAACTATTGCTATTAAATCACATGGCGATGTGAACTAGATTATTGACTCTAGTGCAAGTGGGAGACTGAAGGAAATATGCCCTAGAGGCAATAATAAAGTTATTATTTATTTCCTTATATCATGATAAATGTTTATTATTCATGCTAGAATTGTATTAACCGGAAACATAATACATGTGTGAATACATAGACAAACAGAGTGTCACTAGTATGCCTCTACTTGACTAGCTCGTTAATCAAAGATGGTTATGTTTCCTAACCATGAACAAAGAGTTGTTATTTGATTAACAGGATCACATCATTAGGTGAATGATTTGATTGACATGACCCATTCCATTAGCTTAGCACCCGATCGTTTAGTATGTTGCTATTGCTTTCTTCATGACTTATACATGTTCCTATGACTATGAGATTATGCAACTCCCGTTTGCCAGAGGAACACTTTGTGTGCTACCAAACGTCACAACGTAATTGGGTGATTATAAAGGTGCTCTACAGGTGTCTCCAAAGGTACATGTTGGGTTGGCGTATTTCGAGATTAGGATTTGTCACTCCGATTGTCGGAGAGGTATCTCTGAGCCCTCTCGGTAATGCACATCACATAAGCCTTGCAAGCATTGCAACTAATGAGTTAGTTGTGAGATGATGTATTACGGAACGAGTAAAGAGACTTGCTGGTAACGAGATTGAACTAGGTATTGAGATACCGACGATCGAATCTCGGGCAAGTAACATACCGATGACAAAGGGAACAACGTATGTTGTTATGCGATCTGACCGATAAAGATCTTCGTAGAATATGTAGGAGCCAATATGGGCATCCAGGTCCCGCTATTGGTTATTGACCGGAGACATGTCTCGGTCATGTCTACATTGTTCTCGAACCGTAGGGTCCGCACGCTTAAGGTTTCGATGACAGTTATATTATGAGTTTATGAGTTTTGATGTACCGAAGGAGTTCGGAGTCCCGGATGAGATCGGGGACATGACGAGGAGTCTCGAAATGGTCGAGACGTAAAGATCGATATATTGGATGACTATATTCGGACATCGGAAAGGTTCCGAGTGATTCGGATATTTTTCGGGGTACCGGATAGTTATGGGAGAAGCAATGGGCCTTGATGGGCTTTAGTGGGAAGAGGAGAAAGGGCCAAGGGGCTGCTGCGCCCCCCCTCCCATCTGGTCCGAATTGGACTAGGGAAAAGGGGGCCGGCCACCTTTCCTTCTCCTCTACTTCCTTCTCCCTTCCTCCCCTCTTGGTGGACTCCTACTAGGACTTGGAGTCCTAGTAGGACTCCACATCCTGGCTGCACCAATTGCCTTGGCCGGCCTCCTCCTCCTCCATCCTTTATATACTGAGGCAAGGGGCACCCCATGAACAAAAGTTGATCTTCGTGATCGTTTCTTAGCCGTGTGCGGTGCCCCCCTCCACCATATTCCACCTCGGTCATATTGTAGCGGTGCTTAGGCGAAGCCCTGCGACGGTAGAACATCAAAATCGTCACCACGCCGTCGTGCTGACGGAACTCCTCCCCGACGCTTTGCTGGATCGGAGCCCGGGGATCGTCATCGAGCTGAACGTGTGCCAAGAACTCGGAGGTGCCGGAGTAACGGTGCTTGGATCGGTCGGGTCGTGAAGACATACGACTACATCAACCGCGTTGTCACAACGCTTCCGCTGTCGGTCTACAAGGGTACGTAGATCACACTCTCCCCTCTCGTTGCTATGCATCACCATGATCTTGCGTGTGCGTAGGAATTTTTTTGAAATTACTACGTTCCCCAACATCTCCTTTATTGGAGATGTTCCAGTTTCTAAGCAGTGCACGCCAAACTTCCGTGAAATCTTGTGAATTTTTTTCCACAACCTCTAGGGATCATATAATGACACCATGTCAGGTTTCATGTTTTTCAGACTTAGTTGCATTTTCGGAATGAAAAAACCAATAAGCTCTACATTTGGGGTCAAGTCTTGACACTCTGACCTTTAGAATTTCCTCTTTTTTCGCTGAATACGACCGAAACATAGACTCAAGAACACCAATAGGATTTGTAACCAAATTTTGTCAACCTTTTCATGCATGCACTTGATGTTCAAATTTAATTATAATCACTCCTTCTCAAAATATAAGACACATTTGACTTTATATGGTCTTTGATGCATGATTTTGACCATTAATATGTACCAAAATACATGGGTTAATCATCTTATTTGTTTTGCAAAAAAATATCCTATTACATATATCTTTATAATAACTTTGTGGGCATACAATAAGTGAAAAGTATAGTTCAAGTTGTGCGAGGAAGACCAAAGTAGTCAACATGCGCCTTATATTTTAGGAAGGAGGGAGTATCTGTTAAATGCCTAGAAATTCACTAATGACTTAATATAGCAAAAATAATATGTAAAGCATCCCTATTTTTACCCACACGGAACATATTACATGTTACCATTGCCAAATTTTGGCAGTTTTCTGGAACCGTTTGCTAATTTTAAGACATGAAATACATTTCTAGCTATTTACGGAATAATATTCAATTTTGAACTATACATTCAAGAAAATTGATATTTGGATTTTCAATATATATGTACCTCCATTCAGAAAGATAAACTCAAAATTAAAAAATTTCCTATGGAAAATCCAAACGAACGCATGCATGTTGATTTTTCATTGTCTGATGAGTGTCTTAGAAAAAAAAAACTCGGCAAAGAATATGTTTGCGGAGTTCCCTTTTTTTTGTCAAGTGTTTTATCTGGGACACTTGGCAAACACCTTTTTTGCTGAGTGCCTGATGAAATGCACTTGTCAAGGTTTTTCCCGTAGTGTAACAAAATCTTATCTTCTCTCTATGATCGATGGTGAGAGTTGTGGTATCATGATACGTTCAACAGTAACAAGTTTCGTAAACCATTTGTGATGAAGGGTTTGTACTAGAATTTTGCACACCACCGGTTCATAAATAAGTGATGTTTTGACACACTTGCCGTCATATTAAACTATGACCATCAATATTATTTTAAATACTTAAATTTGAAAAAAAACACGCCTATATGGATTTGTCTCAACGGTTGTTTCTAAAATATCAATTTCTTTTCGTTTAACACACTGCAATAAGGAGTTAGTACATCCTAAAAACCTTATCAATCTGAAGAGGTGGTGAGAACTAGGCTGTAGCCTAGTGGCAAGGGAGTTCGAATCCTGTCGGGAGCAAATTTCTGGTCCCTCACCCGGGGTGGGCTTCTATAAAAATATGTCGTGGGTGCTAGTGCTCATGATCTTGAAATTTTTTTTTTTGAAGAGGTGATTTATTTCGTGCATTAGAGTGAGTTATACGAAATCTGGTTTCTAATTAAAAAAGTTGAGTTTTATATAACAGAGACATTGTTTTAGACGAGATCGATGAATTAATTAACTTCACCACCTCGCACATCGTATATATACTCGTATCAACCCAGCGCAGGCAGATATGTGCCTATATATAGAGGTTGATTGAATCCGGTAACAAGTTAAAATTAGGTAGGTCATTTGCGCTGCAACAAGACCTAATTCACTATCCAGTTCATCACACACACGCGTAAATGGTGGGCATGGCAACCAACCCCTTCCCTACTTCATGGCAAACACAGGAAGGTGCTTCAATTTGCACTAATCAAGAACTAGACTACGAGCATCCTCACTACCTCGGGATTGAGGAGGTAGCGCTCGACGGCGTCGAGCTGGAGCTCGGCCCCCGGGCTCCCAAGGCGACCAAGGTCGACTACCTCAGCTCGCCGTACAACGCCTCATGGCCGCCTGCGCAGGCCGACTTCGAGTCGTCGCGCGTCAGGAAGACGAAGCAGTTTCGCGACGTCCTTGAGACATGCAAGCAGAAGGTAGAGGCCATGGAGGCTTTGGAGCACTCGCCGCCGGTGTCCGGTGGTGGGTTCGAGGAACAAGCAGGCGAGGCTGTGGTCGCTGTGGGTGACGTCGGGGGTGGTGGCGGTGGCAGCGGGGCTGACGGTATGCGGCTCGTGCAGCTACTTGTTGCCTGCGCCGAGGCGGTGGCCTGTCGCGACCGCGCACAGGCTGCGGCGCTGCTGCGGGAGCTCCAGGTCGGCGCGCCAGTGCACGGCACGGCGTTCCAGCGCGTCGCGTCGTGCTTCGTGCAGGGCCTTGCGGACCGGCTGGCCTTGGCGCACCCACCGGCGCTGGGGCCGGCGAGCATGGCGTTCAGCGTCCCGCGGTCGTCGTGCCTTGACGGAGCTCGCGGCGAGGCGCTCGCCGTGGCGTACGAGCTGTGCCCGTACCTGCGCTTCGCGCACTTCGTGGCGAACGCGTCCATCCTGGAAGCCTTCGATGGAGAGAGCAACGTCCACGTGGTTGACCTCGGCATGACAATGGGCCTGAACCGCGGCCACCAGTGGCGCGCCCTGCTAGACGGCCTTGCCACGCGGGCCGGCGGCAAGCCGGCACGCGTGCGCGTCACCGGCGTCGGCGCCCGCGTGGACACCATGAGGGCCGTCGGGCGCGAGATCGAGGCGTACGCGGAGGAGCTCGGGATGTGCCTCGAGTTCAGGGCCGTCGACCGCACCCTGGAGAGCCTCCACGTCGACGACCTGTGCATCGATGCCCACGAGGCCGTCGCCATCAACAGCGTCCTGGAGCTGCACTGCGTGGTGAAGGAGAGCCGCGGCGCGCTCAACTCCGTGCTGCAGACCATCCGCAAGCTCTCGCCCAAGGCGTTCGTGCTCGTGGAGCAGGACGCCGGTCACAACGGGCCATTCTTCCTGGGGCGGTTCATGGAGGCGCTTCACTACTACGCGGCTCTGTTCGATGCGCTGGACGCGGCTCTCCCGCGCTACGACGCCAGGCGTGCGCGTGTGGAGCAGTTCCACTATGGCGCCGAGATACGCAACGTGGTCGGGTGCGAGGGCGCGGCGCGCGTGGAGCGGCACGAGCGCGCGGACCAGTGGCGGCGCCGCATGAGCCGCGCCGGCTTCCAGTCCCTGCCGATCAAGATGGCGGCCAAGGCGCGGGAGTGGCTGGAGGAGAAGGCCGGCGGCAGCGGGTACACGGTGGCCGAGGAGAAGGGGTGCCTCGTGCTTGGATGGAAGGGCAAGCCCGTCATCGCCGCCTCGTGCTGGAAATGCTAGAGACACTGATCACAGCCTCTCGCCGGCCGGACACTTTTGCGGACCACTTCAGAATGTTCACAATATCCATGAATGGACTGGATGTGAGATTGTGAGGTGATGAGGTGAGAGGCGGGGAAGAAAGTATACCTACATATGGGATAGAGTGGATAAATAAAGAGAAGCTCACAGGAGGATTATGCGTAGAGGATGTTCAAGGTATATTACGTGTGCTTGAACACTTGTATAAATTATTATTATAAGGCCCTCCACATAGTGATCGTACCGCTTGACAATTTTTGTATAGGTATTCTGGCTGATCGATATAATTCCTTTCAAAACTTTTTCATTGTCTCCTCTTGATTTTAATTTTAAGAAAGTGTAAATACTACTCCCTCACGTTCCAAAATAAATGTCTCAAGCTTAGTGCAAAGCACTAAGCTTAGCACTAAGCTTGAGACACTTATTTTTAGACGGAGGGAGTACTTTTTACACTGCAAATATGATGATTTTGTTATAGGTCTCGGTTATCTTTGAGTTTTTTTAAGATTTATTACAGTATCATGGTACTCCATGAGTGTGGTTTAGAATACCTACTAAATCCAGCCATTCATATTGAAGTGCACTATAAACTTTTTGTATTTCGTGTTTGTTTAACCCCTGTCCACTAAGTTTTTTTAAACAACCGCTCCTAACCGTTGAACATTAATCTAGAGGCATATTGCCCAATTCGCCATGTTCCATTAAGTGGTCCATGGAAGGTAAAACTAGCGTGATTATAAATTCTGATTGGATCACTAGTATTTTATGATCTTGTGTTTCTTCTTACCCTTAGTGCAAATTGGTCTCAACCGAACAAGAGATATCCATCGCTAGAAGAAGTGGAGTCTCAACAGCCGATAACTAGGTATGCACTTTGCAAGAGAGAACGATGATGCCACTATAAGCATGGTCGTTGTTCTTGCCAAAAAGAAGTTCAATTAATATAGATTGGAGGGAGTAACAAATAAAATCTCTTCCATATCCATATCACAGATTTGAGGATTACAAATCTTACAAAAAAATCTATTGACGATACTCAATTTGAAACAATTTTGTTTTGAGTTGTAAACTCTGTTGTTGAAATACACAGGGCAAAACACGGAGTCACGGACGCTCACATACATGCCCATACATTCATAAGTTATAAACTTCTCGAGAAAATATCTATACCTCTTGATCTCTAATGTCTTTCTTATCATGTAATTAAACACCTACATAAGCATATTAAGTTGATTACCAGCCACTTTGGACATACTGAAAATGACGTTCTTCCATTTGCGAGCGGTAATATGTTTGTTCAATATTATAAGATAAGATGATATATTGTTATTTAATTTATATGATAAGATGGAACTATTTCCTATAAGAAGAGACACAATTGTTAGTAATTTAAGTTTATAACATAAGATGCTAGTATGAGATAAGATGCTGCTGATTTGCTATCTTTACATTCAACTAATCAGTTAATATGCTATCGGTTTGTTGTTGTTAAGTTGAACTGATGCCATTGTTAGATAAGATGCAGCCATTAGTAATTTAATTTTATAACGTAAGATGTTGTAAGATAAGAGTTGATGTTTTGCTATTGTTACATCCAACTACTTTTTACCAGGACATCCAACTTACTAAAATAAAATGCTAGCGGATTGTTAAATTTCGTCATTGTTGAAACTTTAATTCATTTAATTAATATAAGATTCTATATTTGTGTTGTGTGCATGAGTTTAGTAGACATGCCTTAGTACTATACTAAATATCTAGTTTAGCCATATGAGGGTATTCCACAATTCCCTCTATCCATGTTAAAATGTTATAAACAAAATCCTACTCCGTCCATTTTAGTCATCCCTTCCTCACCCTAACCTCATATGGTCGATTTACTAAATATTTTTGTTGCCTCCCTTATTCCTCTCCCATTTATATAGATTGTCACTTTCCTTCTCCCCTCGCATGTCGACATATTATCTCTTCCCTTGCTTAGTTGATTCTTTTCTAAATAGGGTGCTTATACTGTACAAGCATAGTTGTTTACCAACATATGTCATGTCTATGTTATGTGTTTCCCACTTCTATACTCCACTGCTAGCATCCTTGCTTTTAAATATCTTTATTAATTTGTACCATATGTACGCCAATATGTATGGCATTTTATTACAGTCGAACCAATTTGGTTCTACAGTTGAAACCCTACCCGACGGAGGAAGCGAAGCTCCATTTTTTAGCTCGTGTTTCCGCAGGTTCACCTCCTTTCCGGTGGCCACTTCAGCGCTAGGAGACGAGGGGAACCATAGAACAAAGATGGAGTGTAGTCTAAGTTTTTTATGCTACTTTTATGTGTCCAAGCCGACGGCGGTTCGATGGTGGAGGCAACTTCGTAAGGAATAGAAGTACCAATCATCATAGTTGACATGCCACGCGTTGGGAAGTTTATGGTGTTATCGTCCCACGGATCTAGATCTGGTGAGTTATCATTTGATGCTTCGGCCTGTCAAGATCGTGGTAATGTCAAGTCTTGAGTTTGAATTTGGTCTACTCAGCGGTTCTCCTATTTCACTATTTTGTGTTTTTGATCTTCTTCCCCGATAATACGGCATGAAGCAACGAGTAAACAACCTACTTCGAAAGGAGCGTCTCCCCCATCCACAATGTGTTCAACGATCTTATGTTCTCACCCATTGGGATGGGCGGCTTATGCGGCTTTTGAAATCCTACGAAGTTAGTCGAACTTGTGCAGTTTTATGTTCTCTAGCCTTTTCACTGGAGGCTTGATGAGAAGTGAAAATTAAATCCATAGAGGTAGAGACAACGAATTCAAAGAAGTTCAATGTAACTTTTGGTTGTATTAGAGATCTTTTTTGCCCGACTGTGCACTACAACAAAATAGGCATGTAGAGGCGCTCAATGTAGGTGCTAGAGGCGCAATAAATCATCTCTAGCGGATTTTAGAGTCGCTCATTAAAGCGTCCTTAGAGCGTCTCCCCACGCACCGTCTCAAATACCATTGAGACACATAGGGAGCGTGTCTACAGGAAAATGAGACGTTTTAAGACCGTCCTTACAAAGCGTGACTACATGGATGAGACGTTTTAAGAGCGTCCTCCTGCCCTTAGAGACGCATTGCTAAATTCATGCTAGATGCAACTGCATATATTCTCTTTCGTTGTATAATTTCTTAATTAAGTTGCACTTAATAAAATTACTTTCTTATATTAAACAGTTTGACTCCCATTTACATATCAGAAAATATTCAAAAAATGTATGGTATCGCGCAAAATAATAGCATTGTATTAATTAGAGCAGTAGTATTTTACAAACTCAATTGTACACATCATCAATAAAAAATTACATATTTCACAAACTAGCTGAAATATATCTACTCCCCCCGTTTCTGAAGATAAGTCTTTTTTACAGATTTTAATTGGGACTACATACTAATGTATATAGATGTACTTTAGAGCATAGATTCACTGATTTTGCTCCGTGTATAGTTCACATCGAAATCTCTAAAAAGACTTATATTTAGGAACAGAGGGAGTATATGATTTCTAGTTTGTACATGCTGATAGTGGAATAATAGCTCCTTGCTTTCTCTACTTCTGTAGTTTATCCTTGTGGTGGCTACCTTTAGAATTCGCACGTACAAGTTTTCTGCAAAGAAAGCAAAATGAGATTTGAAAAAAAAAATCATTGGAACTTCTACCAGCGAGTTCTCCTTTGCTGAACATACAACCATAAGAATAGAGAATGGTATTTATGTACCACACCAAGTAAACATGCCCTCCAGATGTTTAGTCTAGTCTGGCTGATGTCATGTTACCATACGAAGTATAGATACGTATACTGTAAAAGGAAGAAACATCATGTTGTTGTTGATGGATATACCTTACAAAAAATATGTAAAGAAATAACATCAGGTTAACATACGGGGACTGAACTTTCATGGTTGCGACACTAATAATGTCCAAGCCTTAATACTATCTCCACATAAGACTATAAGACGACATTTACCATAAAAAACTGAATTCTCATGCTAGTTCACATTAATACTCTTCAGTCGAACACAAAAGCGAGCATGATGCCATTTTGCTGCTTCAGACATAGTGCAACGCATCTAATCCAGATGTTTCACATAATCACATATGATTAGATTTTACCAAAAATGATAATATATCCATCCACGGTGCTCTTTATCAGACAACATCAGAAAAGTTTCTGCAGATGAGAAACCACATGTATGAGTTGATCTCTCCCTCTTATAGTACAAGGCATGTTTATTCAAAAAAATATTAGAACGTGGGTACAAAGTTCTTATAATCAGTTATGGGGGAAAATGAAGGTGATTTGATAGTTGATACACGAGCATTATTAATTGCATGAAAAAGAAAAATTCGTTAATAACACTGATCATCTTATTCTATTAGGATATTCTCACAGGCTTTTTATCAAGCACCAACATTCGTGTGTACCAATAATTTGGGAGCAAACAAGTGTAAGATCGACTTTAAGTTGAACTAGTAGTTTAGTCAGTAAAAATATGAGAGTTCAGAAAAAAAGACAAAGTATTGTTGTCCCATATTGTAATAGAGATAACCTAAAGTAAATGTGATGTCAAGATTCTCCTCCACAATTAAGTACGCATCAAGGCAGGGGCTCTAATTTTTTACTTGGAATGAATTCATAGAACAACAACTAAAACTAAAAAAAGTAGATCAACTCACCTATAGATGAATTGGCTGCCTTGTGCGCTCGCGCAAGTCACTTATGTTCTCCAAATCACTCGCTAGCTTCCCGCTGGTCGATAGTGGCGGGCACGAGGTCAGTCTACCTGATGGCAACAAGCTTCACATGGCAGAGGACGCATGGATGAATTTTGGTTGCAAGACGAAGGGTTCTCTGAGACAGAGAGGGTGGCAGTTCACCGGGGCGGATATTTTTTCCCTGAGGATCAGTGGCGGAGGACGAATTTTTTCTAAGGTGGGGCGAACTCTAAAGCACAAAAATAAAAATCAAAAGACAATGGTAGTGCACACAAATACTTTTAGCTGAAAATGCCACTAAAATAAAAAAAATTACACACCTCCCCTTTGCCTTTGCTAGGCCTTCCCCTTCATATCCATGTTTTCCCTTCACCCACAAAGTTGGCAACGCCGCTGCACCACCCACACTCACTGTTTTTAATCAGCAATTGTCAATTTGTCATCAATATTAAGAAAAATTTCTATCACAGAGCATAAAGCACATACAAAAATGAATGTAAAGCACTGAGTAATTACTATCACATATCACACATTCTCACTGTTTTTAATTAGAAAAATTCGTCAATATGTTATGAATCTCCAGCCACTAGTGCACACACGACTAGAAAAAGAGAAAACAGAACATGGATGGAAAAAGAACAGAGTCGATGAGGGGGCTGCAGGCGGGGTGTGGACGCTGACCGCCGCCCTCGCCGCTCCAGCCGGCCGCCGCCCTCGCTGCTCTCGCTGTCCACCGGCCCGCACACAGACCGCAGCCGTCCGCCGGCTCCGCGCGCCGCTCTGTGCTGCTAGGTAAGCTCCGGCTGGCTTCCTGCTATGTTGGACGGCTGGAACATTGGAGAGGACAGAATCGCTGCTCAATGACTCAGGATCCAACAAGACAACGATTTTTTCAGGAACTATCGACGAATCAGAGCGAGTACCCATACATATACCTATACGTAATTTTCTTCCCCGGCAAATCAAGGTAGGGCGGGCGCCCGTCCTCGCCCTACCGAGAGCTCCCCCTGTGCCGGGGATCACATAAACTAATTAAGATGTCTGTGATAACATTGTTGTAGTGCAGAAAGATGAATCTCAATCAAAGTCTGATCGACACCGACAGTGTACATACAAACAAACGAGCGCCTAGCTGATCAGTACCATGTCTCGTTAATGGTGGTGGTCGACCAGGAGTGCAAAACTTGGGGGCGGGGGTGAGTCAGTACTCAGTAGGAGGAGTTGGGGATGTGCAGTTCTGTGCCGACCCCGCCATCCGTCATCTTCCCTTCCAGCCGCAGCGCACCGTGTGCCGGAGCTGTCGGTAGAGGCGGCCGGAGTGGGGCTGGGCGCCGCCTGGAAGCTGGCGTCCCAGAGACCCCGAGGCTACTGCTGGAGGCTGGCGAGCGAGAGGGGAGGCAGGGAGGGCGGTGGGTGGGTGGACTTGCGACAGCGAGTCTGTGGTGGGGAGGACCAGGATCTTGGAAGAGGCGGCGGCCTGGCATGGCGGCGCTAGGTTTAGAGGTCACAGAGATCGCTCTCTTTTTTCACGGTAGTTATTTTCTTAGCCCATATCGCACGATGGGGGATAAAGGTTGATGGTGGTTGAACAAGATATTTTGACGCGTTTAGATTTTTTTTATGGGAATCAAAGGACGATGTCTTTTGCGCCTCACAAGATGTCTCTATACGCCAAGTGATTTTCAATAATGAGACGTAGATAAAAGCGTCAAATCAAAAACGTCTTTATATGTCTATTTTGTTGTAGTGGTGGTTCAGTTTCTTTGACCTGATGTAATTTGGTTATTTAATGAATAAAGTTGGAATTTTTCTAAAATTATATGGTCTCCTTATTGTATATTTCGATGAGGCTGTTGTGCTCACTCAGGCGTCAAATCTTCCTGTATAGGGCAAGGCAGAGAAGCATGCATCTAGGCGGCTAGTATCTTGGGAGATTAAGATGCGCCAACATGGTTCTCCTTTTCCATTTTTGCACTGCATCCTTCCGAAAGGCAAAGGCAACGAGATAATAAATAAAGTGACGAGTTTTCTATTTCCTTACCAAATTGTAATCTATGTTTCATGGCTTGGATATAATATTGGTTATGAACTTCATAATATATATTGAAGGCAATCTAGGACTTCATTATATATATTTAGGACGGCCATTTGGGACACCTAGGTGCCCAGGCTCCTTGCCTTTCCACCGTTCGATTGCATTAAAGGTCAATCCATCACAGACTACTGATTTGGAAATAATTACGTAGTTTGGAAAGAGTTATAAAGATAACCATAAATGGATACCATTAAATATGGTCCAACACGCCATGCATGTTAACACTTTTTTAGCATGCAAAAAAATAGCCATGCATGGCATCCTTCCTTGTTGAGAGACGTTAGTAATACAAATTGGAGAAAGAAAATGTCCTTAGGTATACATAGATTTTTTTTTCATATTTGTATGATCTGACGTATGTTGCATGGTTGGCTGGACACATACAACATTTTTATTATTCCAAATTAAGATAGCATTTTCTTTCCTACGATTTTATCACTTCCGATATTAGATACCTATGGATGCCATATTTCATGTACCGAGGTATATACGCAATCAGATTTTTACTTTCTACATGTTGACGGGGTGCCTAAAATATTTTCCTACCCTTTTTCACGTAGGTATATACACGCGCATACACATTGGGTATACTGTTTTATTTTTAAGTTTGCTGGGTATATACAAGGAGATTTGTGAGTATATCGTACATTGTGTCTCATTAGCGGGTATTTGATACCTCGGCATGTGTCAATGATTTGAAGTACGTACACCATTTAAGTATATACATACCAGATTTACATACATACTCATGATATTTTTTAGGTATCTACATACTCATGATATATCTAGATATATTCATTACGTCTTGTTAGTAGGTATTTGAGATACCCGAGGTATATCCATAATCTTTTTGTATAATACAGCAGGTATGTGTATATTCATAGTACATATAATATGACGGGAATATATATATTTTTCATTACACAATACTTATGGTACGTATATATTTTTGTTAGATATAATAGTCCGAGTATGTGTATATTTATATGAGGTATAATACGTCAACATAATATTTGGAAAGGGATTATTGCTAGGAAATCAACATAATATTTTTTTGGAAAGCAATTATTGACAGCAGTGCATGCAAATAAAAAATGGAAAGCTAATGTTTCATTGATTGCACGCCATGCACTAATAAAAATGACTTGCCATAAACGGCCTAGGTGCCCCAAACATTTTACCTATATATATATATATATATATATATATATATATATATATATATATATATATGTCGGATGTAATCTCACTCATGTATGGATTTGATCACGGCGATGTGTGGATGCAAATATCGAGGTTAAACATAGAACTGTGAATTGTCAGTGTTTGTTTCCAGCATAACTAACATGCGACAGCGTACGCATAGAGAATCCATAGGGATGCACGTGAGACAAGTATTTACCCAGGTTCAGGCCCTAAAGACGATGTAATACCCTACCTCATGACTTTGTTGATATTATTGATGGTTGCCTCGCATGAGAGGTATGGTTTATGTGCGAGCACATATGGTGTATTAGACCACGTATTGAGCATACGGATTGAGAGGCCCCTACCTCCCCTTATATAGGTGGACGAGGGCTAGAGTTATTACTTTGTTTTAGTATGAGAGCTAGAGTTACATGGGTCGGAGTCGGTTTACAATTGAACTCTAAGTATGCGCCCCACGAGTATGTGGTTGAATTTGAGTCATGAGCCTCAGCCATCTCATGGTGGGTGGACCAAGTCCTCCCTCCATTGCTATACCTTGCTTGAGGGCATGTCATCGTTACAGGTCCTACTCAACACTAGTGCTATATCTTGCTTACTTTGCGATGTAGCACCGTCTCGCCTCTAGCATTCGGCTCAGCACACGGCCTAGTAGGTCGGGCCAATAAAGCGGTTTCGGAAAGGTTCAACACACAGTATGGATCGGTTTTAGAAACCTTCACACGACTTTTTTTCCCCTTTTCATCTATGTTTTCTTTATCTGTTTATTGATTTTTTTCCTCTTTATCTTTTCCGTATGTTTTCACTATTGGTTTGTTGGTTTTCTTTCAGAGTTTTTCAATTCTTATTTTTTCTTATTGCTTTTCTTTTTCTAGCTTTTTTATTTTTTTCAAATACTTTGTCAACTTTTTTTAAATACATGTTGTACATTTTTTTATGCAGGTTAAATATTTTTAAGATACACGTCGAACATTTTTCAAATAAGTGTCGAACATTTTCCCAAATACATGTTGAGTATGTGCAAATGCACATTTAATATATTTTCTAATACATGGTGACCTTCTTAGACACACGTATGATTTTCTTCAGAAAATTCATGAGCATCTTCCAAAAAACAATCAAATTTTTATGTGTGCTGCAACAAGTTTTTAAATGGCATCAACATTTCTATGTCATGAAAATTCTTCCAAAACCGTGGGAACAAATTTCTACAATACATGAACATTTTTAAAAAATGTCATGTAACATATTTTTAATGTACAAACAGTTTAGAAATGTCATACGTAATTTTTTTAAATATTAAATGAACAATATGAAATGTAATGATCATATTGTTTAAATGCGTGAACATTTTTTAAATGTCACGAACATTTTTTGAATGGTATGGAACTTTTTTTTAAAAGAAAGAAAATGAGCAAACAATTTTTACACTACATGAACACTTTTATGCACGGTGAACCTTTTTCAAATTTAGAGGTAAGTACTTTGAAATATAAGTATTTCAAAATATAAAAAAGGGGGAAAATGGACAGAACAAACTATAACTTGACAAGGCAGCGATCAAACAAACGAACTAAGAGAATCGTAGTAAGTAACATTATTGGACCAGCCCATTCCCGCGACGCTTGAGGCAAGGCGTACGTCTATCAACATGCCCTCCTACTCAATGCACATGGGCACATCATGAAGCACGTTGGCATATTTGTACAGTCTTTTATGTTGGTAATTCGCGTACCGTAGCAAATGATCCGTCATAAATCATATTTTCATGGTTTCTATAACAAGGCATGAGACTGGAAAACTACATGACTTAACTAGAATCAATGGAGTGTTTAACACACCGCACACTATAGGAAAATATAGAAATTATAGCAAGAGTTCCTCTACAGATTTATGGTGAATCAAACAACCTATGATGTAAAAAATTCTAATATTTGAATCCTCTAAAAATCAATTGCTTTGAACAAAGAAACCCTACATTTTTTGAGGATCGTGTGTGCTTGGCACTGACCCCGAGAAAGCACCATTAAAAATATCACGAATTAGTCAAAATATTATAAGGCATGATGAACCATACTATGGGCATATCATATATAAACACGATTTAAGTATATAGGATGCAGTGAATTTCCAATTGGATAACAATTTAACAACAGTCAATTAATAATATTTGGTGGAATGCACAATAAGCAGCTAAGCACAATAATCTTGTACTATTAAATACTCCAGTTGAGTATAATAATTAGTTTACCACTGAATCTCCAATAAGTTTGTGAAACAACCAGGAACATGCATATGGGACAATTATTTCATAAAAAACGAGCCCTAAATAAGAGCTTACTAACAAAAAGATGCTAACCTGTGAAATTTATCATCGGTTTCACATGATTTGCCTTTATCCGTGAGACTAGCTAACGAGTTCTTGGAGTGAGCCCTGTTGAGGGAGACGCACCACGCGAGGAAGATGGTGAGCACCACTATGTCTATCCACAAGACGCAGGCGACGGATGGGAGATCTTTGGAAAACATACCCAAGAAAGCTGTTGGGACGACAAGGAGCAGGGTCCATGGGCTGTAGACGAGACAGTAGATGGCTGCTCTCGGGATCCCGTCAAAGTTGCTCAATTGCCGCCAGCGGACGTGCATGGCGACGACACCATGTTGGCCGCGCCCATGTAGCCAACAAAGAAGGCGTAGCTGTGACGCCCTCGATTCAATCATACACTAATCATACACGCAAATGTGTACGATCAAGATCAAGGACTCACGAGAAGATATCACAACACAACTCTAGAAACAAATTAAAATAAAACAAGATTTATATTACAAGCCAGGGGCCTCAAGGGCTTGAATACATAAGCTCGAAAACACAAGAGTCAGCGGAAGCAACAATATCTGAGTACAGACATGAGTTAGGCAAATTTTCCTTAAGAAGGCTAGCACAAAAGCAACATCGATCGAAAAGGCAAGGCCTCCTGCCTGGGAGCCTCCTAACTATTCCTGGTCGTCGGCGGTCTCCACGTAGTAGTAGGCATCGACAGTGGCATCTGGCTCCTGGGCTCCGACATCTGGTTGCATCAACCGGAAAGAAGAAGAAAGGGGGAAAAGGGGGAGCAAAGCAACCGTGAGTACTCATCCAAAGTACTCACAAGCAAGGATCTACACTACATCTGCAACATTATCAAAGAAAGGCTGTATATGTGGACTGGGCTGCAGAAATGCCAGAATAGAGAGAAGGTCTAGTCCTATCGAAGACTAGCATCTTCAGCATCTTCAAGCATCTTACATCGCATAAAGTAAAGTAGTAGTAGTGTTATCAACCTCGGCCAGAGATCCTTTCTCGACTCCCTGCGAGAAAGCAATCCCAGAGCCATACTATCCATTTCTCATCACAAGTATCCAGTTCTAGTTGTATCGATCAAGATACAACTCCAAGTGTCCGTTAGCGTAGGACAGGCTATCGATAGATGTTTTCTTCCCTGTAGGGGTGCACCAACTTACCCACCACGCTCGATTAACTCTGGCCGAACACACTTTCCTGGGTCATGCCCGGCCTCGGCCAAACAATTACGCCGCAACCCGACCTAGGGTTAATATAGAGGCCAGCACGCCGGACTAAACCTATGCCCCCAGGGGTCATGGGCCATCTCCCTGGGAACTCCTGCACGTTGTGAGGGCGGCCGGTGAGCAGACCTAGCCACCTCCTTAAAAAAGGCAGGTGCTTACCAGTCCAACCCGGCGCGCGGCTCAGTCGCTGACGTCTATTAAGCTTCGGCTGATGCATACGACGTAGAACGCCCATACTATGCCCACGTGATGGTTAGTGCTATCAAGCCAGAGGCCCCTCGGATCAAATGTCCAAATCGTAGTGGATTAGGAGGAAATCACCCTCGATGACCACGACCGAATGACTACACTACAAGGTTAACATCAGAAGTGCTGAAGAGGTCTTACCCTCGGTACTCGATAGTAACCAAGTAGTGTCGAGTAACTAAGGGGAAAGTGATGTGCGGTCCCAGGGCCTGGTCTTCGATCCCGTTGATCGGGTCTTCAATGATGAAGCAGGGGCAACAAGGACAAGGTGGGGGTTACTGATGGATCACTAACCAACCTATACTAAGCAGTTTAGGATAAGCAGGTAGGTAACAATGAGCAGGTTACAAAAGCAGGCTATGCATCAGAATAGGAGCAAACAGTAACAGTAGCAAAATCTAATGCAAGTATGAAAGAATGGAATGGGCGATATCTGGATGATCAAAGGGGGGGGCTTGCCTGGTTGCTCTGGAAAGGAGGGGTCGTCGTCGACGTAGTCGATCACTGGGGCATCATCGGCCTCAGGGTCTATCGGAGAGAAGAGGGGGAAGAAACAGTAAATATAAGCAAACAGATGCAACGCTAAGCATGACATGACGATAAGCAGAACTAGGATCGACCTAACGTAGTACTACACGTTGCAGACGGAGGGGATAAACATCTGAGGATGAATTCCCGATGTTAGGTGGATTCCAAACAAAGGAAAAGAGGGGGAAAGTTCCAAGTTCAGCATGCTAGGGGCATGTGACAGATGAACGGAACACGTATCCAGATTCGTTGGATTTTTCTGAGCAACTTTCATGTAGAAAACATTTTCATCGGAGTTACGGTTTAATTACTATGATTTTTGCAAGTTTAAAACATATTCTGGAATTATTTATATTAACAAAAAAGAAATTATGACGTCAGCAGAGGTTAGCATGACATCAGCAGGTCAACAGACCCGCTGACTGGTCAAACTGACCAGTGGGTCCTACATGTCATAGACAGAGGGCTAACAGTGGGTTATTTTAACTAAACGTGGTTAATTAGCAGCTGGGTCCCACATGTCAGTGACTAATTAACGATTAGATTAGATTTTAACTAAAACCGAGTTAATTAACTTAACTAAACGGGACGGGCCCACTGGTCAGTGGCTTCAGGGCCAAGTCAGCACAGTTGACCAGGGTCAACGGGTCAGCTGGGGCCCCTAGGACCCACCGGGCAGTGGCCCTGGGGGTGGCCCCCGGTCGGCCACGTCGGTGCGGCGTTCAGCCGTCGGCGACACAGAGAGGCGACGGAGCCGCTCGGGCCTCATCGGAATAGCGTTTTACGGCGCCGTTCAACACGTGGCTGGGTCCGTTCGAATGGCCACTCGACGTCGCGTCGATTGGTGGTGGTGGCACGGGCGGACTTGGCCGGAAACGGCGCCGGCGACGAGGTTTGCGGTGGAGCAGCTACAGGTGACGATGAAACGGAGCTACGACGTGCTACGGCTCGGGAGAAAGGGCTAGGCAGGTGCTACGCAGCGCGGTGAAGCTAACGGGCATAAGCCCGTGACCAACTGGTCATCGGAGACTCGCCGGCGACGAGCTCCGTGGCGCCGCGTTCGGGCGTGCGTGGGGAAAGCAGCTAGGGGGCGCGCCAGAGTCAACAAGAAGAGGGAGAAGGATGAGGGGCTCACCGAGGATGCACAAGGTGGCCCGATGTCAGCTTAGTAGCAGCAGCAGTCGCCGGAGATGACGAAGTTCGCCGGCGACAGCGGCGGAAGGGGACGGCTGGCACCGCTCGCTGTGGAGCTCTCCAGCTCCAACAAGGGGCACCAGACAACGCGGCTCTTCGCGGCGGAGCGCTACGGCATGGTGGCTCGGCTCGGAGACAATGGGGACCGCGAGGACGACGGCACGCGGCAGCAGGTGCGTTCGGGCGGTGGATCTGAGAAGGAGGCGAGCAGGCGGATCTGGTGGGGAGAGGGAGAGACAGAGAGGACGAGGGGGGAGTGGGAGAAGGGTCCGAGGCGCCGGGGGGGTGTGGAGGCCTTATCCTCCTCGATGTCGGTGAGCAGGTGCGGTGGGGCGCGCTCCGGGTCGGTGGAACAGGAGGGAGGCGCGGTGCGGGGAGCTGGGCCGGCTGGGCTGGTTGAGGTCCAGGGGGCAGGGGGCTGTGGGCCGTCCGGCTGGCCGAGGTGGGCCGAGGCCCAAGGGGAGGCCAGGGCTCTCCCACCCCTTCCCCTTTTCTTTTCCTTTTTCTTTTTTAAGCTTTTGCATTTTCTTTTTAGCCATTAATGACTTTGCAAAATTATGCCACTGGCCAAAACAATTTCAAAGAATTAAAGTGCACTGCCACAAAAATGGTGGGAGGCTTTTGGAATAGTTGCCAATTTATAAATTAAAAAGGCATTTAATTTATTGCTTAGGTCACTGTTTTAAGTAGCTTAGGCCACTTAAACCCTTTACGAAAAATGTTGGTTCACCACCAATATTAGTTCTGGATTATTTGGCACATGATGAACATTTTAGTTTTCATGTTTGAGCAATTTTGAATTTCACTCATAATTTGAAATTGAATTCAACTGGAATTGAAATGGAATATTGCTCAAAGTGACCAAGCACTGTTATAGAAAAATGATTAGCTTGATCTCAGGGATTACTGTAGCATCATCACACCGGGGTGTTACAACTCTCCTCCTCTAAAAGAAATTCTCGTCCCGAGAATTAAGAGGTAGAAGGGAACATGTCGGGGTATTCAACCCGGAGGCTATCTTCGCATTCCCAAGTGGCTTCCTCTTTTGTATGATTCGACCATTGCACCTTGAGGAACTTGGTAACCTTCTGGCGCGTTCGACGTTCAGCTTCTTCAAGAATGCGGATCGGATGCTCCTTGTATGTGAGATCATCTTGAACTTCAATCAATTCCGGATCCACTTCAGGTTCCGGATCCTTGAAGCATCGATGAAGTTGCGACACATGGAAGACGTCATGAACATGAGAGAACTGAGGTGGCAACTCCAATTGATAAGCCACCAGTCCACGATGGGCCAGAATGCGGCAAGGACCAATGTAGCGTGGAGCTAGCTTGCCCTTGACTCCGAACCGATGGGTGCCTCTCAAAGGAGTGACACGCAGATAAGCTTGTTCACCAGGTTGATAAGTTGAACCCCAGTGTTTCCGGTCATAGTTGCTCTTCTGACGGGACGGGGCCGCCTTGAGATTATCCCGGACAATGCGAACCTGCTCTTCAGCTTGTTCAATAATGTCTGGACCAATGAGCGTCCGTTCCCCAGTTTCTGACCAATTCAGAGGGGTTCGACACTTACGTCCATAAAGCACTTCGAAGGGTGCCATTTTCAAGCTGGCTTGATAACTTTTGTTATAAGAGAACTCCGCATAAGGGAGAGATTCTTCCCACTTCTTGCCGAAAGAAATAACACAAGCCCGAAGCATGTCTTCAAGAATTTGATTGACTCGCTCGACTTGGCCTTGGGATTGGGGATGATAAGCAGTGCTCCAGGTAATATGAGTTCCCATTGCCTCTTGGAAACTATCCCAGAACTTTGAAGTGAAAATACTGCCCCGGTCCGAACTGATCTCCTTCGGAATGCCGTGGAGTGAGACAATTCTCGAGATATACAAGTTTGCTAATTGACTAGCAGTGATAGTCTCCTTGACTGGCAGAAAGTGAGCAACCTTCGAGAATTGATCGATGACGACAAAGATAGAATCGTTACCTTTCTGAGACTTGGGAAGGCCAGTGACGAAGTCCATCTGAATCTTATCCCACTTCCATTCAGGAATCGGAAGCGGTTGCAGAAGTCCAGCTGGTTTCTGATGTTCTGCTTTGACGCGACGACAAACATCACATTCTTCAATATATCGAGCAGTGTCTTGCTTCATATTAGACCACCAGTACTTCTGACAGATGTCTAGATACATCTTGGTACTTCCTGGATGAATAGAGAGAGGGGTGTCATGCACTTCTTTCATCACCTTCTCTGTCATAAGTTCGAACCGGGGTACTACAATGCAATCTCTGAAGTACAAGGTTCCATCTTCACCAAGTGAGAAATCTCTGGATTTCTCTAATGCAAGATCCTTTTTCATCAGATCAACATGAGCATCTTTGTCTTGAGCAGACTTGATTGCTTTCAGAAGAGTTGGTTCCAAGACAAGGTTATTCATAGAACCCTGTGGAACTAGTTGAAGGTTCAGCTTGCATAGCTCTTCATAAAGGCGGTGTTGAGCTTTGAAAACCATGTGATTGTTGCAATAAGACTTACGGCTCAGGGCATCGGCCATTACATTAGCCTTACCAGGGGTATAGGATATACCGCAGTTGTAGTCAGCAATAGCTTCCATCCATCGTTGCTGACGGAGGTTCAGATCTGGCTGAGTAAACAGGTACTTCAGACTCTGATGATCAGTGAAGATCTCACAACGATTACCGAGAAGGTACTGTCGCCATAACTTCAGTGCAAAGATAACCGCAGCAAGCTCGAGGTCATGAACTGGGTAGTTCTCTTCATGAGGACGCACTTGACGGGAGGCATAAGCAATCACTCTGCGCTCTTGCATTAGGACACAGCCTAATCCTTGTCGTGAAGCGTCGCAATAGATGACAAAGTCCTTGCGAGAATCAGGGGGAGCAAGCACTGGGGCAGAAGTCAGCTTGTCCTTGAGTGCCTGGAAACTTTCTTGACATTTGTCTGTCCAATCGAACTTAACGCCCTTGTGAAGTAGATTAGTCACGGGCTTGGCGATCTTGGAGAAGTTCTCGACAAAGTGACGACAATAGTTGGCTAGTCCGAGAAAGCTCCTGACTTGCTTGACAGTCTTCGGAAGGGTCCAATCAAGAATAGCCTGAACGCGCTCTGGGTTGACGGCAATACCATCCTTGGAGATGACATGACCAAGGTAGGTGACTTCGGGAAGCCAGAATTCACACTTGGAATACTTGGCATAAAGTTGATGTTCTCGAAGCTTCTCCAGAACAAGACAAAGATGTTCAGCATGTTCTTCTTTATTCTTTGAATATACAATAATATCATCCAGATAGACTACGGCAAACTTGTCGAGGTAATCCATGAATATGTAGTTCATCAGACGAGAGAATGTAGCTGGAGCATTGGTTAAACCGAATGACATGATGGTGTACTCGTAAGAACCATAACGAGTGACGAATGCGGTCTTTGGAATATCCTCTTCACGAACACGGATCTGGTGGTAACCCAACCTCAAGTCGAGTTTAGAGAATATCGATGAACCAGCCAGTTGATCATACAGATCATTGATCCGAGGAAGGGGATATTTGTTCTGAATTGTAGCTTGGTTGATAGGACGGTAGTCTTGGACCAGATGGTTCATTCCGTCCTTCTTCTTGACGAAGAGAGAAGGTGCTCCCCAAGCAGAGGAACTTGGACGAATGAAACCCTTGCGAAGAGATTTGTCGATTTCCTCCTTCTGTTCAAGGAGCTCATGAGGTGGCATCTTGTAGGGTCGCTTGGCGATAGGAACGGTGCCTGGTTTCAAGTCGATGATGAACTCGACAGCCCGGGCAGGGGGTATTCCTGGAAGTTCTTCTAGAAAGACGTCTTGGAAGTCGTGAATGACTGGAATCTTTTCAATTCCCTCAAGAGGTACTGCGTTCAACGCATTCAAGACATAAAGTCGTGCTTCAGCGTTTTGAACCAGACGAGCATTGTAGCTTACTATCTCATCTGAAGGGTGCAGAAGGTGGACGGTTTTAGTGGCACAAACGATAGAAGC
The DNA here is from genome assembly GCF_056163025.1 of Triticum urartu. Lineage (NCBI taxonomy): Eukaryota > Viridiplantae > Streptophyta > Magnoliopsida > Poales > Poaceae > Triticum > Triticum urartu. The sequence goes on from NC_141875.1 coordinate 620,100,476, forward strand.
CGTATATGCTTTCAACCAATCCATTCCCAGAATGAGGTCAATATTGGAAGACTTCAGAATAATGGGAGAGGCATGGAACTCTAATCCTTCAATCTCAATGACGATGTTGTGGCTAACCATGGTGGTTCGGCATTGGCCCGCAGGGTTTTTTACCACTAGTGGAATGTGCATCTCTTCGTATTTAATGCCAAGCATGAATGCAAAATCTTCATATATGAAAGAATGTGATGCTTCTGTATCAAATAAAATAGCAGCTGGTACTGAATTAACAAGAAGAGTACCCATCACAGTGGCAGGCTGGTCTTGAGCTTCATTCAGATCAATATGATTAGCCTGACCATGACCATAAGGTCTGGCATTGTTGTTGCGGGGCTGATTGTTACCACGAGCATTAGAAGGCAGAGCCAGCTGGCTCTTGTTCTGATTGCACTCTTTGACAAGGTGACCTGGACGGCCACATCGGAAGCACAAACCATCATTGGGATTGGGAGTAGGAGCTTGGGGTGGTGCAACTCGAAGAGGCTGCCTCTGCGGTGGAGAAGGCAGATGAGGTGCAGCATAGGCCTGTCTTGGTGTAGGTGCAGTTGGATGATACATGCTGTGGGGAATCCATATCTGACGCTTCTGCGCTTACGGGCCCGAAGATGAGCCAGCGTCACGGCTGCGCCTGAGGGATCCCTGGTGTTCCTGTAGACCAGTCTCAACCTGAATAGCCTTGTTCACCAAGGTGGCGAAGTCGGCAAAGTCATGAATGAGCAGTGCTAGCTTGATATCAGGGTGAAGTCCATCATGAAACTTCTCTTGCTTATGAGCATCAGTTGCAATGTCTTCTTCAGCATAACGTGACAAGTCCAGAAATTCCCGTTGATAAGCATCTACAAACTTGTTGCCTTGGGTGAGGTTGCGGAAATCCCGCTTCATCCTATCCATGATTCCCTGAGGAATGAAGCGGGCACGAAAGGCAGCTTGGAAATCCGGCCAAGTGATGACCGTTCCAGCAGGTAGGGTACGCCTAACTGTCCCACCATTGAGCAGCGGGACCCTTTAGAAATAATGATGCAAAGGTGACATAGTTAGCAGGGGCCACACTAGCAGACTCCATTTCATATGTGATGTCGCGGAGCCAGTCATCAACATCAAGGGGTTGAGTTGAGCTGAGGTAGATAGTTGGGTTGAGGCGCAAGAAGTCCTGCAGATTTACTGGGGTTGGCTGTTAATTCATGTTGGGGCGAGGAAACTGAGCCATCCTTCCTTCCATGAATTGACGATTCAGCTCAAACTGTTGCATCATTCTAGCAAAGAATTCGGGCGGTGGTGGATTGTTGGCACCATGGCCACGACCAGCCGGTCTAACCATCCTACTAACATGTAACAAGGGGTAGTTCATCATTAAGCATTTGCAATGACAAGGATCATTTATGTTGAAACAAGCATAATGAAAGAGGTACGATGGATACCACTTCGTAGTCAACACGACAGGTTGTGTACTATTCAGAATACTATTTTAAGGAATATCTATGGCTTATCCAACTTTGGGGTGAATGTGGTCACGGGATCCTAATGTTAGAGTTAGTAAATTCGTTTAACCTGAATGGGAGAGAGATCAGAGTCCCAGAGTATAGACGAGGAGTAAAAGATCCTAATACCACCCAATGGCGACGTGGGCCCGTAAGCCACACAGCCAATGTTAGTAAAAGTTTTTTAGTGACTAGACTCAACTTCGGCCAAGGAGTTGGAAAGGGGGCTACCTACAAGCAGTCAGCTCTGGTACCAACTTGTGACGCCCTCGATTCAAACGTACACTAATCATACACGCAAATGTGTACGATCTAGATCAAGGACTCATGGGAAGATATCACAACACAACTCTAGATACAAATTAAAATAAAACAAGCTTTATATTACAAGCCAGGGGCCTCAAGGGCTCGAATACATAAGCTCGAAAACACAAGGGTCAGCGGAAGCAACAATATCTGAGTACAGACATGAGTTAGGTAAGTTTGCCTTAAGAAGGCTAGCACAAAAGCAACATCGATCAAAAAGGCAAGGCCTCCTGCCTGGGAGCCTCCTAACTACTCCTGGTCGTCGGCGGTCTCCACGTAGTAGTAGGCATCGATGGTGGCATCTGGCTCCTAGGCTCCGACATCTGGTTGCATCAACCGGAAAGAAGAAGAAAGGGGGGAAAGGGGGAGCAAAGCAACCGTGAGTACTCATCCAAAGTACTAGCAAGCAAGGATCTACACTACATATGCAACATTATCAAAGAAAGGCTGTATATGTGGACTGGGCTGCAAAAATGCCAGAATAGAGAGAAGGCCTAGTCCTATCGAAGACTAGCATCTTCAAGCATCTTGCAGCATAAGAAGAGATAAGAGTAGCATAAAGTAAAATAGTAGTAGTGAGGGAGCCCTGGATTAGGGGGTGTCCGGATAGCCGGACTATACCTTCGGCCGGACTCCTGGACTATGAAGATACAAGATTGAAGACTTCGTCCCGTGTCCGAAAGGGACTTTCCTTGGCGTGGAAGGCAAGCTTGGCGATACGGATATGTAGATCTCCTACCATTGTAACCGACTCTGTGTAACCCTAACCCTCTCCGGTGTCTATATAAACCAGAGGGTTTTAGTCCGTAGGACGAACAACAATCATACCATAGGCTAGCTTCTAGGGTTTAGCCTCCTTGATCTCGTGGTAGATCTACTCTTGTACTACCCATATCATCAATATTAATCAAGCAGGAGTAGGGTTTTACCTCCATCGAGAGGGCCCGAACCTGGGTAAAAACATCATGTCCCTTGTCTCCTGTTACCATCTGCCTAGACGCACAGTTCGGGACCCCCTACCCGGGATCCGCCGGTTTTGACACCGACATTGGTTCTTTCATTGAGAGTTCCTCCGTGTCGTCACTTTTAGGCCCGATGGCTCCTCCGATCATCAACAACGATGCTGTCCAGGGTGAGACCTTTCTCCCCGGACAGATCTTCATATTCGGCGGCTTTGCACTGCGGGCCAATTCGTTTGGCCATCTGGAGCAGATCAAAAGCGACGCCCCTGGTCATCAGGTCAGATTTGGAAGTTTAAACTACACGGCCAACGACCGCGGAGACTTGATCTTCGACGGATCTGAGCCACAGCCAAGCACGCCACACTATCACGATGGGCATGATCTAGCTCTGCTGCCGAACAGTGCCCTGGAGGCCGCACCTGTGTCCGCTCCGACCCTTAGCTCGGAGCCGACCACACCAATCGAGGATGGGTGGTTAGACACCGCCTCGGGGGCTGCAATCTCTACGGTGATCAAGCCGAACACCAGCCTTGCCCTCTGAAGGAAATATGCCCTAGAGGCAATAATAAAGTTATTATTTATTTCCTTATATCATGATAAATGTTTATTATTCATGATAGAATTGTATTAACCGGAAACATAATACTTGTGTGAATACATAGACAAACTAAACGTCACTAGTATGCCTCTACTTGACTAGCTCGTTAATTGAAGATGGTTATGTTTCCTAACCATAGACATGTGTTGTCATTTGATTAACGGGATCACATCATTAGGAGAATGATGTGATTGACATGATCCATTCCATTAGCTTAGCACCCGATCGTTTAGTATGTTGCTATTGCTTTCTTCATGACTTATACATGTTCCTATGACTATGAGATTATGCAACTCCCGTTTGCCGGAGGAACACTTTGTGTGCTACCAAACGTCACAACTTAACTGGGTGATTATAAAGGAGCTCTACAGGTGTCTCCAAAGGTACATGTTGGGTTGGCGTATTTCGAGATTAGGATTTGTCACTCCGATTGTCGGAGAGGTATCTCTAGGCCCTCTTGGTAATGCACATCACATAAGCCTTGCAAGCATTGCAACTAATGAGTTAGTTGCGAGATGATGTATTACGGAACGAGTAAAGAGACTTGCCGGTAACGAGATTGAACTAGGTATTAAGATACCGACGATCGAATCTCGGGCAAGTAACATACCGATGACAAAGGGAATAACGTATGTTGTTATGCGGTCTGACCGATAAAGATCTTCGTAGAATATGTAGGAGCCAATATGAGCATCCAGGTTCCGCTATTGGTTATTGACTGGAGACGTGTCTCGGTCATGTCTACATTGTTCTCGAACCCGTAGGGTCCGCACGCTTAACGTTACAATGACAGTTTCATTATGAGTTTATATATTTTGGTGTACCGGAGTTTGTTCGGAGTCCTGGATGTGATCATGGACATGACGTGGAGTCTCGAAATGGTCGAGACATAAAGATTGATATATTGGACGGCTATATTCGGACACCGGAAGTGTTCCGGAGAAGTTTCGGATAAAACCGGTGTACCGGGGGGTTACCGGAACCCCCCGGGGGTTAATGGGCCTAATGGGCCCAAAGGGGAGCAGAGGAGGGGCGGTCAGGGCAGGCCGCGCGCCCCTCCCCCTCTAGTCTGAATTGGACAAGGAGGGGCGGCGGCGCCCCCCCTTTCCTTCCTCTCTCCCTTCCTTCCCCCTCTCCTAGTTGGACAAGGAAAAGGAGGGAGTCCTACTCCCGGTAGGAGTAGGACTCCTCCCTGGCGCGCCTCCTCCTGGCCGGCCGCCCCTCCCCCTTGCTCCTTTATATACGGGGGCAGGGGGGCACCTCTAGACACACAAGTTGATCTTCGTGATCGTTCTCTTAGCCGTGTACGGTGCCCCCCTCCACCATACTCCTCGATAATATTGTAGCGGTGCTTAGGCGAAGCCCTGCGACGGTAGAACATCAATATCGTCACCACGCCGTCGTGCTGGCGGAACTCTTCCCCGACACTTTGCTGGATCGGAGTCCGGGGATCGTCATCGAGCTGAACGTGTGCTAGAACTCGGAGGTGTTTTAGTTTCGGTGCTTGATCGGTCGGGCCGTGAAGACGTACGACTACATCAACCGCGTTGTCATAATGCTTCTGCTGTCGGTCTACGAGGGTATGTAGAACACTCTCCCCTCTCGTTGCTATGCATCACCATGATCTTGCGTGTGTGTAGGAAATTTTTTGAAATTATTACGTTCCCCAACAGTGGTATCAGAGCTAGGTTTTATGTGTTGATGTTATATGCACGAGTAGAACACAAGTGAGTTGTTGGCGATATAAGTCATACTACTTACCAGTATGTCATACTTTGGTTCGGCGGTATTGTTGGATGAAGCAGCCCGGACCGACATTACACGTACGCTTACGCGAGACTGGTTCTACCGACGTGCTTTGCACACAGGTGGCTGGCGGGTGTCAGTTTCTCCAACTTTAGTTGAACCGAGTGTGGCTATGCCCGGTCCTTGCGAAGGTTAAAACGGCACCAACTTGACAAACTATCGTTGTGGTTTTGATGCGTAGGTAAGATTGGTTCTTGCTTAAGCCCGTATCAGCCATGTAAAACTTGCAACAAACAAAGTAGAGGACGTCTAACTTGTTTTTGCAGGGCATGTTGTGATGTGATATGGTCAAGACATGATGCTTAATTTTATTGTATGAGATGATCAAGTTTTGTAACCGAGTTATCGGCAACTGGCAGGAGCCATATGGTTGTTGCTTTATTGTATGCAATGCAATCGCCCTGTAATGCTTTACTTTATCACGAAGCGGTAGCGATAGTCGTAGAAGCATAAGATTGGCGAGACGACAACGATGCTATGATGGAGATCAAGGTGTCACGCCGGTGACGATGGTGATCATGACGATGCTTCGGAGATGGAGATCACAAGCACAAGATGATGATGGCCATATCATATCACTTATATTGATTGCATGTGATGTTTATCTTTTATGCATCTTATCTTGCTTTGATTGACGGTAGCATTATAAGATGATCCCTCACTAAATTATCATAGTAAAAGTGTTCTCCCTGAGTATGCACCGTTGCGAAAGTTCTTCGTGCTGAGACACCACGTGATGATCGGGTGTGATAGGCTCTACGTTCAAATACAACAGGTGCAAAACAGTTGCACACGCAGAATACTCAGGTTTAACTTGACGAGCCTAGCATATAACAGATATGGCCTCGGAACACAGAGACCGAAAGGTCGAGCGTGAATCATATAGTAGATATGATCAACATAGTGATGTTCACCATTGAAACTACTCCATCTCACGTGATGATCGGACATGGTTTAGTTGATATGGATCACGTGATCATTTAGATGACTAGAGGGATGTCTATCTAAGTGGGAGTTTTTACGTAATATGATGAATTGAACTTTAATTTATCATGAACTTAGTACCTGATAGTATCTTGCTTGTTTATGTTTGATTGTAGATAGATGGCCCGTGCTGTTGTTCCGTTGAATTTTAATGCGTTCCTTGAGAAAGCAAAGTTGAAATATGATGGTAGCAATTACACAGACTGGGTCCGTAACTTGAGGATTATCCTCATTGCTGCACGGAAGAATTACGTCCTGGAAGCACCGCTAGGTGCCAGGCCTGCTGCTGATGCAACTGACGACGTTAAGAACGTCTGACAGAGCAAAGCTGATGACTACTCGATAGTTTAATGTGCCATGCTTTACGGCTTAGAATCGGGTCTTCAACGATGTTTTGAACGTCATGGAGCATATGAGATGTTCCAGGAGTTGAAGTTAATATTTCAAGCAAATGCCCAGATTGAGAGATATGAAGTTTCTAATAAGTTCTATAGCTGCAAGATGGAGGAGAACAGTTCTGTCAGTGAGCATATACTCAAAATGTCTGGGTATAATAATCACTTGATTCAATTGGGAGTTAATCTTCCAGATGATTGCGTCATTGAAAGAATTCTCCAATCACTTCCACCTAGCTACAAGAGCTTCGTGATGAACTATAATATGCAAGGGATGGATAAGACAATTCCCGAGCTCTTCGCAATGCTGAAAGTTGCGGAGGTAGAAATCAAGAAGGAGCATCAAGTGTTGATGGTTAACAAGACCACTAGTTTCAAGAAAAAGGGCAAAGGGAAGAAGAAGGGTAAATTCAAGAAGAACAACAAGCAAGTTGGTGCTCAGGAGAAGAAACCCAAATCTGGACCTAAGCCTGAAACTGAGTGCTTCTACTGCAAGCAGACTAGTCACTGGAAGCGGAACTGCCCCAAGTATTTGGCGGATAAGAAGGATGGCAAGGTGAACAAAGGTATATGTGACATACATGTTATTGATGTGGACCTTACTAATACTCGCAGTAGCACCTGGGTATTTGATATTGGTTCTGTTGCTAATATTTGCAACTCGAAACAGGTACTACGGATTAAGCGAAGATTGGCTAAGGACGAGGTGACGATGCACGCGGGAAATGGTTCCAAAGTCGATTTGATCGCGGTCGGCACGCTACCTCTACATCTACCTTCGGGATTAGTATTAGACCTAAATAATTGTTATTTGGTGCCAGTGTTGAGCATGAACATTATATCTGGATCTTGTTTGATGCGAGACGGTTATTCATTTAAATCAGAGAATAATGGTTGTTCTATTTATATGAGTAATATCTTTTATGGTCATGCACCCTTGAAGAGTGGTCTATTCTTATTAAATCTCGATAGTAGTGACACACATATTCATAATGTTGAAGCCAAAAGATGCAGAGTTGATAATGATAGTGCAACTTATTGGTGGCACTACCGTTTGGGTCATATCGGTGTAAAGCGCATGAAGAAACTCCATACTGATGGGCTTTTGGAACCACTTGATTATGAATCACTTGGTACTTGCGAACCGTGCCTTATAGGCAAGATGACCAAAACACCGTTCTCCGGTACTATGGAGAAGCAACAGATTTGTTGGAAATCATACATACAGATGTACGTGGTCCGATGAATGTTGAGGCTCGTGGCGGATATCGTTGTTTTCTCACCTTCACAGATGACTTAAGCAGATATGGGTATATCTACTTAATGAAACATAAGTCTGAAACATTTGAAAAGTTCAAAGAATTTCAGAGTGAAGTTGAAAATCATCGTAACAAGAAAATAAAGTTTCTACGATCTGATCGTGGAGGAGAATATTTGAGTTACGAGTTTGGTGTACATTTGAAACAATGCGGAATAGTTTCGCAACTCACGCCACCCGGAACACCACAGTGTAATGGTGTGTCCGAATGTCGTAATCGTACTTTACTAGATATGGTGCGATCTATGATGTCTCTTACTGATTTACCGCTATCGTTTGGGGTTATGCTTTAGAGACGGCCGCATTCACGTTAAATAGGGCACCATCGAAATCCGTTGAGACGACGCCTTATGAACTATGGTTTGGCAAGAAACCAAAGTTGTCGTTTCTTAAAGTTTGGGGCTGCGATGCTTATGTGAAAAAGCTTCAACCTGATAAGCTCGAACCCAAATTGGAGAAATGTGTCTTCATAGGATATCCAAAGGAAACTATTGGATACACCTTCTATCACAGATCCGAAGGCAAGACTTTTGTTGCTAAATTCGGAAACTTTCTAGAGAAGGAGTTTCTCTCAAAAGAAGTGAGTGGGAGGAAAGTAGAACTTGATGAGGTAATTGTACCTGATCCCTTATTGGAAAGTAGTACATCACAGAAACCGGTTTCTGTGACACCTACACCAATTAGTGAGGAAGCTAATGACGATGATCATGAAACTTCAGAACAAGTTACTACTGAACCTCATAGATCAACCAGAGTAAGATCCACACCAGAGTGGTACGGTAATCCTGTTCTGGAAGTCATGCTACTAGATCATGATGAACCTACGAACTATGAAGAAGCGATGGTGAGCCCAGATTCCGCAAAATGGCTTGAAGCCATGAAATCTGAGATGGGATCCATGTATGAGAACAAAGTGTGGACTTTGGTTGACTTGCCCAATGATCGGCAAGCAATTGAGAATAAATGGATCTTCAAGAAGAAGACTGACGCTGACGGTAATGTTACTGTCTACAAAGCTCGACTTGTCGCAAAAGGTTTTCGACAAGTTCAAGGGATGACTATGATGAGACCTTCTCACCCGTAGCGATGCTTAAGTCTGTCCGAATCATGTTAGCAATTGCCGCATTTTATGATTATGAAATTTGGCAGATGGATGTCAAAACTGCATTCCTGAATGAATTTCTGGAAGAAGAGTTGTGTATGATGCAGCCGGAAGGTTTTGTCGATCCAAAAGGAGCTAACAAAGTGTGCAAGCTCTAGCGATCCATTTATGGACTGGTGCAAGCCTCTCGGAGTTGGAATAAACGCTTTGATAGTGTGGTCAAAGCATTTGGGTTTGTACAGACTTTTGGAGAAGCCTGTATTTACAAGAAAGTGAGTGGGAGCTCTGTAGCATTTCTGATATTATATGTGGATGACATATTACTAATCGGAAATGATATAGAATTTCTGGATAGCATAAAGGGATACTTGAATAAGAGTTTTTCAATGAAAGACCTCGGTGAAGCTACTTACATATTGGGCATTAAGATCTATAGAGATAGATCAAGACTCTTAATTGGGCTTTCACAAAGCACATACCTTGACAAAGTTTTGAAGAAGTTCAAAATGGATCAAGCAAAGAAAGGATTCTTGCCTGTGTTACAAGGTGTGAAATTGAGTAAGACTCAATGCCCGACCACTGCAGAAGATAGAGAGAAAATGAAAGATGTTCCCTATGCTTCAGCCATAGGCTCTATAATGTATGCAATGCTGTGTACCAGACCTGATGTGTGTCTTGCTATAAGTCTAGCAGGGAGGTGCCAAAGTAATCTAGGAGTGGATCACTGGACATCGGTCAAGAACATCCTGAAATACCTAAAAAGGACTAAGGATATGTTTCTCGTATATGGAGGTGACAAAGAGCTCATCGTAAATGGTTACATTGATGCAAGCTTTGACACTGATCCGGATGATTCTAAATCGCAAACCGGATACGTGTTTACATTAAACGGTGGAGTTGTCAGTTGGTGCAGTTCTAAACAAAGTGTTGTGGCGGGATCTACATGTGAAGCGGAGTACATAGCTGCTTCAGAAGCAGCAAACGAAGGAGTCTCGATGAAGGAGTTCATATCCGATCTAGGTGTCATACCTAGTGCATCGGGTCCAATGAAAATCTTTTGTGACAATACTGGTGCAATTGCCTTGGCAAAGGAATCCAGATTTCACAAGAGAACCAAGCACATCAAGAGACGCTTCAATTCCATCCGGGATCTAGTCCAGGTGGGAGACATAGAGATTTGCAAGATACATACGGATCTGAATGTAGCAGACCCAATGACTAAGCCTCTTCCACGAGCAAAACATGATCAGCACCAAAGCTCCATGGGTGTTAGAATCATTACTGTGTAATCTAGATTATTGACTCTAGTGCAAGTGGGAGACTGAAGGAAATATGCCCTAGAGGCAATAATAAAGTTATTATTTATTTCCTTATATCATGATAAATGTTTATTATTCATGCTAGAATTGCATTAACCGGAAACATAATACTTGTGTGAATACATAGACAAACTAAACGTCACTAGTATGCCTCTACTTGACTAGCTCGTTAATCGAAGATGGTTATGTTTCCTAACAATTGACATGTGTTGTCATTTGATTAACGGGATCACATCATTAGGAGAATGATGTGATTGACATGACCCATTCCATTAGCTTAGCACCCGATCATTTAGTATGTTGCTATTGCTTTCTTCATGACTTATACATGTTCCTATGACTATGAGATTATGCAACTCTCGTTTGCCGGAGGAACACTTTGTGTGCTACCAAACGTCACAACGTAACTGGGTGATTATAAAGGAGCTCTACAGGTGTCTCCAAAGGTACATGTTGGGTTGGCGTATTTCGAGATTAGGATTTGTCACTCCGATTGTCGGAGAGGTATCTCTGGGCCCTCTCGGTAATGCACATCACATAAGCCTTACAAGGATTGCAACTAATGAGTTAGTTGCGAGATGATGTATTACGGAACGAGTAAAGAGACTTGCCGGTAACGAGATTGAACTAGGTATTAAGATACCGACGATCGAATCTCGGGCAAGTAGCATACCGATGACAAAGGGAATAACGTATGTTGTTATGCGGTCTGACCGATAAAGATCTTCATAGAATATGTAGGAGCCAATATGAGCATCCAGGTTCCGCTATTGGTTATTGACTGGAGACGTGTCTCGGTCATGTCTACATTGTTCTCGAACCCGTAGGGTCCGCACGCTTAACGTTACAATGACAGTTTCATTATGAGTTTATATATTTTGATGTACCGAAGTTTGTTCGGAGTCCCGGATGTGATCATGGACATGACGCGGAGTCTCGAAATGGTCGAGACATAAAGATTGATATATTGGACGGCTATATTCGGACACCGGAAGTGTTCCGGAGAAGTTTCGGATAAAACCAGAGTACCGGGGGGTTACCGGAACCCCCCCGGGGGTTAATGGGCCTAATGGGCCCAAAGTGGAGCAGAGGAGGGGCGGTCAGGGCAGGCCGCGCGCCCCTCCCCCTCTAGTCCGAATTGGACAAGGAGGGGGGGCGGCACCCCCCCCTTTCCTTCCTCTCCTCTCTCCCTTCCTTCCCCCTCTCCTAGTTGGACAAGGAAAAGGAGGGAGTCCTACTCCCGGTAGGAGTAGGACTCCTCCCTGGCGCGCCTCCTCCTGGCCGGCCGCCCCTCCCCCTTGCTCCTTTATATACGGGGGCAGAAGGGCACCTCTAGACACACAAGTTGATCTTCGTGATCATTCTCTTAGCCGTGTGCGGTGCCCCCCTCCACCATACTCCTCGATAATATTGTAGCGGTGCTTAGGCGAAGCCCTGCGATGGTAGAACATCAAGATCGTCACCACGCCGTCATGCTGACGGAACTCTTCCCCGACACTTTGCTGGATCGAAGTCCGGGGATCGTCATCGAGCTGAACGTGTGCTAGAACTCGAAGGTGCCATAGTTTCGGTGCTTGATCGGTCGGGCCGTGAAGACGTACGACTACATCAACCGCGTTGTCATAACGCTTCCGCTGTCGGTCTACGAGGGTACGTAGACAACACTCTCCCCTCTCATTGCTATGCATCACCATGATCTTGCGTGTGCGTAGGAAATTTTTTGAAATTACTACGTTCCCCAACACCCTCTGTGAAGCCCGTGACTCCAAGGCGCCGGACTCCTCTCCGGACTCCGAGCCCTCTGTGCCCCTACCAATCGAAGCCGATTGGGCGGCGATCATGGAACTCACGGCCGCAGATATCATTCAGTACTTGCCCTTCGGCGACATTCTGAATTCACTCAGGTCTCTCTCTTTGTCAGGAGAGTCCAGGCCGGACTATGACCGGCAGGATTGGGATGCGCACGACGAAGAAATTCGATGCCCACCCACCACCCACTTCGTAGCCACTGTCGATAATTTAAACGACGTGCTCGACTTCGACTCCGAAGACATCAACGGTATGGACGACGATGTAGGAGACGAACATGAACCAACGCCTATAGGGCACTGAACAGCCACCTCATCTCATGATGTGTACACGGTGGACACACCTAAAGGAAGCGACGACGAGGAACACAGGGACGCAACGAGGGATCATTCACTTGAAAAGCAATCAAAGCGGCAACGTAAGCGCTGCTCCAAGCCCCGCCTCAATAAAGACAGCAGCCATACAGACCCAGCCATAGAGCAGGACGAGCCGGCGGACGACGAACACGCCTCGGAGCAACAGTCCGAACAGGACAACTTGGATAAACCAACCGAACAATCCGTCCCCGGCGAAAAAAGCATTCCGGACAACCTTACGCCGGACAAGCTCATGGAGCAGAGGAACCTCCACAAAAGGCTCGTTGCCACTGCGCGTAGCCTGAAAAAGCAGAAGCGGAAGCTCAAAACTGCGGAAGATGCACTCAAAATCAGATGGAGCAAAGTAGTCAACACCGCAGACAAATACGGCGGCAGTCGCCACACCAAAAGCTATCCGAAGCGAAAGCTACTGCCTGAATTTGATGAGGAGGCCTTAGAGCCCCCGCAATCAAAAAATAAGAAAGCCACCCGGTCGGTTAGACGACCCCATGGCCAGCATAGAGCGGCAAGCGGCGCCGCACACAAGCCGGCACGCGATCCACTCAAGGACTCGCATCAAAAAGATGGCCCAGCTAGATCTATCTATGGGCCAAGAAAGCAAGCTCTCGTAACAACCAATATCCGAACATCACGGCACACCCAAATACAGGGGAGCCGCACACCCCCTATGTTTCACCGATGAGGTTCTGGACCATGAATTTCCAGTGGGATTCAAGCCCGTAAATATAGAGGCGTACGACGGAACAACAGACCCTGGAGTCTGGATTGAGGATTACATCCTCCACATACACATGGCCATAGGAGATGACCTCCACGCCATAAAATACTTACCCCTCAAACTTAAAGGGCCAGCTCGGCATTGGCTCAAAAGCCTCCCCGAAAACACCACTGGAAGTTGGGAAGAGCTCGAGGATGCTTTCCGGGCAAATTTTCAAGGGACCTATGTCCGCCCTCCGGATGCAGATGATCTAAGTCATATAACTCAACAGCCCAGAGAGTCAGCCCGGAAATTCTGGAAAAGATTCCTTATTAAAAAGAATCAGATAGTCGACTGTCCGGACGCTGAAGCCCTAGCAGCTTCTAAGCATAACGTTCGAGACGAATGGCTCGCCAAACACCTCGGCCAAGAAAAGCCAAGAACAATGGTCGCATTAACAAGCCTCATGACCCGCTTTTGCGCGGGAGAGGACAGCTGGTTGGCAAGATGTAGCACCAGCGACCCAAGTACATCCGAAGTTAGAGATGGAAAAGGAAAACCCCGACACAGCAAGGACCAGCGCCGGAATAAGGGAAGCAGCCCAAAGAGCACGGCAGTCAATGCCGGATTCAAAAGCTCGCGGCAGAATCAGAAAAAGCCGCCCCTCCAAGATAGCAAGGACGAGCTGTCCAACCTAAACAAAATCTTGGACAGGATATGTCAAATACACAGTACTCCCAGAAAGCGTGTGAATCATACCCACAGAGATTGTTGGGTCTTCAAGCAATCCGGCAAACTCAATGCCGAACACAAGGGGCTCGACACACCAAGTGAGGACGATGACGAACCCCACAAGCAGAGCACCAGGAAACAAAAGAATTTCCCACAAGAAGTCAAAACAGTAAACTTACTTCACGTGACAAAATGAGCGGCGCCCATAGAGACACGCGCCAAACGGCCTATCCCAAAGGAGTCTCGCCACTGGTTTTTAAAACCGATCACGTTCGACCATCAGGATTACTCTAGAAGTATCCGGAACGCAGGCTGGACTGCCTTAGTATTAGATCCAATAATCGGCGGACACCACTTTACAAATGTCCTGATGGACGGCGGCAGTGATCTAAACCTGTTATACCAGGACACAATCCGCAATATGGGGATAGACCCAACAAAAATTCGCCATAGCAAAACCTCCTTTCAAGGGGTAGCGCCAGGTCCGGATGCCCATTGCATGGGTTCTCTCCGGCTAGAAGTTATGTTCGGCTCCCCCGATAACTTCTGTCGCAAAAAGCTAAGTTTCAACATCGCCCCATTCTCAAGTAGCTATCAAGCACTGCCGGGACGCGAAGCTTTCACCCACTTTAACGCAATACCGCATTATGCATCTCTGACGCTCAAGATGCCCGGTCTACGAGGCATCATCTCATTAAAGGGAAAACATTGAGTGCGCCTCCCGCGCGGAAGACTGTGCGGCTGCCTTGACAGCCCCACAATAAAACGGCTTCACCAGCCAAAACATCTAAACAGGTAGTTAAGGCCACTGACACGGCTAGACGAGTCCGGCATAAACATATAATTGATAAAGGCTTAAATAGCTGTATCCCCCTATACTAGGGGCTCCGCGCATATACAACAAGAGACAATAAAGCTCAATCTTACCCATTTCAATTTATACTTTGTTTATTTAGTATAACTTCTGTTCGGCACGACCTTTCTTCAACTAAGTTCCTCTCTTTTACAGATGAACACCATGCTGCGCCCGTCCAGGATACGGCACAACGAAGACACAGGCGCAGACGTGCAGCAGGGACCCGTTCCAAGGATTCTTTTCAGATTAAGACCCTGCGTAAACCTTTTTTACTGTCTCTTGTTGATACACATCCCCTGGTTTTTTGGTATAACCACGGAGGAGGCTGGCGTCTTGGCATGTGGCCACGTCAGAATTTTGCGCATACCTGGACACTAGGGGCTTATAACTAAGGGCATTGTCCCGCCTGCCCTCATAAAGACCGAATACCTTAGGGAGTGTTCGGCATCGCGAGTTTGGCCTTATATGCATCAGCTCCGAATCATGTCTTTGGTCAAATGTTGGGTTGCCCGGCTCCTGTGTTTTGCTGCCTTACATTCCGCTCTATCGGCTAAGGCGGCACAAGGAGAACTACTGTGATTGTGCCCCGGTTCGGCCAGGCGAGCACCTTAGTAGAGAAAGACGAAAACTGACTGTCATGATATAGCGTCAGACTAGTCAACCACTCGATGACTTATCGGAATCTTTAGGATTCCTCCACATTAACGAAGGGCCGTTTCCCGGCCAGGCACATACGCGCCCCGAGTTCGGGCGAGCGCAGGCGCCACCAGGGGCTATATAAGTAGCCTCACTATCAAACTCCTATGGCTAAGTGAAAGTGATAAAGCATCATAGTCCGATTGCCTAGTTCGTTGCGCTATCACCTCCTTTGTAGGACCAAGACGTTGGATTAAGTGTGAAAATGCGCCTTCTGCGAACACCCCCGCATTATTTGCGTGGGGGCTGAAGCCGACGACTGCCATCTTTCAGATTATATATATATATATATATATCTTAAACGGCCGCACAGGAGGTGTTATAATACTTGAAGGCACAAGTATAAAAAGCTTCTACAATTTATCAAAACATTGTTTTACAATAACACATGCTATTTGAACATAACATCCTTCGAGCACTGCGTCTCTATTACACAAGCGCCTTGAAGAACTTCCTGAAAATAGTGCTCCGCAGGTACTCGGCTTTCGTCCGAATCTCGGGATGCAACAGCGATGGCCTCCATCTCCGCCCAGTATGTCTTGACACGGGCAAGAGCCATCCGTGCACGCTGACCTCTTCATCGCATTAATATGCGGCACCGCACCAAGGAACTACTGCACCAAGCTGAAATAACTTTTCGGCTTTGGCCTCTCCGGCCACAGATGACTCATGACACACTTCATGGCGAGTCCGGACAACCTATTTAGCTCGGCCCATTCGGCTAGATGATCGGCTACTGACAGTGGACGCTCTGGATTGTGGAACTGCGACCAGAAGAGCTTTTCCACTTCGTGATCTTCTTGATCTCGAAAGTGTTCGGTCGCATCTGCAGCACTCGCTGCCAAATCCAGATAGGTGTCCGCCGTACTCCACATCCGGTCTAACAGAGCATGTTTAGGATCACAGAACTTCCTACGCAGCATAAAGGGCTTTCCAGCCACGATCTCTCCGGCCTGATGCAGCTCCTCCTTCATAGCTCTCATCGTAGAGAGAGCATCCTTGGCATCGGCAACGGCCTTCTCCAGGTCCGTCTGCTCCGCCCGGTCTTCTTTTTCGAGAAGCTTGCAATGGTCAGCAGCGCTCTTCAGCTTCACGGCCATCTCGGCCATTTCCTTCTTGCTTCGGCAGTGAGCAGCCTGTTCGGCTTTCAGCTCTTCAATTGCCTTTCCGGTAGCCGCATCACTTTTTCTGGCTTGCTCCTTGGCTCGGGCAAGTTCCGCCCGAAGATTCTCCATGGCAGCAGCACCATCTGCATCAAGCACACACATTGTAAGATACTGGCATAAAGCTCCTCTTACCAGGGGCCACCGGAGGAATTACATACCTTGTGCCTCGTCAAGCCGCTTGTTGACAAGCACGATGTCGGCATCTGCCATGTCAAGCTGCCGCTTTAGCTCGGCAAATTCATCAGTCCGGCTGGCCTCCGGACACTTTGCCACCTACGTATGAAGGCGGCATATTAGACCTGGGATTATGATCCTCTGCGCGCCATCACTTTTGACAACACACAGAGTCTCAGGGGATACTATCTACACAGGGCGCATCTTCTTTATGTGCAACTGTCAAAAAGTGTACATTATTTCACATACATCAAAACCTGTCAGTAAACTTCTGACGGCCTCGTGCAATGCGCTTTCCGCGGACGAAATCCTTTCAATCACCGTACCCATCAATGCACGGTGCTCCCCTGAGATAGAGGCTCGCCCTAGCAGATTCTTCAGCTCCTCCGACCGTGCACCGGACGGTGCCGGACTCGTCCTATGGCCTCTGTCGAAGGTCGGACGCGGAGAACCTTGGGGGGCCATATGGCTACCTTCCTCCCCTGCCGGATTCGGATAAACCCTCCGCGACGACACCTCAGGGTCGCCCGCCTCGCTAGGCGGTACGGCAGGGGGGGGGGGGCGTTCCGCTCTCCATCATCTCCGGAAGAAGGTCCCCCAAAGACGAGCTCTGCTGAGAACGGCTGAGGTTCGAGCTACAAGGTAAATTTTTGGTTACTTTTCTCAGATATAAAGCAAGGATTTCTCTCATCCCTTAAAAAGAAAACCTCTCTCTACTTACGGCTCGGTGGAGGGTTGATCCCCTTGAGGACCCTCTGACGAGGATTTCTTCCCCCACTTTGAGGCCATGATCTCCGGGTCTTCAGAGGCAGTCCTCTTCTTCCCCTGAGGAGAGGAATTTTCGGTTCCTCCCTTCCGAACAGCCTCCTTCGAGGAGGCCGTGGTTTTCCTTGTCCCATCCCTTGCTTTCCTCCAAAAGGCACAATCTTCAACATCCTGACTAGCACGGGATCCGGCATGGTCTCAGGGAGGGGAGCCGGACACCTGATCAACTTTGCTTTTGCTATCCACTCCTATTTAAAGGACAGCTCTTTTAGGGGCAAGTTTATGACAAATATACGGATAGCGAGTCCGGGCACAAGGCTACTTACTTGAGTATCCGGGCGGTTGCAGCTCAGACCTGCGTCCTCGGTCAAGTCCGGACACATTGCTTGTGATCCGAAGAACAATTTATACATCTCCTCGGGCGTTGCGCCCATGAAATGCTGGAGAGCTCGCGGTCCCTCCGGATTGAATTCCCACATGCGAAGGGGGCGACGTTTGCCGGGCAGGATTCGGCGAATCAGCATAACCTGTGTCACCGCGACCAGACTGATATCTCTTTCTAGGAGATCTCGTATGCGGCCCTGCAACAAGGGCACGTCCTTGGACGGCCCCCAGTCTAGTCCTTTATTGACCCATGATGCTAGCTGTGGTGGGGGACCCGAGCGAAAGGCAGGTGGCGCCACCCACTTGGTGCCCCTGGGAGCGGTGATATAGAACCACTCTCATTGCCATAAGCCGAGCTCCTCTTGAAAAGAGCCCTCGGGCCATGGAGCATCGGCATTCTTGCTTATAATAGCACCTCCGCACTCCGCGTGCCATCCCTCGATCATCTTCGACTCTACTTTGAAGGTCTTGAGCCATAGTCCGAAGTGAGGAGTAACACGGAGGAAGGCTTCACACATGACGATGAATGAGGAAATATGGAGGATGGACTTCGGAGCTAAGTCGAAAAATTCCAGCCCATAATAAAACATGAGCCCCCTCATGAAGGGATCCGTTTGGAAGCCTAGCCCCCGACGGAAGTGAGACATGAACACCACGCTCTCACCAGGCTTGGGGGTAGGAACGACCTGCCCTTGAGCAGGCAGCCTATGCGAGATTTCGCCGGTCAAGAACCTGGCATCTCTCAGCTTTAGCACATCCTCCTCTGTAACGGAGGAGGGCATCCATCGGCCTCGAAGGTCGGAACTGGACATTGTCGAAGATCCGAAGCGCCTGAAATCTGGAGCCTTGGGTGTTGGAACTCGAGGCGAAGGGCGAACTCGTTTGAGATTGAAAGAAAGGAGTAAGGCCTTGGTCTCTTTATAAGAGGTTGAATACCAAGGGCCTTCGCCGTAACCGTTTGGGACTCGCCTTTAATCGAGAAAACATGCCAACGAGCATGATTGGGTTACCCACGTCCGTATTGATGAGAATCCCGTAAATAAAGGGGACATGATCTCTGCTTCGACAAGACGTGCCAAGGAAACCGCCTCGCTAAACGCGCTGAGGTGGGACAGTAAAAACGATTCGAATAAAGGCTTGGCTGTGGTGTGATGTCATGCTACGGAATACGTCAGTAGATTAGATTTGTGTAAATATTATTCTCTCTATGGCAATATGTGGAAACTTATTTTGCAGAGCCGGACACTATCCCGGTGTTCAAAATCTTCTACGAAGTACTTGGAGGAGGAACCCGCCTTGCAATGCCGAAGACAATCTGCGCGCCGGACTCGTCGTCATTGAAGCCTGGTTCAGGGGCTACTCAGGGAGTCCTGGATTAGGGGGTGTCCGGATAGCCGGACTATACCTTCGGCCGGACTCCTGGACTATGAAGATACAAGATTGAAGACTTCGTCCCATGTCTGGAAGGGACTTTCCTTGGCGTGGAAGGCAAGCTTGGCGATACAGACATGTAGATCTCCTACCATTGTAACCGACTCTGTGTAACCCTAACCCTCTCCGGTGTCTATATAAACCGGAGGGTTTTAGTCCGTAGGACGAACAACAATCATACCATAGGCTAGCTTCTAGGGTTTAGCCTCCTTGATCTTGTGGTAGATCTACTCTTGTACTACCCATATCATCAATATTAATCAAGCAGGAGTAGGATTTTACCTCCATCGAGAGGGCCCGAACCTGGGTAAAAACACCATGTCCCTTGTCTCCTGTTACCATCCGCCTAGACGCACAGTTTGGGACCCCCTACCCGAGATCCGCTGGTTTTGACACCGACAAGTAGTGTTATCAACCTCGGCCAAAGATCCTTTCTCGACTCCCTGCAAGAAAGCAATCCCAGAGCCATACTATCCATTTCTCATCACAAGTATCCAGTTCTAGTAGTATCGATCGGGATACAACTCCAAGTGTCCGTTACCATAGGATAGGCTATCGATAGATGTTTTCTTCCCTGCAGGGGTGCACCAACTTACTCACCATGCTCGATTAACTCCGGCTGGACACACTTTCGTGGGTCATGCCCGGCCTCGGCCAAACAATACGCCGCAACCCGACCTAGGCTTAATAGAGAGGCCAGCACGCCGGACTAAACCTATGCCCCCAGGGGTCATGGGCCATCTCCCCGGGAACTCCTGCACGTTGCGAGGGCGGCCGGTGAGCAGACCTAGCTACCTCCTTAAAAAAGGCAGGTGCTTACCAGTCCAACCCGGCGCGCACCGCTCAGTCGCCGACGTCTGTTAAGCTTCGGCTGATGCATACGACGCAGAACTCCCATACTATGCCCACGTGATGGTTAGTGCTATCAGGCCAGAGGCCCCTCAGATCAAATATCCAAATCATAGTGGATTAGGAGCACGCGGTAACAAGCAGAGACTCACGAAAGATGTGACCCCGTTTCCCCATCTTGAGGACTTGCGGCAAGGGCTAGGAATGCCCGGCCACGCCTCATAATTATCTCGCGGGCACCCTCCAGGTCAACCCGACTCCACATCACTCGCAATTAAGCTCGCGCGGGTACCCCTTAGGGTCGACCCGTCTTTCCAAGTAACAGTGGTAAAGTCCAAGTATCCGTGTGTTCAAACATCAAGGGGAAAACCCGAGGAATCACCCCCAATGAATTCCACTAGATGTAATCATCAAGGTGAACGTAAGAGGAATCACCCCTAAGGTTCATACTTGAGGGGTTGCATGACAGAGTCGTATCGGAAGTGGTTAAGGAGGAAATCACCCTCGATGACCACAACTGAATGACTACACTACAAGGTTAACATCAGAAGTGCTGAAGAGGTCTTACCCTCGGTACTCGATAGTAACCAAGTAGTGTCGAGTAACTAAGGGGAAAGTGATGTGCGGTGCCGGGGCCTGGTCTTCGATCCCGTTGATCGGGTCTTCAATGATAAAGCAGGGGCAACAAGGACAAGGTGGGGGTCACTGATGGATCACTAACCAACCTATACTAAGCAGTTTAGGATAAGCAGGTAGGTAACAATGAGCAGGTTACAAAAGCAGGCTATGCATCAGAATAGGAGCAAACAATAACAATAGCAAAATCTAATGCAAGCATGAGAGAATGGAATGGGTGATATCGGGATGATCAAAGGGGGGGGGCTTTCCTTGTTGCTCTGGCAAGGAGGGGTCGTCATCGATGTAGTCGGTCACCGGGCATCATCGGCCTCGGGGTCTATCGGAGAGAAGAGGGGGAAGAAACAGTAAATATAAGCAAACCGATTCAACGCTAAGCATGACATGACGATAAGCAGAACTAGGGTCGACCTAACATAGTACTACACGTTGCAGATGGAGGGGATAAACATCCGAGGATGAATTCCCGACGTTAGGTGGATTCCTGGCAAAAGGAAAAGAGGGGGGAAGTTCCAAGTTCAGCATGCTAGGGGCATGTGACAGATGAACGGACCATGTATCCGGATTCGTTGGATTTTTCTGAGCAACTTTCATGTAGAAAACATTTTCATCGGATTTACGGATTAATTACTATGATTTTTGCAAGTTTAAAACATATTCTGGAATTATTTATATTAATAAAAAAGGAATTATGACGTCAGCAGAGTGTCAGCATGACATCAGTAGGTCAACAGACCCGCTGACTGGTCAAACTGACCAGTGGGTCCTACATGTCATAGACAGAGGGCTAACGGTGGGTTATTTTAATTAAACGTGGCTAATTAGCAGCTGGGCCCCACATGTCAGTGACTAATTAACGATTAGATTAGGTTTTAACTAAAACCGAGTTAATTAACTTAACTAAACGGGACGGGTCCACTGGTCAGTGGCTGCAGCGCCAAGTTAGCACAGTTGACCGGGGTCAACGGGTCAGCTGGGACCCCTGGGACCCACCGGGAAGTGGCCCTGGGGGTGGCTCCTGGTCGGCCACGTCGGCGCGGCCGGCGTTGAGCCGTCGGCGACACAAAGAGGCGACGAAGCCGCTCGGACCTCGTCGGAATAGCGTTTTACAGCGCCGTTCGACACGCGGCTGGGTCCGTTTGAACGACCACTCGACGCCGCGTTGATTGGTGGTGGTGGCACGGGCGGACTTGGCCGGAAACGGGGCCGGCGACGAGGTTTGCGGCGGAGCAGCTACGGGTGACGATGAAACGGAGCTACGGCGTGCTACGGCTCGAGAGAAAGGGCTAGGCAGGCGCTGCGCGGCGCGGTGAAGCTAACGGGCATAAGCCCGTGACCAACTGGTCACTGGAGACTCGCCGGCGACGAGCTCCGCGGCGCCGCGTTCGGGCGTGCATGGGGAAAGCAGCTAGGGGGGCGCCAGAGTCAACAAGGAGAGGGAGAAGGATGAGGGGCTCACCGAGGAGGCACAAGGTGGCCCGGTGTCAGCTTAGTAGCAGCAGTAGTCGCCGGAGATGACGAAGTTCGCCGGCGACAGTGGCGGAAGGGGACGGCTGGCACCGCTCGCTGTGGAGCTCTGCGGCTCCAACGAGGGGCACCAGACAACGGGCCTCTTCGCAGCGGAGCGCTACAGCATGATGGCTCGGCTTGGAGACGACGGGGACCGCGAGGACGACGGCGCGCGGCGACAGGTGCGTTCGGGCGGTGGATCTGAGAAGGAGGTGAGCAGGCGGATCTGGTGGGGACAGGGAGAGACAGAGAGGACGAGGGGGAGTGGGAGAAGGGCCCGAGGCGCTGGGGGGGCATGGAGGCCTTATCCTCCTCGACGCCGGCGAGCGGGTGATGTCTACTACACAACCTTCTTCTTGTAGACGTTGTTGGTCCTCCAAGTGCAGAGGTTTGTAGGACAGTAGCAAATTTCCCTCAAGTGGATGACCTAAGTTTTATCGATCCGTGGGAGGCGTAGGATGAAGATGGTCTCTCTAACCCTGCAACCAAATTACAAAGAGTCTCTTGTGTCTCCAACACACCCAATACAATGGTAAATTGTATAGGTGCACTAGTTCGGCGAAGAGATGGTGATACAAGTGCAATATGGATGGTAGATATAGGTTTTTGTAAACTGAAAAATATAAAAACAGCAATATAGCAAACGATAAAAGTGAACGTAAATAGTATTGCAATGATAGGAAACAAGGCCTAGGGTTCATACTTTCACTAGTGCAAGTCCTCTCAACAATGATAACATAATTGGATCACATAACTATCCCTCAACATGCAACAAAGAGTCACTCCAAAGTCACTAATAGCGGAGAACAAACGAAAAGACTATGGTAGGGTACGAAACCACCTCAAAGTTATTCTTTCCAATCAATCCGTTGGGCTATTCCTATAAGTGTCACAAACAGCCCTAGAGTTCGTACTAGAATAACACCTTAAGACACAAATCAACCAAAACCCTAATGTCACCTAGATACTCCATTGTCACCTCAAGTATCTGTGGGTATGATTATACGATATGCATCACACAATCTCAATTCATCTATTCAAACCAACACATAGAACCTCAAAGAGTGCCCAAAGTTTTTACCGGAGAATCACGACGAAAACATGTGCCAACCCCTATGCATAGGTTCATGGGCGGAACCCGCAAGTTGATCACCAAAACATACATCAAGTGGCACGTGATATCCCATTGTCACCACAAATACGCACGGCAAGACATACATCAAGTGTTATCAAATCTTTAAAGACTCAATTCGATAAGATAACTTCAAAGGGAAAACTCAATCCATTACAAGAGAGAAGAGGGGGAGGAGAAACATAAGATCCAACTATAATAGCAAAGCTCGCGATACATCAAGATCATGCCAAATCAAGAACACGAGAGAGAGAGAGAGAGATCAAACACATAGCTACTGGTACATACCCTCAGCCCCGAGGGTGAACTACTCCCTCCTCGTCATGGAGAGCGCCGGGATAATGAAGATGGCCACCGGTGAGGGTTCCCCCCTCCGGCAGGGTGCCGGAACAGGGTCCCGAGAGGTTTTTGGTGGCTACAGAGGCTTGCAGCGGCGGAACTCCCGATCTAGGTTCTGTTCTGGAAGTTTTAGGGTACGACGGTATATATGGGTGAAAGAGGTACGTCGGGGGAGCCACGGGGGCCCCACGAGGTAGGGGGCACGCCCTAGGGGGGTGGGCGCGCCCCCCACCCTCGTGGGCAGCCCGTATCTCCCCTGACATGCACTCTAAGTTCCCTGGGTTGCTTTCCTTCCGAAAATAACTTCTCCAGTTGATTTCGTTCCGTTTCGACTCCTTCTGATATTCCTTTTATTTGAAACACTGAAATAGGCATAAAACAGCAAATCTGGGCTGGGCCTCCAGTTAATAGGTTAGTCCCAAAAATAATATAAAAGTGTATAATAAAGCCCAATATTGCCTAAAACAGTAGATAATATAGCATGGAGCAATCAAAAATTATAGATACATTGGAGACGTATCAAGCATCCCCAAGCTTAATTCCTGCTCATCCTCGAGTAGGTAAATGATAAAAAAGATAATTTTTGATGTGGAATGCTAGTTGGCATAATTTCAATGTAATTCTCCTTACTTGTGATATGAATATTCAGATCCGAAAGATTCAAGACAAAAGTTCATATTGACATAAAAATAATAATACTTCAAGCATACTAACAAAGCAATCATGTCTTCTCAAAACAACATGGCCAAAGAAAGTTATCCCTACAAAATCATATAGTCTGGCTATGCTCTATCTTCACCACACAAAGTATTTAAATCATGCACAACCCCGATGACAAGCCAAGTAATTGTTTCATACTTTTGACATTCTCAAACTTTTTCAATCTCACGCAATACATGAGCGTGAGCCATGGACACAACACTATAGGTGGAATAGAATGGTGGTTGTGGAGAAGACAAAAAGAGGGGAAGATAGTCTCACATCAACTAGGCGTATCAACGGGCTATGGAGATGCCCATCAATAGATATCAATGTGAGTGAGTAGGGATTGCCATGCAACGGATGCACTAGAGCTATAAGTATATGAAAGCTCAACAAAAGAAACTAAGTGGGTGTGCATCCAACTCGCTTGCTCACGAAGACCTAGGGCATTTTGAGGAAGCCCATCATTGGAATATACAAGCCAAGTTCTATAATGAAAGATTCCCACTAGTATATGAAACTGACAACATAGGAGACTCTCTATCATGAAGATCATGGTGCTACTTTGAAGCACAAGTGTGGTAAAAGGATAGTAGCATTGTCCCTTCTCACTTTTTCTCTCATTTTTTATTTTTTTATTTTTTTTGTTTGGGCCTTCTCTTTTTTTATGGCCTCTTTTTTTATTTTTTTTATTTTTCGTCCGGAGTCTCATCCCGACTTGTGGGGGAATCATAGTCTCCATCATCCTTTCCTCACTGGGACAATGCTCTAAAAATGATGATCATCACACTTTTATTTTCTTACAACTCAACATTTACAACTCGATACTTAGAACAAATTATGACTCTATATGAATGCCTCCGGCGGTGTACCGGGATACGCAATGACTCATGAGTGACATGTATGAAAGAATTATGAACGGTGGCTTTGCCACAAATACGATGTCAACTACATGATCATGCTAGCAATATGACAATGGTGGAGCGTGTCATAATAAATGGAACGATGGAAAGTTGCATGGCAATATATCTCAGAATGGCTATGGAAATGCCATGATAAGTAGGTATGGTGGCTGTTTTGAGGAAGGTATATGGTGGGTGTATGATACCGGCGAAAAGTGCGCGGTATTAGAGAAGCTAGCAATGGTGGAAGGAAGAAAAGTGCGTATAATCCATGGACTCAACATTAGTTATAAAGAACTCATATACTTATTGCAAAAATCTCTTGTGTCCCGAGAGGTTTTTGGTGGCTACAAAGGCTTGCGGCGGCGGAACTCCCGATCTAGGTTCTGTTCGGGAAATTTTAGGGTACGACGGTATATATGGGTGAAAGAGGTACGTCGGGGGAGCCATGGGGGCCCCACGAGGCAGGGGGCGCGCCCTAGGGGGGTGGGCGCGACCCCCACCCTCGTGGGCAGCCTGTATCTCCCCTGACGTGCACTCCAAGTTCCCTGGGTTGCTTTCCTTCCGAAAATAACTTCTCTAGTTGATTTCGTTCCGTTTCGACTCCGTGTGATATTCCTTTTCTTCGAAACACTGAAATAGGCATAAAACAACAAATCTGGGTTGGGCCTCCGGTTAATAGGTTAGTCCTAAAAATAATATAAAAGTGGATAATAAAGCCCAATATTGCCTAAAACAGTAGATAATATAGCATGGAGCAATCAAAAATTATAGATACATTGGAGACGTATCAGCGGGTGCAGTGGGGCGCGCTCGGGGCGCGCATCGGGTCGGTGGAACAGGAGGGAGGCGCGGTGCGGGGAGCTGGGCCGGCTGGGCTGGTTGAGGTCCAGGGGGCAGGGGGCTGTGGGCCGTCCGGCTGGCCGAGGTGGGCCGAGGCCCAAGGGGAGGCCAGGGCTCTCCCACCCCTTCCCCTTTTCTTTTCCTTTTTCTTTTTTTAAAGCTTTTGCATTTTATTTTTAGCCATTAATGACTTTGCAAAATTATGCCACTAGCCAAAACAATTTCAAAGAATTAAAGTGCTCTGCCACAAAAGGGGTGGGAGGCTTTTGGAATAGTTGCCAATTTTATAAATTAAAAAGGCATTTAATTTATTGCTTAGGTCACTGTTCTAAGTAGCTTAGGCCACTTAAACCCTTTACAAAAAATGTTGGTTCATCACCAATATTAGTTCTGGATTATTTGGCACATGATGAACATTTTAGTTTTCATGTTTGAGCAATTTTGAATTTCACTCATAATTTGAAATTGAATTCAACTGGAATTGAAATGGAATATTGCTCAAAGTGACCAAGCACTACTATAGCAAAATGATTAGCTTGATCTCAGGGATTACTGTAGCATCATCACACCGGGGTGTTACAGTAGCCCCATGGGAAACCCGATGGAGACTTAAACGCACGGATGCCTTGAATCAATTCGAAGATGAGCACGGCGGAGGAAATTGCCAGGCACATGTCTAGGTAGATCCATGCGTATGGTACTAGGTCCCCGCCGCACTTTGGTATCGACGACAATGGTTTCTGCACCTTTTTTGCCAAGCCCTTGGGCTTAGATTTCTTTCCTTCCACCGGCTTGTTTGATCGAATCTGCCATGAACATGACCATGAGAGGTCGTAGCGTTGCCATAGGCATGACCATGAGAGGTCGCAGCGAAAACTCATGGTATAGCAGGCACAGGGGCGGAGGCGGCGCCGATCTGGCTAGGGCACAGTTATACGATCTTTGGGATGGCGCAACAACAATCGCCTATATTTGCTTGAACGCGAGCGCCACGCGGCCTCTCTGACGGCCATACGTAACTGCTGTTCATGGATGTTCAAATTTCAAAAAAATCCTCCAGTGTACAAACCACAAATTGCGTTTTTTAAGTATGCTTGTATTCAAATCACGAATAATACAATGTCTTTATCTGGTACAAGCACATCCTAACATAGGCAAAATGAACCAGAATAATAAAGAGCAATGTACAGTAAAACAATAAAATCTTCGGAGCTTTGTGTCATCATCCCTAAACCTTGCAAGGAGACCTGCAACACAGGAATCAACAATCAGACCCAAACAGTTCATCATCTTCAACCAAGGCATAATCATCGCCACGTTGTTCCCCCTTTCTTCACTCCGGCGACAAAAGACAAGGATACACATGTGCATCCAACACACCTGCACCGGCCTTCGTCATATGTGGCTTTGAGTACCGCTATATGTGCCCCTTTCAGATGGAAGAGAACTAATATCCGGTTCCGGTGCCGCAACCGGGCTAACCTCCCAGACAAAGCATGACATCCCTCCAGTAGCAACACAAAGAAAGAGGAAGAACAACGGTAGAAAATTATACTGACAAGGTGGAAGAAGGATCTCCATCTCTACACAACCACCACCCATCCAAGGTCCAACCCGGCTAGTGCCGGTCGACCTCCATACACCATAGCCCATGACCTCGATGAGATCGGGGGATCCCCCAACCCGCTCAGGGACTCCTAGACGAAGGCAAGAGGTCCGCCTGACCGCGAACAGAGCCTGAGGAAACTTATTCAGACGCGATGTCGCCGCAACGACCTCAACAGCGTCTCCTTCAATCATAACCCTACCGAGTACCCACCTGACCGACAAATCCAAGGTTCCCCCTTCCTCCCGTTGCCGGAGTGGCGGGAGGGCGAGGGAATCAACAACGGCACTGGTGGATCACAAAGGAACCCACTCGCCTGCTCGCCTCCTGACCGCCTGGCTAACTAACCGTTCGCATATTGTGAAAAAACATGTTCTCCAAAAATTGTGTTAAGGTGTAGCAAAATGAAAGTTTTCTGTTTGTAGACAGCGAAATGAAAGTTTAGTGGAACCGGCTCGGGAAGGCGAGGCAGCGACATGGTGACGACGCGGGGATTGTCGGCGGCGAGAAAGGGCGTTTGCTGGTGATGGTTGTGACGTGCTGGCATGTGAAGGTTCAGGTGGTTGGGGTTCATTTTTTTAGAATTGCGGCTGGGTTCAATTGGGAGATAATTGCATCTATAGTCCTCGTACTTGTTGGCGACGTCCAATTCAGTCCCGGAACTTGCGTATTGCTTCAATACGGTCCGGTACATGAAAATACGTGGTTAATACGTCTCTGAGGTTGAAACACCAGTCCTGGATCTACACGTCACATACGTATCTCGTATTTCTGTAGTGGAGGCCGCGTCCATATACGGCCCGTATGTCAGTGGGCCGAGAAATAAAATGAAAAAAAACACGCAGCGGGGATTCGAATCCACAAGCACTGCCCAAGAGGGCCACCAGGCCAAGCGCGTGATCCCGTTTAACATGGGGATGCACTATATATTATAAGCATATCACTGTCTCTTTAAAAATATACGTGAATTTTAAAATATTCATGAGTTTTAAAAAAACATTCATCGATTCACAAAATGTTCATGATTAAAAAGTAAAACGTTGTGTCTAGAAAAATTGTCTGTCCATTTTTAAAAATATTCAAAACAATGCTTGGGAATTTAAACAAAAGAGAATGCCACAATTTTAAAAAATGTTCACTGATTCAAAAATGTATTGATAGATTCAAAAATGTTCGTCACAAAAATGTGTTTCTGAATTTCAAAAGTTTTTCACGAATTTCAATAAATATTTGCCTACGCAAAAAGAAAATTTGTTGATGAGTTCCAAAAAACATGTATGCAGTTTCAAAAAATATTCACTAACTTTTAAAAAGTTCATGAATTTAGAAAGATTTCACAACTTTGAAAATATGGTGAACATTTTGGGAGCACATCTCCTCACATATATATAGGGAGTGCAACTTACAAAATTCCAAAAAAAAAGTTCACAACTTAGAAAATTTGCGCAACTTGTACAATATACTAAATATACAGGGCATGCATCTCCTCACATATCGCACACACACACTTGGTATTCATGAATTGATTGTTTTTATGTTCATCGATTCAAAAAATAATCATGCTTCAAAAGTAAAAGTTTGAGTATACAAAAAAAGTCCTTGAATTTATGAAAATATTCACGAAAATGCTTGGGATTTAGAAAAATATATTTCCCAAATTTTAAAACAATGTTCACTGATTCAAAAAATGTTGATGATTTCAAAAAATGATCATCGCAAAAAAAAATGTTTCTGCATTTCACAAGTTATTCACGAATTAAACCAAAATGTTCACCTATGCAAAAAAAAAACTTGTTGACGAGTTCAAAAAACATGTACACCATTTCAAAAAGTATTCACGAATTTGTAAAAATTTCATGAATTAGGAAAATTTTCGCAACTTTAAAAATATAGTGAACATTTTTTCATTTCGACAAAAAAAATTTAAAATGGAAAAATGTTCAGCCCAATTTTTTTAAATGTTGACCGATTTGAAAAAAATCATGAGCTAAAAAATATTCACAATTTCAAGTATTCTGTATGCAGTGGGCTCAGGGGGGGGGTACGCAATAGGTTGCACGCGCTAAATAGGAGACTGCCAAAAAAATTAACACGAACAAAAAACCAGAACACACAAAAGACAGCTGGGCCATAGCTATAAAACAAAAGAAACAGGCCCGTACAGCCCAAAAAAGGACTGTGAATACCTAATTATATTTGTTTTCACTTAAAAAAACCTAAATGAATTTTCTTATAAAAAGGACTACGTACATAGTGTGTGCATCTTCTCATACTTCGTGCGCACACACTTGGTCTGGTGGATTGCGTGCGCTTCCCCGGCCCACAGGTTGTGGGTTTGAACCACCCGCCTGCGTGCATTTTTTCTTTTATTTCTCAATATCCCGCCGACATATGGGTCCAACCTGATGAGCGGGGCCAGTCTGACGTGGCATACGTTGGAATACATAGTACATATGCAACGTGTAGAGCTAGGACTGACGTTTCAACCTCAGGGACCGTATTGATCACGTATCTTCATGTACCGAGACCGTATTGAAGCAATACGAATGAGTTGGACATCGCCAGCGAGTACGAGGACTATAGATGCAATTATCTCATTCAATTGGTTTATAGGGGAAGATGCATCTACTGGAACGACTTTTTGTGCCACAACTTTCCATGCACGTGATATATTTTTTAGAATATGGAAGCTGTTAGAAATGCTCTTGCATAGAGAGATACAGATAGGAGGTTGAGAATGAGATTACATGAGATGTGCCAAACCGTATACAATTAGCACTAACGATTAAAACTGACGGCAGAATTAGAAACGATTAAAACTGCTTTTTATGCTGCTTCAGTTAAACTTGTTACTGAATGAACTATGATCATACCCAAATGCTGGCACAATACAAATTGTTTGCCACCACCCTATGGATGAGCCACAACAAAGAAACATATGTATCCTAGGAGCTAGGACCATTCCCATAATGGCCACATATAAATAATCTTCATGATCTTTCACTCCTAGGACAAACTGGATATAACAAACCAGTAGGGAATTCATCAATGCTCGACTATGAAGGACCGAACAGTGTAATTCTTGTTAACAGTGTTCATCTTGGAATAACCCATCAGGTCTATTACAAAGTTTGATTTTATGGGCAGAAAAAGTAAACCATGTGAAATTATCTTACAGAGGAACCAAGAGGTTATCTTTCACTCTACCATTGAAGCACAAAGAGAGATGAAACAAGACATAGTTATTTCTAAGAATCCATAGTCCATCAACTACTCAGTCCTCATGCGGGAGCAAACGTATGAGGTGCCCATGACTTCTCTTTCACTCTAACTTTTTCTGGAGAAATACTATGAACTGGAAAACACCAAATATTGCTGTCACGAGGCTCACAATCTGCAAAAAAGAGTGAAACCAAGGTTTAAAATGGTGAATAGATTTCATGTTTCTCCTAATACAAAAAATATGTGTACTTCCTAATTTTAGAATCACACACACACATTTGAAATGATACAAATAAGTAAGTAAAGGGTCACTAAACTAATTCTTAGTATAACATAAAGAGTATATCATGCAGCCATTATTAGCAATGTTGTCATAAATGTTTGACTTGTGTGTATTTTGTTCAAATTCCTTGGCATGCATATAAATAACAGTTTTCACCATACATACCGTAAACAACGAACCAAAAGTATCGAGATAATAGACATAGAGAAGAAAGTAGCCAGAATCCACTACGTTCAGCAGACACATGATTAGACCATAGGCATCAACATTGATATCTGACTCCACGTCCTTGTTTCGAAAGAGCTGCAAACAAATGAAATGAAAATGATTCAGCAAAACAGATACAAGAAGCGTACAGATATAAGAAGTACAAAATCAATTTACAGTTAGAGGAAGGCCCGTACAGACACATGTGAATACAGTTTCCTAAGTAGCACTTTGGAGTACAAGGAAGGGAATGAGGACTTACGTAAAATAATTATTTTTATACTTATTTTAAACTAAGTGTACCATATTACAATTTTAATTAGTATAATTTTGTTACTTATCCACATAACAATGTTTCCAAATAATAGTTGTATTATTCGTTTTTATACAGTTGTAATTCTTTAAAATTTAAATTGTATGATGCACCAAACAATCTCTTGTTAAAAAATTCTTCAAATTAATTTTCTAATATTGCATAAACTATATATTATATACTCCTGTATTTGCATATCTATGTTGTGTTCATATATATATATATTAATATTATTGAATATCATGATATATATTTCTAAATCATATACACACTAACAAACATTTTAATAGTGGTTTTTCTAGTGTATATTAGGGCAAGAATATTCATAGAAACTTCTAGGCCATAGTTGATGTGACTTTTTAGTTGGTTTCAATAATAGAATCATCTAAGAAAAAATGTCATTGATTGTACTTTTGCGTATGATTCGACTATCTAACATGCTCATCTATATGCACTTGGTTTGATTTGCTCCAAATGAGATCTCGTGCCCCTTTCTTAAATGGTAAATTGTGCATTGGTTTAAATATTGAAATCTAATTACCATTTATTTCATTATGATAGCAAGACATCTCTCATAAAGGGAGACATCCGTATTTAAACTCAACTTTGCCTGTCGGATTGGCTTGCCTCCCCGTGGTATAAACTATTTGTATATGGTGTGAACTTGCTTTCCTGTAAATTGAGGCTCTGTTTTATGTATTTAATATTTTTAAGATGCAATGTATAATTGTATAATGTTTACTAATATAATTTGTAGTTGGGGCCTTCCCCTATTGGGGCCGGGGCGGTTGCCCCTTTTGCCCGACCTATGGCCCATCCCTGCATCCTAAGTCGCCGTCTATATTTCGTCAGCACTCAGCACACAGGTGTAGCTCAGACGATTCTAAAAAAAATGTGTAGCTCAGACGGCGCGACTGCGATAGCTTACATGCGCCAAGGTGCAAAGGCCACCGATGGTTGCGCCGTCGACCAGCTACCAAAGTACGAATAGCACTGCATGTCTCGTGGCGTTGGCTTACCGGTACCGAACGTCAGATGCGGAGATGCAGCAAAGAGACGCCCGTGATGACACGACGTTCCAGTGTGCAGCATCATGCAGGGTCGGCCGCACCGGTCGAGAAGCGTCGTTACGCCATCTTGCGCGAGGCGCCCCAGAGCACGTGCGCCTACCATCGTAACCTATGTAGACCTTGGGCACGACGCTGGGGCGCCTCGACCTCAGGCATCGGCGTACTGCACGGGCTCGACATGCACTGGAGCCAATGCTGCACCCATGTGTGTCACTATCACCACCATCGGCACCCGTAGGTCAGGGCCACCGTACCCAATGGACGTGGGATGTCCTATATCAGCCGCACACTGCCAACAAACATCCTACGCTTGACGCCGGCGTGAGCACGTCACGCCGTTGACCTTCACTGCGGCCGTGAACGAGAGTCGCAGACCGTGCGCTGAAATCGGCCGACCCATAGTTCCTTCAGAGAGTCAGTAGATCCCCTCTCTGGTCCGTCCTAGCACTACTGCAGTGATGCCTAGTAGTGGCAGGCGAAAAAAGACAATCAGTGGCCGACGAGGCTTTTAGGAATAACCGCCACTAGTAATATGTCATATGCAGCAGGCATGCCGTCCGCCACTAGCAACCATTCCATCAGTGACGGGCAATTTATAGCGTCCATCGCTGAAATTTTAGGCATGGAAATTAAAAGTTTCGCAGCCATGGCAAATTTTTGGCCGCCATGGCTGCATATCATAAAGAGGTAAATACATCATGGTGCTTGAACTTACTATAAATGTGCACTTTGGTGCATGAACTTGCAAAATACAGTGAACTGATTCTGTAACTTGGCATGAACGTGCATATACGATTCAAATCTCGTTTTCTATATGCCCATGACGCTGACAAGGCACTCCAGGATGTAGGGGACAAGGCGTGTGGCCTGGGTTTTTTGCGAAAACCCCCCTAGAATAATTCTTTTCTTACAAAAAGGCCCTTAGAGAGAAACTGACAAAATTGATAAAAGTTTATTAATCTATAAATAATAAAAACTGGTCCAGCGTTTGAACCACACACTCAGGTGTACACTTTATAAACATAAAGCTGAACAGCATTTTTTTATTCCAGCAATACAGTGCCATTGCTTTGAACATGCAACCAGGGGCTATATATATCGGCCGCACATACCACTATAATCGACGACATCGAATGGTAAAACGACAAATTTAGATTTACAACATAACCAACCCGTTTAGCTAAAATGTACCACAATGTGGACCAGTTTTCAAATGGTTTGTTCTTTTTAATTTCATTTAAAAAATATGTAAATTATTATCACATTACAAACAATATACATATATTTAAAACAAACTAGGTTAAAAAGTTCATATAATTTCATAAAATACCTACGGACGCGGATATTTGGGACATGGTGCCACGCGAGGATGTAATCTGGGCAGTCCACGCATGCTATGTGATTAACACTTTATATAGCGGTTAAATGAATACGCCAACGCTACGCTAGGTTAATTCAGCAAATACGGGTATATGAGCTGATGGTTGGGC
This sequence comes from Triticum urartu, assembly GCF_056163025.1. NCBI lineage: Eukaryota > Viridiplantae > Streptophyta > Magnoliopsida > Poales > Poaceae > Triticum > Triticum urartu. The sequence continues at coordinate 620,134,973 of NC_141875.1, forward strand.
ATCTTAATTTAAGTTGGATATGTACTTGAGAGATCAATGTGAGGTGATGCGCATCTTTAATGGCCCAGTGGTTTTCCAGCACACCTTGAATGTTGGTAATTAAACCGCATAGGGTTAATGACTCGTTTCTTCTTCTTTGGTCAACCATTGTTCATAGTACTTTTTTTAAGTTGTTCATAGTACTTCTTCTTGCAAGAGATCCTGCGGGAAAAGTGTTGTTAAATTTCTTCCATCGTCCATTTCATATGCCACTGTAGGGCGAACGGAAACAAAATACTTTTCCTTACTCTTGATAACTTTTTTCCGGGATTGTGATAGTGCCTCCCCTAGTGGAGACGGTAAGGTTAGACATATATATGATGTTTTATTTTTTCAAATGTCATATAGATGATGTTAGGGGTCTAAGACAATTTAGTTACTAGTCTTTCTTGAAATAAAAAATGTTAACACAAATATCTATATATGTCGTGCTTTAAAAACTGGATTGCAAGAAACTAGTATTACATTTAGGAGCAGCTGCGTTGTGGTCTTCATTACTACTAAAGGAACATGATAAGGATGCAAAAAATACTAGCAAATTAACATGAACGTGAGTACATCTGCTAGGGTGGATTTTGATAATGAGCCATAATCAACATCATTATGGTGGGATCAATGGCAAACAGGATGTGGGTCAGATATCATCATTGTTGCCGAAAGGCCAGCATATGTCTGGTCTCTGACATAGTTTTGGATTATTTTCACAACTGCCACTCCTACCCATCTCCTCCTCTTGCCTGGGGAGGATATCCTATGCTCCCACACATTAGGTGTTCCCATGATACAATTTTTCAAAAAAAACATATTTAGATGTTTCAAAAAATTCTGAAAATAATTATGAGTGTTCATAAGACATATGTCGACAACCTGTTAAAAGTTAGAGTCAAAAATTCAAAATACACATGGGGAAACAAAAAGGACAAATCCGAATGTAAATAGTTTCATTCTGGCTTTTGTCTTTTTGTGGCACTATTCATACTAGATTTGTCTTTTTTGTTTCTCAATGTCTGTTCCGAATTTTGATTCGCCCTTTTTACAGGTTGTAGACACATGCCATTTGAACACTCACAATTTTTTTCGGAATTTTGTGAAAGGTTTAAATACGATTTTTGAAAAATGGGTGCATGGTAGCATTTAATGTGTGATAGCATCTAATATTTTTCCCTATCGCCTAAAGCTGGTAGCACATAAATGGAGAGTAACTCAATGCGTGTTGCAGGTACCCATTCCGACTGACAAAACTAAATGCGCTCAGAGCGAAAAAGAAAATTATACTACCTGGATACGGTCAAGAGATATTAGTATAAACGCTTTGTGTATTAAAACTGCACGAATCACGTGAGAGCTGATGGACAAAATTACATCCTCACGTGGCACCATGTCCACTCATGATTTATCGAATACCTATGCAGTAATTTAACAAAAATACACGTAATAAAATTACGAATTAAGAATATAATTTATAATTTGGAAAAATGTTTGCATTTTAATAAAATATTAAAATAGTTTTAGAAACATTCATATATTTAAATAAAATCTCATATAATTTTAAAATTTCACATTCTTAATAAACTATTTATGTAGTATATCAATGTGTTCATGCTTTACCAAAAAAAAGTGTTGTTTTAAAAAGTTTATATAGTACTATATATAAGTTTGTGTGTTTAAAAAAATTACAAGCCTAGTTCGCCATTAGACTGCGGATCCTCACGTGAATAATACTTGAATCTTATAAACATTTTAATCATTCATAAATATTTTCAATTTCATGAATATGTTTTAAAATAACACGTGAATTATCTTTAAAATGACATGTAGATTTTTGCATTGTTTTGAAATTATGTTTGTTATACAATCATAAAGAGTACTTGTACTTTTGATACAGGACAGCTCATTGGTTGGAGTGGCATCTGTGCCTGGTCTACAAGCTTTTATCTGATGTCCGGGTCACAAATCTGGTGTTGTTTTTGCTGGATTATTAAATTCTCTTTATTTGTTTTGTTCAGCCAAATGTTTATAAAGGTTATGAATCATTAAATATCAGCAAATGTGAAGTTGTCGAGTGGCTAGCCGCATGCACTCGACCGGTACATCGCTGGTTGATCCAGCACACTAGTTTTAATTTTTATCTTATAGTTATACTCCCAGTTTTTATTTTATAATTTATCAGTTTCTCCCTGAGGGCCTTATTGTAAGAAAATAATTCTGGCGGTTTTCCACACAAAAAACAGGGCACACACCCTTGTCACTGATAGCGGGCCCCATGGCATGCTGGTGCGCCTCGTCAGCTTCGTAGACGTATACAAATGCCATTTGAACCACATATGCACGTCCATGCCAAGTTATGGAACCAATTCAATGTATTTTGCAAGTTTAGGCATTAAAGTGCATATCCATGGCAAGTTCAAGCACCACTGGTATATTTACCTCTATCATAAATTGCAATATGCTGCAACAATACATTGATTATGATAATAAATTACAACACATTATAGCATAAATTTACCACTAGCTAATTGCTATCAATCATGACTAAAATTCCACCAACTACTTGTTATCATCCTATCTAGCTAGCTAGCCAGCACATAGTAGCCAAAACAGGATCGACGGTACATACATCCACTAATTAATTAGTATTGATCATGACAAGTACTAGCACCTACTCCTCTCTTTTAGGAATAATGTAAAGAATAGGAAAACACTTGCATCTCCATGGTGTAGGCTAGAGATCCACCTACCTCCAATTTCATATATGCATTCATTCAGTATTCGCCTCTATCCATCAACTTGGAGGCGCCCAACTGGTAGGGTTGAAATCGAGTGCCTTTGAAAATGGTTTTCTCATGGCAAATAATTATCATCTCACGTTGGACATCCATCACCACAGGCACAACACATTTTGGGAGATTTTGTTCAAGAACGTAATAGTAACATAGTAAACAATGTAGTTTATTTAAGAGAATATATGAAAAAGATAGAATAGTGGAACACAATAGTACAAAAATCTTACCATGCATTTTCTATAAATGTTGATATTGGTCAAGGTGTGGACTAGTGGCACGTATCATGTATCTTTTGTACCAGCTCCGCAAGCTCCCTTAAGAGAATGAACATCATTAAAAAAGATACAAGGTAATTCTTCTCCTCCCAAGTAAGATCTGAGCCAGTAGTGTAAGGTGTCGTTTACTATATCCTGTGTTTTTCTTGGACATAGAAAATAAGTTGTCAATTTTAAATAAGCAAGTTAAGTTAGGGGTGAATTACAACTATTTTTAAATAAGCAAGACATATTATTTAACAAATTTGTCAAGAAACTCACATGGAGGAAGAATTGAAATCATGTCCAGATCCATCCAAATGTCTTGATCAAAATGAGCGTCAAAGCCGGAGTCATCATCCATGTTGTAGGACTCAGTCCTAGTCTATCAGGTCATCATCGGCCTCCTCCTTGTCGCATGCGGCCTTTAGCAACGCCTCATTCAAGGCATAGAGCTGCGGATCCTCCCTGAGATAATGCTCCACCAAAGAATCACTACTTTGTTGTTGTCGGCCCTGATTAGTGCCTCGGCCTTGAGGTGCTACTTCTCCTCGGCGTTGGAGCCTACCCTCATGTTGGGAGGCACTAACCGACTCACGCGCCAGACATTGTTGGGAAAGTTGAGCTGGGTCCTTCGCCCTGGTACACCAGCGCCATGACATCATAATCGCATGCCGCCTCCTCGGCGATGTTGAACGTGCCGAACCATTGCTTCTTGCCCCATGTTGGGGTTTTGGATCTGGGCCCCCCACTTGCCCCAATGCCTCTGGAAAACACCACGATACCTTCCATTGTACGCTATTTCCATGAAAAATAGTTCCCTAAAACATGCACACACACACACACACACACACACATATATGCAATTTGTTTTGGCATGACCTCTGCTTAATAAAGGACATATTAAGTGCCAGAAATTTGACGAAATAGAATTTAATCAACGTTTCGCCAAAACATTAGCACTTAGTATGAATCCATGTAAAAAATTGAACACATGTACTACAACACAATATGAATCACATGCTAAATGAAGTTCAAATGAACATAACAGTGTGAGATCTTAAACATGCAACTATATAAATAAAAAAGTACAAATTTTGTTGGCATGACCTTTGCTTAATATTGGACATATTAAGTGCCAAAAATTTGATGAGAAGAAACATTGGCACTTAGTATATGATTCTTGAAAAACAATTGAAGTCAAGTGCATGTTCGTTCTAAAATTAGTACATCATTCTAAAATTCTAAAATTCTAAAATTAAGAAGTCATATTCCTACACTACTGAATCATTCTAAAATTACAATAATCTATAAGCATTGATATCTGATTCTTATCTTCAAGCATCATTTGAAATGTATAACACTTACTTTCTTCAAAATTGTAGAGTACATAACTAAAAAGCACACCTATAATGATAGCAATCCTAATGCCTCTCTCTAAGCCGAATCTACTGAATCATTCTGGTGGAGCAAATTCCAAAATTCTAAAAGCAACAAGTCAAATAACTAAGCAAATTAACCTTACAACAACTAACCATAGCCCTAAACCTAGCTACTGCAACGACGAACGGGGCAGGAAGCATACCCTGGGCGGCGGTGGCGGCAGAAGTGACGGTGTGGACGACATGCACGGCGGAAGGCATGGACGATGACGCCTCCGATGGCCGACACGGCTCCTGGCGCTGAATTTCTTGGGCGGAGAGTGGGCGAGAGCGAGTGACGTGAGGAGGAAAATGGGGAATTGGATAAGGATCGAGTGGATGAAGCGGTATATATGGCTTTTCAAGTGGCGGGTGTAGCGCAGCGCTCGCCACTTCAAGATTAAGTATGAGTGGTGGGCAAATACATGTGCCCAACACTGCAATGTTTTTCTAATTTTATGTCATGGTTATATTGACCGTTGTAGGGTCATATTTCAACGTCAAACTTTTCCAATGATTAATACACACGACTGTGAGTCAAATGCTTAAATTTGGCCACTTTTTAAGTTGGTTTGCTATTTCAAAACATTAACGGAATTTTCGGCCATTAAAAGTAAAAAATGTAGCTTCATTTTAATACTTTGGAATTTTTTAATATTATTAATACACACCACACAAATCCCTAGGACCAAATTTGGCCGCCTTTTGAGTTGGTATGCTATTTCCGATGTATCAGTTGGTTTTCCGGCCATCTAAAAAGCAAAAAATGCTCTTCGGTAGGAAATGGTGAGAAAACGAGCTCCAAAAGGGATTAAATTTGAAATGGTGTCTTCGTTGCACCCTTGTAGGGTGTGGTTAAAAAGTGAGAGCGTTACAGTACAAATTTGATGCACCTCACATACAAACCAGACACTCTCAAACAAAGTGTAAGGGTTTCGGACGTAAACCGCCGCTTTTCACTCAACTCCATTATAAAATCGTTTGGACTTTAAAATTTTTATATGGTTAATACACAACATACGAAGCCACATGACCAAATTTGGCCACTTTTTGAGTCGGTATGCTATTTTTGATGCATTAGCTGATTTTTCTATCACTTAAAAACAAAATTCGCTCTTTGCTAGGAAATAGCATGCAAGCGAGCTCCGAAAGGATTAAACTTGGCAGGGTGTCTTCATTGCATCCTTGTAGGGTGTGGTAGAAAATTAAGAGTGTTGCGATAAAAATTTGATGCACCTCATGAACAAAACCAGACACTCTCAAGAAAGTGTAGGGGTTTCGTACGTAAACCATTGCTTTTCTCACTCAACTCCATTTTTAAAAATCTTTTAGACTTCAATTTTTTTGTATGATTAATACACAACATACAAAGCCCCAGGACCAAATTTGAGAGTATTCTAGGTTCAGTAAATATGATTTCTTGATGATTTGTTGGACATAAGATATTTATTGCGGGTGACCCCGACTGCCCACCACAGCCAACTTTTTAAAATTTAAAATATTTGAGTGCGGGTTGCCGAAATAATGTTGTGGTGGGCATATGTTTCGCCCGCCACTGGTGAAAGACACATCATTGGGGGGCGCTAAGTAAATGCCCGCCAATGCTTCTTTTAGCCCAGGAGAAAATTTAGAAAAGATTATGAATGGTGGGTCTTATATTTTGCCCGTCACTAATTTGAGCCTATCTATAAGCCTTTTCCCAGTAATGCGTTGTACTCTCTATTCGACACTGACCATCGCCGACGGGCGACGACCTCGCTGACAAAGACAAAGGGTTATTGTGCTCAACGGCCCCGTGAACTAGAGCGGTGAAGGTCGTGCCTATCTCCTCGATCCCCTCGCTAGGAATGCGATTCTTCCTAGGGGTTCGCTTGATCCATGCAAAGCTAGATAAGTACATGGGCATACAAATACACCCATTATTATTTAAAAAAATGAGTATATAGATACATCGTTAAAACATATGGTTTAATAAATATATAGTTAAATTTGTACATTAATCCCTCAAATATATGCTTAAATTTCTACATGTGTGCTCCAAAAAACGAGTATATGTGTACTCCGGAATTTTCCACAGATATGTTTTCCTAATAGTATAGTACAACCACACTATTACTATTTTTTTAAACCATATGTTTTAGAGATATCTAACATAAATATGTATGTACTGCATAATTTACACAACTATCAAAAAATTAAAAAAATGTTACACAGTAGAAAGTGAATTAAGTGCAACACATGAGTATTTTTCAACGATATACATTACAAATATATGATACAGCTAATATTTAACTTTATTCTTTTGTTAAGAGTACCAAATAAGTAATGAAAAATTATACACCTTAACACAGTAGTATAGTAAGTACAAAATTTTAGTATAAAATATGTATATCAACAGGAGTTGCGCAATAGACGAAAATGAAATTGGTGGCTTAAAAAAATTATAGATCTGCACACCTAAATTCCAAAGGCAGTCTCCGCCACTAGGCTCGATCCTCTCGCCCCGGTGCCAATTTTCTCGCGCCTGTGTTACTGGCGCCGGCCCCCGCGGGTAAGGGCCACCGCACGACCTCTACACTCGCACCGCACGGCCTCTACACTCGCACCGGTGTCAATCTTCACACCAACGACCTTTAGGCCACCGACGACAAGCAAATTGCTTCGTCCAGCTTCACCGCACCCATGAAAGTGAGCCATGCACTATCGCGCAGCAAACCTCTCCCGAAGTCAACCACCCAAACTAACCTTGACATCGATGCCTTGTTCTATCGGCGTCAGGAGCAGTGCACTCCTAACCCTCTCCCGGTCCCGACATCAACCAGAGGACACCATCCAGGCGACCCTCAACGCCGACGCCCAGTCTACCAGCGTCCATGAATCGGAGCCGCGCCCTCAGATCTACGGGCGCCCTTGTTGTGGGGAATAGAAGAAGTGTACCTCACCTGCGATGGAGTTGCTGGCTGCAGCTCGTCGGTGCCGTCCGCTCGTCCACGAGGAGGGGGTTTGGCAGGGAGGTCTTTTGCGAGAGGCTTTGGTGTGTCTCGTGTGCACCTAGCAATTAAACACTTTGTCAGAAGCACTTTCACCATAACCGCCTCCGCCAGCTCAACTAAACTCACCTGCTCATCTCAGATACATCTTTTACGCCAACTTTTCCTAGGGTAGTTTCTTTGTTTTAAGTTTTTACCCACTTCCTATGCATAGGGATTTTGTGAGCAAACAATTTATGGGAAGAATAATCAACTAGCATATGAATGCAAAACAAGCATAACTTTAAAACTTTAAGCACATAGAGAGGAAACATGATATTATTGCAATTCCTACAAGCATACGTTCCTCCCTCATAATAATTTTCAGTAGCATTATGAATGAATTCAACAATATAACCATCACATAAAACATTATTCTCATGATGCACAAGCATATAAATTTTACTACTCTCCACATAAGCAAAATTCTTCTCATTCGGAATAGTGGGAGCAAACTCAACAAAATAACTATCATGTGAGGCATAATCCAATTGAAAATTAAAATCAAGATGAAAAGTTTCATGGTTATAATTATTCTTTATAGCATACATGTCATCACAATAATCATCATAGATAGCAACTTTATTCTCATAATTAATTGGAACCTCTTCCGAAATAGTGGATTCATCACTAAATAAAGTCATGAACTCTCCAAATCCACTTTCATAATTATCACAATAATATTCAACATCCTCCAAAATAGTGGGATCATTACTTCCTAAACTTGACACTTTTCCAAACCCACTTTCATCAATATAATCATCATAAATAGGAGGCATGCTTTCATCATAATAAATATTCTCATCAAAACTTGGGGGCCTAAACATATCATCTTCATCAAACATAGCATCCCCAAACTTGTGGCTTTGCATATCATTAGCATCATGGGTATTCAAATAATTCATACTAACAACATTGCAATCATGCTCATCATTCACATATTTTATGCCAAGCACTCTATGTAATTCTTATTCTAGTACTTGAGCACAATTTTCCTTCCCATCATACTCACGAAAGATATTAAAAATATGAAGCATATGAGGTACCCTTAATTCCTTTTTTTGTAATTTTCTTTTATAAACTAAACTAGTGATAAAACAAGAAACAAAAAGATTCGATTGCAAGATCTAAAGATATACCTTCAAACACTCACCTCCCCGGCAACAGCGCCAGAAACTGCTTGATGTCTACTACGCAACCTTCTTCTTGTAGACGTTGTTGGGCCTCCAAGTGCAAAGGTTTGTAGGACAGTAGCAAATTTCCCTCAAGTGGATGACCTAAGGTTTATCAATCCGTGGGTGGCGTAGGTTGAAGATGGTCTCTCTCAAACAACCCTGCAACCAAATAACAAAGAGTCTCTTGTGTCCCCAACACACCCAATACAATGGTAAATTGTATAGGTGCACTAGTTCGGCGAAGGGATGGTGATACAAGTGTAATATGGATGGTAGATATAGGTTTTTGTAATCTGAAATATAAAAAAGCAAGGTAACTAATGATAAAAGTGAGCACAAACGGTATTGCAATGCTAGGAAACAAGGCCTAGGGTTCATACTTTCACTAGTGCAAGTTCTCTCAACAATAATAACATAATTGGATAATATAACTATCCCTCAACATGCAACAAAGAGTCACTGCAAAGTCACTAATAGTGGAGAACAAATAAAGAGATTATGGTAGGGTACGAAACCACCTCAAAGCTATTCTTTCTAATCGATTTATTCAAGAGTTCGTACTAGAATAACACCTTAAGACACAAATCAACCAAAACCCTAATGTCACCTAGATACTCCAATGTCACCTCGAGTATCCATGGGTATGATTATACGATATGCATCACACAATCTCAGATTCATCTATTCAAACCAACATAGGGATTTAAGTCTAACTCATTTGTATATTCCAACGATGGGGTTCCTCAAATGCCCTAGGTCTTCGTGAGCAAGCAAGTTGTATGCACACCCACTTAGTTTCTTTTGTTGAGCTTTCATACATTTATAGCTCTAGTGCATCCGTTGCATGGCAATACCTACTCCTCGCATTGACATCAATTGATGGGCATCTCCCTAGCCCGTTGATTAGCGGCGTCAATGTGAGACTTTCTCCTTTTTTGTCTTCTCCACACAACCCCCATCATTATACTCTATTCCACCCATAGTGCTATGTCCATGGCTCACGCTCATGTATTGCGTGAAAGTTGAAAAAAGTTTGAGATTACTAAAGTATGAAATAATTGCTTGGCTTGTCATCGGGGTTGTGCATGATGAGAGCATTCTTGTGTGACGAAAATGGAGCATGACCAAACTATATGATTTTGTAGGGATGAACTTTCTTTGGCCATGTTATTTTGAGAAGACTTGATTGCTTAGTTAGTATGCTTGAAGTATTATTATTTTTATGTCAATATTAAACTTTTGCCTTGAATCTTATGGATCTGAATATTCATTCCACAATAAAGAAGATTACATTGATAAATATTTTAGGTAGCATTCCACATCAAAAAATTTGTTTTTATCATTTACCTACTCGAGGACGAGCAGGAATTAAGCTTGAGGATGCTTGATATGTCTCCAACGTATCTATAATTTTTTATTGTTCCATGCTATTATATTATCCATCTAGGATGTTTTATATGCATTTATATGCTATTTTATAAGATTTTTGGGACTAACCTATTAACCTAGGGCCCAGTGCCAGTTTCTATTTTTTTCCTTGTTTTTGAGTCTCATAGAAAAGGAAAACCAAACGGAGTCCAATTGACCTGAAAATTGACGGAGATTATTTTCGGACCACAAGAAGCCCACGGAGTATCGGAGATGGGCCAAAAGAGTCCCGAGGCACCCACGAGGGTGGGGGGCGCGCCCCCCTACCTTGTGGTCGCCTCGGAGACCCCCCTGATTTGTTCCCGACACCAACACCTCCTATATATATATATCAAAACTTCCAGAACATAACCTAGATCGGGAGTTCTGCCACCACAAGCCATTGTAGCCACCAAAAACCAACCGGGACCCTGTTCGGGCACCCTGCCGGAGGGGGGGAACCCTCACCGGTGGCCATCTTCATCATCCCGGCGCTCTCCATGATGAGGAGGGAGTAGTTCACCCTCGGGGCTGAGGGTATGTACCAGTAGCTATGTTCTCGTGTTCTTGATATGGAACGATCTTGATGTATCGCCAGCTTTGCTATTATAGTTGGATCTTATGATGTTTCTCACCCTCCACTCTCTTGTAATGGATTGAGTTTTCCCTTTAAAGTTATCTTATCGGATTGAGTCTTTAAGGATTTCAGAACACTTGATGTATGTCTTGCATGTGCTTATCTGTGGTGATAATGGGATATCACGTGATCTACTTGATGTATGTTTTGGTGATCAACTTGTGGGTTCCGTAACCTCGTGAACTTATGCATAGGGGTTGGCACATGTTTTCGTCCTGACTCTCCGGTAGAAACTTTGGGGGACTTTTTGAAGTACTTCATGTTGGTTGAATAGATGAATCTGAGATTGTGTGATACATATCGTATAATCATACCCATGGATACATGAGGTGACATTGGAGTATCTAGCTGACATTAGGGTTTTGGTTTATTTGTGTCTTAAGGTGTTATTTGCTACCTCTTGAGCACCGCGTTGGTTTTCCCTTGAAGAGGAAAGGGTGATGCAGTAAAGCAGCGTAACTATTTCCCTCAGTTTTTGAGAACCAATGTATCAATCCAGTAGGAGGCCACAGGGTGGTTTCATACCCTACCATAATCTCTCCGTTTGTTCTCCGCTATTAGTGACTTTGGAGTGACTCTTTGTTGCATGTTGAGGGATAGTTATATGATCCAACTATGTTATTATTGTTGAGAGAACTTGCACTAGTGAAAGTATGAACCCTAGGCCTTGTTTCCTAGCATTGCAATACCGTTTACGCTCACTTTTACCACTTGCTACCTTGCTGTTTTAATATTTTCAGATTACAAAAACCTATATCTACCATCCACATTGCACTTGTATCACCATCTCTTTGCCGAACTAGTGCACCTATACAATTTACCATTGTATTGGGTGTGTTGGGGACACAAGAGACTCTTTGTTATTTGGCTGCAGGGTTGCTTGAGAGAGACCATCTTCATCCTACGCCTCCCACGGATTGATAAACCTTAGGTCATCCACTTGAGGGAAATTTGCTACTGTCCTACAAACCTCTACACTTGGAGGCCCAACAACGTCTACAAGAAGAAGGTTGTGTAGTAGACATCAAGAAGTTTCTGGCGCCGTTGCCAGGGAGGTTAGTGCTTGAAGGTATATCTTTAGATCTTGCAATCGAATCTTTTTGTTTCTTGTTTTATCAGTAGTTTAGTTTATAAAAGAAAATTATAAAAAAAATGGAATTGAGTTTACCTCTTACGCTTCATCTTTTTAATATCTTTCGTGAGTATGATGGGAAGGAAAATTGCTCTCAAGTACTAGAAGAAGAATTACATAGAATGCTTGGCATAAAATATGTGAATGATGAGCATGACTGCAATGTTGTTAGTATGAATTCTTTGAAAATCCATGATGCTAATGATATGCAAAGCCACAAACTTGGGGAAGCTATGTTTGATAAAGATGATATTTTTGTCCCCCAAGATTTGATGAGTAAATTTACTATGATGAAAGCATGCCTCCTGTCGGTGTCAAAACCGGCGGATCTCGGGTAGGGGGTCCCGAACTATGCGTCTAGGCGGATGGTAACAGGAAACAAGGGACACGAAGTTTTACCCAGGTTCGGGCCCTCTTGATGGAGGTAAAACCCTACGTCCTGCTTGATTAATATTGATGATATGGGTAGTACAAGAGTAGATCTACCACGAGATCAAGGAGGCTAAACCCTAGAAGCTAGCCTATGGTATGATTGTTATCTGTCATCCTACGGACTAAACCCTCCGGTTTATATAGACACCGGAGAGGGTTAGGGTTACACAGAGTCGGTTACAATGGTAGGAGATCTAAATATCCGCATCGCCAAGCTTGCCTTCAACGCCAAGGAAAGTCCCTTCCGTACACGGGGCGAAGTCTTCAATCTTGTATCTTCATAGTCCAGGAGTCCGGCTGAAGGTATAGTCCGGCCATCCGCACACCCCCTAATCCAGGACTCCCTCAATAGCCCCTGAACCAGGCTTCAATGACGACGAGTCCGGCGCGCAGATTGTCTTCGGCATTGCAAGGCGGGTTCCTCCTCCAAGTACTTCATAGAAGATTTTTAACACTAAGGGTAGTGTCCGGCTCTGCAAAATAAGTTTCCACATATTGCCATAGAGAGAATAATATTTACACAAATCTAATCTGCTGACGTATTCCGTAGTGTGACATCACACCACGGCCAAGCCTTTATTCGAATCGTTTTTTACTTCCCCACCTCAGCGCATTTTGTGAGGCGGTTTCCTTGGCACGTCTTGTCAAAGCAGAGATTGTGTACCCTTTATTTACGGGATTCTCATCAATACGGACGTTGGTAACCCAATCGTGCCCGTTAGCATGTTTTCTCGATTAAAGGCGAGTCCCAAACGGTTACGGGGAGGGCTCTTGGTATTCAACCTCTTATAAAGAGACTAAGGCCTTACTCCTTTCTTTCAATCTCAAACGAGTTCGCCCGTCGCCTCGAGTTCCAACACCCTAGGCTCCAGATTTCAGGCGCTTCGGACCTTCGACAATGTCCGGTTCCGACCTTCAAGGCCGATGTGACGGAGGAGGACGTGCTAAAGTTGAGAGAGGCCAAGTTCTTGACCGGTGAAATTTTGCATAGGCTGCCTGCTCAAGGGCAGGCTATTCCCAGTCCCCAGCCCGGTGAGAGTGTGGTGTTCGTGTCTCACTTCCTTCGGGGGTTAGGCTTCCCAATGGATCCCTTCGTGAGGGGGCTGATGTTCTATTATGGGCTGGAATTTCACGACTTAGCTCCGGAGTCCATCCTCCATGTTTCCTCATTCATCGTCGTGTGTGAAGCATTCCTCCGTGTTACTCCTCACTTCGGACTATGGCTCAAGACCTTTAAAGTAGAGCCGAAGATGATCGAGGGACGGCACGCAGAGTGCGGAGGCGCTATTATAAGCAAGAATGTTGATGCTCCATGGCCCGAGGGCTCTTTTCAAGAGGAGCTCGGCTTATGGCAACGAGAGTGGTTCTATATCACCGCTCCCAGGGGCACCAAGTGGGTGGCGCCGCCTGCCTTTCGCTCGGGTCCTCCAAAGCAGCTAGGGTCGTGGGTCAATAAAGTCCTAGACTGGGGGCCATCCCAGGACGTGCCTTTGCTGCAGGGCCGCATCAGGGATCTCTTAGAAAGAGACCTCAGCCTGGTCAAAGTGACGCAAGTCATGCTGATCCACCGAACCCTACCCGGCAAACGTCGCTCCCTTCGTCTATGGGAGTTTAATACGGAGGGACCACGAGCTCTCCAGCATTTTATGGGCGCAACGCCCGCAGAGATGTATAAACTGTTCTTCGGATCACAAGCAATGTGTCCGGATTTGACCGAGGACGCAGGTCTGAGCTGCAATCGCCCGGATACTCAAGTAAGTAGCCTTGTGCCCGGACTCGCTATCCGTATATTTGTCATAAACTTGCCCCTAAAAGAGCTGTCCTTTTAAACAGGAGTGGATAGTGAAAGCAAAGCTGATCAGGTGTCCAGCTCCCCTCCCCGAGACCAGGCCGGATCTCGTGCTAGTTAGGATGTTGAAGATTGTGCCTTTGGAGGAAAGCAAGGGAGGGGACAACGAAACTATGGCCTCCTCGAAGGAGGCTGTTCGGAGGGGAGGAACCGAAAATTCCTCTCCTCAGGGGAAGAAGAGGACCGCCTCTGAAGACCTGGAGACCATGGCATCAAAGCGGGGGAAAAATCCTCGTCAGAGGGTCCTACGCCGGGGGGTACCTCGGCCGAATTATGCCCTCAAGGGGATCAGCCCTCCAGCGAGCCGTAAGTAGAGAAAGATTTTCTTTTCGAGAGATGAGAGAAATCCTTGTTTCATATCTGAGAAGATTAATCAAAATTTTACCCTATAGCTCGGACCTCAGCCCTTCTCAGCAGAGCTTGTCTTCAGGGGACCTTCTTCCGGAGATGATGGAGAGCGGAACGCCCCCCCTGCCATACCGCCTAGCGAGGCGGGCGACCCTGAGGTGTCGTCGCAGAGGGTTTCTCCGAATCCGGTAGGGGCGGAAGGTAGCCATATGGCCCCCCAAGGTTCTCCGCGTCCGGCCTTCGACAGAGGCCATAGGACGAGTCCGGCACCGTCCGGTGCATGGTCGGAGGAGCTGAAGAATCTGCTAGGGCGAGCCTCTATCTCAGGGGAGCACCGTGCATTGATGGGTACGATGATTGAAAGGATTTCATCCGCGGAAAGCAGATTGCACGAGGCCGTCAGAAGTTTACTGACAGGTTTTGAGGTACGTGAAATAATGTACACTTTTTGACAGTTGCGCATAAATAAGATGCACCTTGTGTAGATAGTATCCCCTGAGACTCTGTGCGTTGTCAAAAGTGACGGCGCGCAGAGGATCATAATCCCAGGTCTAAAATGTCGCCTTTGTATGTAGGTGGCGAAGTGTCCGGAATCCAGCCGGACTGATGAATTTGCCGAGCTAAAGTGGCAACTTGATGTGGCAGATGCCGACATCGCGCTTGTCAACAAGCGGCTTGACGAGGCACAAGGTATGTAATTCCTCGGGCGGCACCTGGTAAGAGGAGCTTTATGCCAGTATCTTACAATGTGTGTGCTTGATGCAAATGATGCGGCCGCCGTGGAGAGTCTTCGGGTGGAACTTGCCCGAGCCAAGGAACAAGCCAGAAAAAGTGATGCGGCTGCCGAGAAGGCCCTTGAAGAGCTAAGAGCCGAATAGGATGCTCACTGCCGAAGCAAGAAAGAGATGGCCGTGAAGCTAAAGAGCGCTGCTGACCGTTGCAAGCTTCTTGAAAAAGAAGACCGGGCGGGACATACGGACTTGGAGAAGGCCGTTGCCGATGCCAAGGATGCTCGCTCTGCGATGAGAGCTGCGAAGGAGGAGCCGCGTCAGGCTGGAGAGATCGCAGCTGGAAAGCCCTTTATGTTGCGGAGGAAGTTTTGTGATCCTAAGCATGCTCTGTTAGACCAGTTGTGGAGTACGGCGGACACCTATTTGGATTTGGCAGCGAGAGCTGCTGATGCGACCGAACACTTTCGAGATCAAGAAGATCCCGAAGTGGAAAAGCTTTTCTGGTCGCAGTTCCACAATCCAGAGCGTCCACTGTCAGTGGCCGATCGTCTAGCCGAATGGGCCGAACTGAATAGGTTGTCCGGACTCGCCATGAAGTGCGTCATGAGTCACCTGTGGCCGGAGAGATTGGAGTCAAAGAGTTATTTCAGCTTGGTGCAGCAGTTCCTTGGTGCGGTGCCGCATATTAATGCAATTAAGAGGTCAACATGCATAGAGGGTGCGCGGATGGCTCTTGCCCGTGTCAAGACATACTGGGCGGAAATGGAGACCACTGCTGTTGCATCCCGAGATTCGGACAGAAGCCGAGCACCTACCGAGCACTATTTTCAGGAAGTTCTGCAAGGCGCTCGTGTAATAGAGACGCAGTGCTCGAAGGATGCTATGCTCGAATAGCATATGCGATTGTAAAATGATATTTTGATAAATTGTAGGAACTTTTTATACTTGTGCCTGCAAGTATTGTAACACCTCTTGTGCGGCCGTTTAAAATATATAAAATCTGAAAGATGGCACTTGTCGGCTTCAGCCCCCACGCAAATAATGCGGGGGTGTTCGCAGAAGGCGCATTTTCACACTTGATCCAACGTCTTGGTCCTACAAAGGAGGTGATAGCGCAGCGAACTAGGCAATCGGACTATAATGCTTTATCACTTTCACTTAGCCATAGGAGCTTGACAGTGAGGCTACTTAGATAGCCCCTGGTGGCGGCTGCGCTCGCCCGAATTCGGGGCGCGTATGTGCCTGGCCGGGAAACAGCCCTTCGTTAATGCGGAGGAATCCTATAGATTCTGGTGAGTCATCGAGTGGTTGACCAGTCTCACGCTATATCATGACAGTAAGTTTTCGGCTTTCTCTACTAAGGTGCTCGCCTGGCCGAACCGGGGCACAATCGCAGTAGTTCTCCTGGTGCCGCCTTAGCCGATAGAGCGGAATGTAAGGCAGCCGAACACAGGAGCCGGGAAACCCAACATTTGACCAAAGACATGATTCGGAGCTGATGCATATAAGGCCAAACTCGCGACGCCGGACACTCCCTAAGGTATTCGGTCTTTATGAGGGCGGGCGAGACAACGCCCTTAGTTATAAGCCCCTAGTGTCCAGGTACGCGCAAAAATTCTGACGTGGCCACACGCCAAGACGCCAGCCTCCTCCTTGGTTATACCAGAGAAAACCAGGGGGCGTGTATCAACAAGAGACAGTAAAAAAGGTTGACGCAGGGTCTTAATCTAAAAAGAATCCTTGGAACGGGTCCCTGCTGCACGTCTGCGCCTGTGTCTCCGTTGTGCCGTATCCTGGACGGGCGCATCACGATGTTCATCTGTAAAAGAGAGGAACTTAGTTGAGAAAAGGTCGTGCCGAACAAAAGTTATACTAAATAAACAAAGTATAAATTGAAATGGGTAAAACTGAGCTTGATTGTCTCTTATTTTATGTGTGCGGAGCCCCTAGAGCAGGGGTATACAGCTATTAAGCCTTTATCAATGATATTTTTGTGCCGGACTCGTCTAGCCGTGTTCGTGGTCTTAATGACCTGCTTAGATGTTTTGGCTGGTGAAGCCGTTTTATTGTGGAGCTGTTAAGGCGGCCGCACAATCTTCCGCGCGAGGGGCGCACTCAATGCTTCCCCTTTAAGGAGATGATGCCTCGTGGACCGGGCATCTTAAGCGTAAGAGATGCATAATGCGGTATTGCGTTAAAGTGGGCGAAAGCTTCGCGTCCCAGCAGTGCTTGATAGCGACTTGAGAATGGGACAATGTGGAAAGTTAGCTTTTCGCGGCGGAAGTTATCGGGGGAGCCGAATATAACTTCAAGCCGGAGAAAACCCATGCAATGGGTATCCGGACCTGGCGTTACCCCTTGAAAGGAGGTTTTGCTGTGGCGAATTCTTGTTGGGTCTATCCCCATGTGGCGGATTGTGTCCTGATATATCAGGTTTAGACCGCTGCCGCCGTCCATCAGGACATTTGTAAACTGGAGTCCGCCAATTATTGGATCGAGTACCAAGGCAGTCCAGCCTGCGTTCCTGATACTTCTAGAGTAATCCAGATGATCGAAGATGATTGGTTTTGACAACCAGTGGCGAGACTCCTTTGGGATAGGCCGTATGGCGCGTACCTTTATGGGCGTGGCATGTTTTGTTATGTGAAGTAAGTTTACTGTTTTTTACTTCTTGTGGAAAATTCTTTTGTTTCCCGGTGCTCTGCTTTTGGGGTTCGTCATCGTCTTCGCTTGGTGTGTCGAGCCCCTTGTGTTCGGCGTTGAGTCTGCCGGATTGTTTGAAGACCCAACAATCTCTGTGGGTATGGTTGGCAGGCTTCCCGGGAGTACTGTGTATTTCACATATCCTGTCCAAGATTTTGTTTAGATCGGATAGCTCGTCCCTGTTATCCTGGAGGGGCGGCTTTTTCTGATTTTGCCGTGAGCTTTTGAATCCGGCATTGACTGCCGTGCTCTTCGGACTGTTTTACTTAGTCCGGCGACGGTCCTTGTTGCGTCGCGGTTTTCCGTTTCCATCCCTAGTTTTGGATGTACTTGGATCGCTGGTGCTACATCTTGCCAACCAGCTGCCCTCTCCTGCGCAAAAGCAGGTCATGAGGCTTGTTAATGCGGCCATTGTTCTTGGCTTTTTTTGGCCGAGGTGTCTGGCGAGCCATTCGTCTCGAACGTTATGCCTAAAAGCTGCTAAGGCTTCGGCGTCCGGACAGTCGACTATCTGATTCTTTTTAGTAAGAAATCTGTTCCAGAATTGCCAAGCTGACTCTCCAGGTTGTTGAGTTATGTGACTGAGATCGTCTGCATCCGGAGGGCAGACATAGGTCCCTTGAAAATTTGCTCGGAAAGCGTCCTCGAGCTCTTCTCAACTTCCAATTGTGTTTTCAGGAAGGCTTTTAAGCCAATGCCGGGCTGGCCCTTTAAGCTTGAGGGGTAAGTATTTCATGGCGTGGAGGTCATCTCCTCTAGCCATATGTATGTGGAGGATATAATCCTCGATCCAGACTCCAGGGTCTGTTGTTCCGTCGTATGCCTCTATGTTTATGGGTTTGAATCCCGCTGGAAATTCATAATCCAGGACCTCATCGGTGAAACATAGGGGGTGTGCGGCACCCCTGTATTTGGGTGTGCCGTGATGTTCGGATACTAGTTTTGTTGCATTGCTTACAGGAGCTTGCTTTCTTGGCCCATAAATAGATCTGGCTGGGCCATCTTTTTGATGCGAATCCTTGAGTGGGTCGCATGCCGGCTTGAGTGCGGCGCCGCTTGCCGCTTTATGCTGGCCATGGGGTCGTCTATCCGACCCGGTGGCTTTCTTACTTTTTGAATGCGAGGGCTCTAAGGCCTCTTCATTGAATTCAGGCAGTAGCTTTCGCTTCGGATAGCTTTTAGTGGGGCGACTGCTGCCGTATTTGTCTGCGGTATTGAGTACTTTGCTCCATCTGATTCTGAGTGCATCTTCCACAGTTTTTAGCTTCCGCTTCTTCTTTTTCAGGCTGTGTGCGGTTGCAACGAGCCTTTTGTGGAGGTTCTTCTGCTCCGTGAGCTTATCCAGCGTAAGGTCGTCCGGAATGCCATTTTCACCGGGGACGGGTTGTTCGCTTTCTTTATCCGAGTTGCCCTGTTCGGACGGTTGCTCTAAGGTATGCTCGTCGTCCGCCGGCTCATCCTGCTCTATGGCTGGGTCTGTATGGCTGTTGTCTTTATCGAGGCGGGGCTTGGAGCGACGTTTATGCCGCCGCTTTGATTGCTTTTCGAGAGATCGATCCCTCGTTGCATCCCCGTGTTCCTCGTTGTCACTTTCTTTAGGTGTATCCACCATGTACACATCATGAGATGAGGTGGCTGTCCAATGCCCTATAGGCGCCGGTTCATGTGCGTCTCCTGCATCGTCGTCCATACCGTCGATGTCTTCAGAGTCGAAATTGAGCACGTCGTTTAAATTATCGACAGTGGCTACCAAATGGGTGGTGGGTGGGCTTTGAATTTCTTCATCGTCCGTATCCCAACCTTGCTGACCGTAGTCCGGCCAGGGCTCTCCTGATAAAGAGAGAGACTTTAGTGACTTCAGAATGTCGCCGAAGGGCGAGTGCTGAAAGATGTCCGCGGCGGTGAACTCCATGATCGGCGCCCAATCGGATTCGATAGGCCGGGGCACGGAGGGCTCGGAATCCGGAAAGGAGTCTGGCCCCTTGGAGTCACGAGCCTCATGGGGAACAGGGCTGGTGTTCGGCTCGATCGCCGTAAGGATTGCTGACCCCGAGGCGGTGTCCAACCACTCATCCTCGATCGGCGCAGTTGGCTCCGAATTAAGGGTCGGAACAGATGCGTGTGCGGCCTCCAGGGCACTGTTCGGCGGCAGAGCTAGATCATGCCCATCGTGACAGTGCGGCGCGCTCGGCCGTGGCTCGAATCCGTCAAAGATCAAGTCCCCACGGATGTCAGCCGTGTAGTTTAAACTTCCAAACCTGACCTGATGGCCAGGGGCGTAGCTTTCGATCTGCTCCAGATGGTCAAGTGAATTGGCGCGCAGTGCGAAGCCGCCGAAGACGAAGATCTGTCCGGGGAGAAAAGTCTCACCCTAGACTGCATCGTTATTGATGATCGGAGGAGCCATCGGGCCTAAAAGCGACGACACAGAGGAACTCTCAATGAAAGCACCAATGTCGGTGTCAAAACCGGCAGATCTCGGGTAGGGGGTCCTGAACTATGCGTCTAGGCGGATGGTAATAGGAAACAAGGGACACTAAGTTTTACCCAGGTTCGGGCCCTCTTGATGGAGGTAAAACCCTACGTCCTGCTTGATTAATATTGATGATATGGGTAGTACAAGAGTAGATCTACCACGAGATCAAGGAGGCTAAACCCTAGAAGCTAGCCTATGGTATGATTGTTATCTGTTGTCCAATGGACTAAACCCTCCGGTTTATATAGACACCGGAGAGGGTTAGGGTTACATAGAGTCGGTTACAATGGTAGGAGATCTAAATATCCGCATCGCCAAGCTTGCCTTCCACGCCAAGGAAAGTCCCTTCGGACATGGGACGAAGTCTTCAATCTTATATCTTCATAGTCCAGGAGTCCGGCTGAAGGTATAGTCCGGCCATCCGGACACCCCCTAATCCAGGACTCCCTCACCTCCTATCTATGATGATTATTGTGATGACACGTATGCTTTAAATAATAATGATGACCATGAAACTTGTCATCTTGATCTTAATTTTCAATCACATGATAGTTATTTTGTTGAGTTTTCTCCCACTATTGTTGATAAGAAAAAATTTGCTTATGGGGAGAGTAGTAAATTTTCTATGCTTGTAGATCATGAAAAGAATGCTTTATGTGATGGTTATATTGTTTAATTCATTCATGATGCTACTGAAAATTATTATGAGGGAGGAACATATGCTTGTAGGAATTGCAATAGTACGGAGTTTCCTCTCTATGTGCTCAAAGTTTTGAAGTTATGCATGTTTTGCCTTCCTATGCTAGTTGATTATTGTTCCCATAAGTTGTCTGCTCACAAAATCCCTATGCATAGGAAGTGGGTTAGACTTAAATGTGCTAGTCATATTCTTCATGATGCTCTCTTTATGTTTCAATTCTTATCTTTTATGCGAGCATCATTGAAATCATCATGCCTAGCTAGGGGCGTTAAACGTTAGCGCTTGTTGGGAGGCAACCCAATTTTATTTTAGTTTGTTGATTTTTGGTTCTGTTTAGTAATGAATATTCCATCTAGCTTCTGTTTAGATGTGGTTTTATGTTTTAGTTAGTGTTTGTTCCAAGTAAGACCTATAGGATCTTCTTGGATGATAGTTATTTGATCTTGCTGAAAATTCCAGAAACTTTCTGTTCACAAAAACAATTGTTTAAAATCACCAGAACGTGATAAAATATTGATTCCAATTGCAGCAGA